>NW_028227273.1:35341703-35704203 GCF_978045245.1 Mus caroli
GTACAACCACTCTGGAAATCAGTCTGGCGTTTCCTCAGAAAATTGGACATAGTACTACTGGAGGATCCCGCAATATCTCTCCTGGGCATATATCCAGAAGATGTTCCAAATGGTAAGAAGGACACATGCTCCACTATGTTCATAGCAGCCCTATTTATAATAGCCAGAAGCTGGAAAGAACCCAGATGTCCCTCAACAGAGGAATGGATACAGAAAATATGGTACATTTGCACAATGGAGTACTACTCTGCTATTAAAAAGAATGAATTTATGAAATTCCTAGGCAAATAGATGGACCTGGAGGGCATCATCCTGAATGAGGTAACCCAATCACAAAAGAACTCACATGATATGTACTCACTGATAAGTGGATATTAGCCCAGAAACTTAGAATACCCAAGATACAAAATAAAATTTGCAAAACACATGAAACTCAAGAAGAACGAAGACCAAAGTATGGGCACTTTGCCCCTTCTTAGAATTGGGAACAAATTTCTTTTAATGTTAATGTTTTTAATCAGTTTTAACTTTTAACTAGATATCCAACATACATTTAAGTTATATAGAGAGCATATATATGAATAAATATGTGTGTATATATGTATATTATACACACACATATATGTATATGATAGCCATAAACTTCTACAGAAGTTCAGTGGTTTGGTTTATACAATTGGTACATTTAAACAATATTTTCACAAGAACACCTGAACATTAATCATCCTGTGTATTTGCATTTCTGTTAATAATCCTAATATTTTTGCATGAAGCTACAAATCCAATTGATAGGTAAAGCACATGCTATACCATGGAACCTACTATGTTATTTGGTAAATGGTCAGTCATATAGTCAAACTGCCTTCTGAATATGTATGCCTATATACATAGAACTGGGCCACTCTTAGCCTTGTCAAAGACGTTTCTTCTGGCAGTAATCATTTGTTAATATAGGGACTCATAAGCAGTCCAAGTGCTGCAAATAAGTAGTAGTGATTTGTAAATTCTACATGGCATATCTATATATACTCCTCCTGTTTCTTTAAAGCTCAAGACACATCAGAGAATAAGTGACAGAAAGAATGTAAGACCTGGAAGATAGGTAGACGTGTATGAATTGCTATCTTGACAATATGAGTATACAATACTATATTGGCAAAAAGAGAATTTAAAATATCTGAGATATATTTTTCCCAGATATTATTTTATAAATGCCTGCCTGTAAAGAGCTAGTAAGTGGAATAAACAAACTCATCTTCTTTCAACCACTGAGTTGTTAGATGACACTGATATTCCTTTAATATTGAATTGAACTACGATTCATATGGCAACGTAGATGGAAGTCAATATGTATCAGTCTCTACAGAAGGATTCTTCTGATGCCACACTTGCTCCTCTTTAGAAACTAGCAGGCTCAGAATTCATTGGTGGTTTGTTTTTAGGGAAGTATAAAGGCACTATACTGCTTCTTTATAGGGCTCCCCTACTCCCATCACCTAATCTAAATTCAAAAGAAGAAACATTCTTCCCATAGTGAGCAATAGTTTATGCATAAACTTCTATTCAGTCCAATTCTGAGACTAGGTGACTATGAGCACTCAACCCTAAATGGAACATCACCATCAACCCAGCCATCTAAACCTCGGGTCATATAATAGCAAGAGGTGGGAAGTGTGCAACAGTTCCAAGAGGAAGAGAGGCACTATAAATTACTGTCTTCTGGGCATGATGTGGCCACTGCATTCATGAAGTTATGGCAGCTTTGATTAACTGCATAAAACCTGAAAGATCACGTGCATTAAAATCGCAAAATGAGTGGGAGTTAGGCTCACAAATCCCTAACCATATCTGAAGAGAGACTTCAAATTATGGTTCCAAGGAAAATGTAACCACAATTAGTATAATCACAGTCTGGTGGATGACTCTATAACCATGTGCATATTAAAAGCACTAAGTGGGCTAATTTAAGTTGCTAGGGAAAGGTATTGGGATAGCCAGCCATTATTAAAGGATTGAAATCAAGGGCTGAATATGATTATACTATATTATATACACATATGGTATGCTCTAAAAATAAATATTAAAATGTAAAATATTTTACATAAATAAATATTAATAAACAAATTCAATACAAAAATAAAAAAGAATGAAAGATTTCAATATTTATGTTTAGGTTTTGTGTGAATCTAAGTTTCATTTTATAGGGAAAATTGTATAGAAAATCAGTGGTGAATCACTTGGTAATAGTATGCTTAAAAATAAGATGTACATTTTAAGTATGGTATATTACTGGATTCTATTATATGTTCCATTGACTTATGTCCCTATCCTTGCCCAGTACCTCATTGTCTTCATTTCTACATGGGCATATAAATTATTTACTGTGGAGAGCCGTGCCGTGAGCAATCGCCATTATAAGATGGCGCTGGCTTCCACTGTGCCTAACTAGTAAAGAAGCCTTGTGCGCAAGTGCAAGAATGAACTCATGCCTAGTCACTACCTATCTCGGGGTGTAGTAATGAGGTGATGGGCGAGCAACAAATCAGGAGCTGACATGCCACATCAGGTGCTGAAACGCCACACTGAGGGCTATATAAGCAGCACCATTTTCCGGGGTCTGGGTCTTCCCTCCTTAAGAAGCAATAAAGCTTGCCGCAGAAGAATCCAGTTGTCCGAGTGTGTTCTTGCCGGCGAGAATGATAGCTTGGGACAATTTACTCTTTATACAAGGTTGAGTTAGGATAATCTCTATGCTATTAGAAATAAATATTTTGGAAGTGAATGTCTTTAACCATTATTACTAGCTTTCTGTCCTGAAAATTTTATGACTCTGAAGACGTGATGACAAAAATGTCAATGTTTCTAATATCAAAATTAATTTGTTTGATTTTGTATATTTTATGTGGACAAATAAATCTCATTTTGTAAATGATTATCTAAACAGAAATGAGGAAACCCTTGTTGAGCAGGCTATTATCATCTTTGATACCTGGCAAGGTGAAGTTAGAGGAGCTGAATAGGACACTGGTTGGCAAGGACAGAGTTTTGGGCATGGTCGATGTCATCAGCTTCTCATCTTGATCCACAATGTCAAGAGCCAGAGAATTCAGGACCTTCTTAATAGGGCTCTGCTGCAGCCCAGGCTTTCTCTTCTGCTACTCGGTCCTCAATGATGGGCCCCATGCCAGCCTCTGAACGGAGCACTTCCTTCAAGTTCTCCAGGTGCGGAGTCTGGAACAGGGGCTTTGGTGGTCCGTACATCTCCAGGGCATTCTTGAATGGGGTTGGCATGTGGAGCATGTTGTCCATGGAGTACTTTTAATCTGGGGTTACAAACGATGGATAATTCTGGTGTCTGGTGCAGGGGTGTCTTATCCAGTAGTACCACCTTCTGGCTGCACACTGGAGTGGATGTTAGTGAGTGGCTCTCCAGCTCCTGGGTATTCTGTTTGTTCCAGAAGTTCAGAAACTGGGAAGGAGAGAAGGGAAGGGTTTTGATAGGTGTGTTCTTCCATATGAGGCTGTTACAGGAGTCCAGGAAAGACTGGCCTCATCTCAGACTCCTGCTTAGGATGGGGGGTGTGACTAGGGGTGTTCCTTTCCTCATCTCCTGTTGGTACACTGTCTCCACAATAAAATACCATTCTCCCTATGCAAAACAAAAACAAACAAACAAACAAACAAACAGAAATGAGTTCTACTTTTTTTCCCTTCTCAAAATTCAAGAAACCAGGTCTCTTGCTATAGTACGTTCTTACAACTTGGTTAGTGTTTTTGTGTCTCATTGTTTTGAAATAAATAAATATCAGATACTACTTCTAGTTTTTAGTAGCACGAGAATTTTAATGTAATTCATATCATTTCAGGAATTTTTTATTATGTATATACCCTGTAGAGATTAGGGGCAGCTAGCTAACATCTTCATTTGAAATCAGTTTCTACAATATCTATTTTTTCTACCTTTGGTATGCTCAGCATTTTTTTTTCATATCAATTTTTTATTGGATATTTTCTTTATTTACATTTCAAATGTTATACCCTTTCCTGGTTTCCCCTCTGGAAAAACACCCTCCTCCTTTCCCCTACCCTCAACCCCTGCTCACCAACCCACCCACTCCTGCTTCCTGGCCCTGGCATTCCCCCACAGTGGGACATAGAGCCTTCATAGGACAAAGGGCCTCTCCTCCCATTGATGTATGACTGGGCCATCCTCTGCTACATATGTAGCTGGAGCCATGAGTCCCACCATATATTTCCTTTGGTTGGTTGTTTAGTCCCTGGGAGCTCGGGGGGGGGGGGATACTGGCTAGTTCATATTGTTGTTCCTCCTATAGGGCTCTAAACCCCTTCAGCTCCTTGGGTTCTTTCTCTAGCTCCTTCATTGGGGTTCTTATGTTCAGTCCAAAATTATTTTTGCATTACATAGTTTCCATATAATTTCCATAACTCTACCCTTGAAATTTCTACTAGTTGATTGTAATTTGGTTACAGTAAACTAGAAAAATATTACACCGGTAATATTAATGCACTGTCACCAACATTAATTAGGTCCAGATTGAGAAGAAAACTTTAAAATCATTAGTTTAATTCAAAGTTCTGAACTGCTGATAATTACACAGTTTAGCTGTTGTGATAACTGTTTCTGTGCTTCAAGTAGACATGTTTCCAGTCCCTTTGTAAAACACTTAATGTCATTCTAAAATTTGTCCAAAAAGCAAATATATTTGCCAGTATAATCCATAACCAGCAATTATAATTATTTTAAACCTGATTATGTTTTTCCATTTAAAAATCATTCAAATGTACATAAGATAATATTTTCATAACAATCATATTATACTTTCTGAATGGCGGCATTCAGATATTGAACATAGTTTCTAAAAATTAAAATTGCAACATGTAACCTAGCTATATACAGAAAGCAAACTTGCCTGATGATTTTATCATAAAATAATGTTCAACAGCAATGCACAAAACAAAGTTAAGTCTACTTTGGAGGGATGTGTTCCTGAAAATTTTGAATCCAATGACTTAGGTGCTTTTTAAGCAGTTTTGATGTGGTCTCAAAAATTAGCTTTTCTAAAACTTTTGGAGGAAACTTAAATGTTACAAATATGAAGACTTTCAGAAGGAAAAAGTGGAAACCAAATCAAATCTACTTAGAAAAGATTTGAAACCCAAGTAATTTGAATCCCAAAAATAATCAGTGGTTCATATCCTGCTCCAAATGCAAATCTTCCTTGCAGCCAATTGCTTCTGTAATATTCAGTGATCTCACTGTCAGACCACCACTGTATATTTTTTGCCACAATTTAAATAGGTTCAGCTTATGATCATAGCATCATAGAAAAAATTATAAGTGTTGGGGAAGTGGATTTAGGGAGAACTTGATACACTAAAGTTCTTCATAACACATTGATTTAAAAATGGTTGTAATAAAAATTCTTGTCTTTACAAGCAAAGGTAGCTTATGAAACTTCAATGGTTTTGAGTTTGATATCTGTTCTGTAAAATGGTGTTAACAATAATCATGCAAAACTGCTGGGATAATGAAATGCTGTGGTTGATATGCAGCGCAGAGTAAGCAATAAATATGGTTAGACGTAATTACTAACATGTGAGTGACTTCCAATTCCATCTGCATTCTGCTGTCCTGTAGCAATATTCAAGATGACAGTTGAGAAACATAGATGGTTGTAGTGTCTCTTTATCATTTACAATGTCTTAAACATATGGCATTGGGAGATAAAATGGCCTAAATATTTTCAATGTTTCCTCACGTGGAGAATTATAATATTTTGATTTGCTATTATTATATCATTCTTAATTACATGTTCATATCATACTTTTTAATTTATTCTCCCGTACACTACACCCTGAACACAGTTTCCCCTCTCCCTACTCCTCTCAGACCCTCCAGTGCCCTTCCCTCTCCCTCAGATCCAGTGCTCCCCCATTTCTCTTAAGAAAAAGAGCAGGTCTCCCAAGGATAGCAACAAAACACGGAATATCTAGTTACCATAAGACTAGGCACAAATGCTTATATATAACATAGATATCAATATTTATAAATGGATAAGGCAACCAAGTAAGAGGCAAAGAACAGACAAAAAGAGTCAGAGAAACCTCCATTCATGCTCTTAGGAATTCCACAAGAGAACCAAGCTACACAACCATAACATTTATGCAGAGAGGATTTAGCTCAGACCCATACAGGCTCCGTGTTCGTGACTTTTGCTTTTGTGAGTGCCTAGGAGTCTTGCTTAGTTGATTCTGCAGGTTATGCATTGTGGTACTCAGTGACCTTTCTGCCCCCTATAATCTTTTCTTCCTCTTTTAGACAAGGTTCCCTGAGTTCTGCCAAATGTTTGGCTCTGATTCTCTGCATTTGCACCCACCAGCCTCTTTGATGAAAACTGGCTAGGATGCAATCTGTGAGTATAAGCAGAATATCATGAATTGTGGCTGACATTTTCTTCTTATTGATTGTTTAATTAATTGATTGATTGGCCAGTCATGTTTGGCTCTATTCTAGGTCCCTGGGCTATCATGCTTAATCTTCTACAATAATATTCTGTGAGAACATTGCTCCAGATGTACTTTGATAACTCTTTTTTCCATATTGACCCTTTCCTATTTACTGCTTTCTTCATTAAGATATACTTTTGTCTGGGAAAGTACATTCTTTCTGCATTTTCCACATTTTAGAAGCAGGTTCATTGCTTTGAGTTTGTTCCCCACATTTTTCTAAGAAAACATTCTTTTAAAAATAGCCTGCCTTTTTTTCTGGGGCAGATACCACATATTTTTTTTTCCTCTCTAATATGAAAAAAAATGTGTTTCTATGAGTTAAAACACTTGATAGTTTTCCTTGCCTATACTTTCAAACATGGGTAACCCTTAAGCTTATGCTATTATTAAAGACAGAAGATACACAAATGGGCAACAAGTTCATGTCAAAATGTGAAGGATAATGAGAAACAAGGGAAATAAAACTTAAAATTCTATGCAATAGCATCTAAGACCCATGATAATAAGTATTACTAACACTAACAAAATATATTGGCCCATACTTTATTTATTTATTTTTTATTTCTTGTGGTCTACTGAATTTGGGCTTACTTTATCTTTGTTTTTCTATTTCCTTATGTGGCATCATTAAGTTATTTATTTGTTTTATTTCTGATATTTTCAAAGATTTATTTATTTATTTATGAGTATACTGCTGATCTCTCCACACACAAGAAGAGGAAATTGGATCCCATTACAGATGGTTGTGAACCACCATGTGGTTGCTGGGAAATAAACTCAAGACTTCCGGAAGAGCAGTCAGTGCTCTTAACTGCTGAGCCATTAGTCTAGCCCCTGGAATTGTATTCTTTTACAATAACATATAGATTTAAATTCAGAATTTTGCTCTGACTGAATTGAACTTTTTTATTGTAAGTAAGACCTTTGCAGATGTATTCAAAATAAGATGATGTAGTCAATCTATGTGGAAAATACTATGGAATATCAAATGATAAATGAATAAAAAATAGAATGGTAGAAGTAGTAAGCTGTTTATAATGCTTCAACATTAATGAACCTTAAGTGACTGGTTAAGTAAAGGAATATAGATACAAAAAGCCACATACTTTATAAATGGATTTATATGCAATGTCTAGAATAGACAATTATTCTTCTGTGTCAATCTTTGTCTTGGATCTGTGTGTGTGTGTCTATCTGTCTGACTGTGTATGTCTATGTCTGTGTGTATCTGTGTCTTTGTCTGTTTCTGTCTGTGTGTCTATTTGTCTTTATCTATCTGTGACTCTGTCTATGTTTGTATCTTTATGTGTTTCTGTCTCTATCTGATTCTCTCTCTCTCTCTCTCTCTTTCTTCTCTTCTTTCTCTCTCTCCTGATACTAGTAATCAAACCTAGAGCCTACAAGGCAGGCAGGCACTCTAGCAATGTGCTGTTTCACTCTTTTGATGTTTTATTTGATTAAGAAAATTGTTTTTGAGAAAAGTGTCAATTAACATTTATCAGAGAGACTGGCTTGTAATTTACTCTCTCTTTATGATGATTTCTAAAGATATGATAATGTATTTAAACCATGTTCCCCTTTCCTTTACTCACTCCGAATTGTTCCACTCACCCAGTGTGTTTATTCTAAAATCCTTTTCTGTTCATTTGTTAAAATAGTATGTTTCATTAATCAACACCCGCTGCTGAATGAAACTTCTCTAATGAGGACTGAGGACTGCATAGATTTAGAAAGAACTTTGAAATTAGTCTACTTGG
Organism: Mus caroli; assembly: GCF_978045245.1. NCBI lineage: Eukaryota > Metazoa > Chordata > Mammalia > Rodentia > Muridae > Mus > Mus caroli. The sequence goes on from NW_028227273.1 coordinate 35,349,992, forward strand.
CAGAATGATGGTGAAAGGGTCATCCCTGGGGCCTATGAGCTCTCCAGTAATGAGTTTTGGGACAGATTTACAATACCAGCCATGTGTTTCCTCCTTCATACCAGACCTTAAATTCAATCAGAAAGCTTCATGTTACCCATTAGCATTTGTTCTATTATGGAATCTATGGGCATATTTCATAGGACTTGAGATGGACAAGACTATTGGACTTTGGTTGTTGCTGTTTTCTCCAGAAACCTATGTAGTACAGTTTTTGCTATGAAAGCTAGCCACCAAGAAGGAATTGACCAAAGAAAACTTGAGGGCATTTGAAAATATCACATCAAAACATAAATCTATTTTATATGATTTTCACAAAATTTAATTGAAGTTACCCTACACACATTATAATATTCCTAGAAAAGCCAATGAGATGCCAAATTAAAACTCCAGTGCCAGATACAAAATACTTCCCATAGATCTGATGATCATGTGTTCCATTGAGACGCCAAACAATACAAATTATGACCATTTATCTCAGTTGATCATCAAAAGTTTTCAGTAATACATGCACTACTTGCTGGAGACACCACACAGTTTATTGATAGGACTTTGAGAAATCAATAGGAACTGACCAGAAGCTCTTCAGCTGTTGAACAAAGGCTGTAAGGTATGGATTTCCACCCATTGATCCCTGGTGTATTGAAACTGTCTTTTCATAGTGAATTACCTACTAAAATTGTACTTTCAAGATAAAAATCCCAATTCCATAGTGCATGAATGCAGAATGGCTCTAAATGTTTCCCTTACATTAGTATCAAAAATAAAATGTGAATAGATTTTTAGAGTAGTTTCATCTTAATAATGTGTTTTACTCTTGTCTCCCTTGTAATTTGACATTGAGTATAGAAGGACTGAAAAGTAGCATGTTTAGCATGCTGTCATCCCCAGGAGGTCAGCTCTTGTCACACACACCAGTTAAACAGGGCAGTGTTTTGAACACTCTACATAATTCCCCAGTCTTCTTTTGTCTAATAAGGAATGTTCCTGCGTCTCTCCAACACTTTGCAGTCTTTAATCTCTCTGAAAGTAATATGACCCATTGTGTGGTTTCTCCCTTGTCAAAGCAAATGTTCCTTAAAAGTCTTGCATTAAACATTGTCTTTCAATTCCAGAAGAATTTTAGTTCAAATAATGAGCGCACTACTACAAACTTTGCTTTAATTGCTGCATTATAATCTCCAGACTTGAAATACCCTGGAGACCCAGATATATAAAATGCCTTTCAGAAACAAAGGTGTGGAATTCATTAGAAGTGTGTTTTAAGTGGAAATGTATTTGAAACTCACTGAAAGGCTATTATTGTCCTTTGGGTATTTAATAACTTTGGGCTATTATTTAATGTATAACAAGTATAATATATTAAAAGAAAGTAAAAATAATGCATATAATTACAATTTTGAAGAATCTATCTATTTATATAGATAGATAGATAGATATCTTTCTATATATATAGATATATAGATATATACCTTTTTAAGGGAACAAATAAAATTAACAGCAGCTTTTTTATTTTTTTTTTTATTTTTTTTTTTTTTTGGTTTTTCGAGACAGGGTTTCTCTGTATAGCCCTGGCTGTCCTGGAACTCACTTTGTAGACCAGGCTGGCCTCGAACTCAGGAATCCGCCTGCCTCTGCCTCCCGAGTGCTGGGATTAAAGGCGTGCGCCACCACGCCCGGCAACAGCAGCTTTTTTAAAGAGCAGAGAAAAACTGAATCACTCCACAAGCCAAAAGCAATGATATTAACTTTTACTTTTTACATGTGGTGATTAATAGGCAGTTTTAGTGTCTCCTTAGTGTAACTGTGTTAATTATATACTTATTGTTCTGACAGAAATACTAGAAACATTAAAATATTTATATCAAATCATATAAGTCTTTAACAAAAAGCAAAGGATTTGAGTACCAAATCTTGTGGTATATATATATATATATATATATATATATATATATATATATATTTGTCTCCAGTCTTACTGTTAATCTAAAAGTGCTGTCTTTCTTCTATGATCTGCATTCTTCCCCTCACAGTTAAATCAATGGTAAAAATTCTGCACTACTTACCAAACTACAGTCACCATATTAAGAACACAATATTTGGGCCACTTTTCTTATTCCATTGAATCATGCTGAAAATCACTTCTTAGTTAACTTACACAGGGACGGTCTGAAATTTGTACAGTTCTCCATCCCTCTTATTCCCCTCTTAATTACATAAAAATTACATAAAAAGCTATGTCATCTAAATTAACTACATGGGTCTGGATAAAAGGCAGAAGAGTGGGGATCACACCATGTTGCTGAATGTATTAATGGCTTGTATGTATTATTTTTCTTTGATGTCTTAATTTAAAATTATTTTTTTCCCGAGAAATCATTTGAAAGGAAACAAGTAATCTTCAAAGGAAATTTGTAAGTTGAGCTCATCAAAGTGCCCATCAGCTAGAAAAACATTTAACTGTGGGTGACCTGAAAATCCTCATAATGGACCTTAATCCCATAAAATGGACAAACAAAGCTAACAGCATGCATGAACTTGGTGAGAAAGCCCTCCTTTGCCAATCAAGCAAACAAGGCCTCCGTGCTTTATGAAAGAGCACCAATCAGCTGCTGATGAGAAATCCAAGGAGTTAATATACGGTACCTCCTTATATCCTGCTGAGAGGACCTATGAGGTATGAAGAATGGATGCCCAAATAAAGTAACAAGAAATTGTGTTATCAAGGCTCTTGTAAAGCTAACCTGTCAGCACAGAGAATAGCAAAAGATAAAAACATTCTGTTAGCTATAACTCACACGCACAGATCACAATTACAAATCCTGGGTTTGGCAAGGTAGCAGCTGATGGCTAGTGTCTGAATCCATGCATAATGGCCAGTTCTTCATCTCCAGCAGTGAAAAAATAGGATGGAAAAAAATAATAAAATAAAAATAATTTTGTCACAATTTTTATTAAAACTTTGTAATCTACCCATCCTTTATCTTTACAATATGTTTAAAAGGATTCATGTCATATGAAGAACAGATTATTGTCCCCTTTCTTTTTGTTCTTATAGAGAAAAATCTCTAAATCAAATACATTCATCATAGAAAAATCATGTTGCTCCCCTCCTAAATACAATACTATATTCCTCATGTCTAGAAAAATTCTATACCCCAAGTAGATCCTATATGAACTGGGATGATATGAAATGGTTTCTTTGAAAAACCTAAGAATACACTCATCTGTTCTTACTAGGTTAATATCTACAACAAAACTATCACATGAGTAAGATGGTGTTTATCCAAAGCATTAAAAGTTTGCTGAAGCAAACTACATATAGGGCCTTCCCTAGATTCACACACAGACACACAGACACACACACACACACACACACACACAAAATCAAGATAACTAGGCAGTTTTACATATGGTCACATGCCTCTTAGTAGTCCAGTACTCAGTCTCCATCTGAAAGCCCTGCTGCTACACTGTTTCATTGAGTCATAGGAAAACATCTGTACCATTGGCATGTGGGATTTAGTGTGGATTGTCTTGAATTAAAATTTTATCTCTACAGCAAAATTATTATTTCATAAAATTATAAAAATTCTTTTGGTGCCTTCCATGGTGATTATGAGTTTCTAGATTTAGAAGGCTGGGAATATTTAAAGGTAAAAGCCATTTTGTAGGTAACTATTAATATATTTTATGAATGAGAATGCAAAAAAATAGTAGAGGGTTGGACTTGTCTTAAAAGAAGTGAAATAACATTTTTAATTTTATTCATTTGCAGAATAGATTCAGTTTTTAATTCAATTTGAGAATAGTAATTAATAGGAATGCTATTTAAATGTTCATCACAACAAACTACAGTTTATATATAAGAAAAAAGGAAGAAAACAGCAGAGGAACATTGATTTGAGTCATCCTTTGGGGGCAATGTGGCCTTCTCCTACATTGTAGAAGTTTCCCTGAAATGGTGCCTTGTTTTTATTCCAAGCTGCATTTCCTCCTTCAGGAAAAGGATCTGTTTTATATTTCAGGCTCACAGACTAGAGAAAGCATACTTGTGGTAAAGCCGAGGCAGTGGGAAGTAGGATGTGCTCCGAACCTATTCAGGGGTAACAAATCAAAACCAGACATAGGTTTGGTTTCAAAAGTAGGTTTTTATTATACAGGCTTTATCTAATGTTGGAAATACTGAAGAGCTATTAGACTGAGGTTTGGATAAGAATGGAAGAAAGCTAACAGACTATATTTTTGCCAAAATATTGATTTACATTCCATAGAAAGCCTTTTATTTGTTTTACTTTTTTCTATATTCATCGAAAAAGAAACATGTGCCTGGTATGAATATCCACATAGGACAAATTATGAATATGGTGTTTTGAAAGAATGAATTTCCAAGAAAATTTGAATTTGATTTAGTAATGAAACTTAGCTCCTGTTATAGGGATTTATTCTGTGTTTGATTGAAACTCATAACAGCTAGATATAAGGTCACCTCTATCTTTTAGATCAAGCTCACAAAAAGCTGCAAATTTTAAGTTATTGGTTTCAAAATAAAGCACAGACCAGAATAACTTTCTTCTATGAATTATAAACATGGAAAACCGCTACAGAAATGGCATCACCATCCTCCACATAGGAGCAACTGAGCTACAGATGAAAGCAGAAAATTGCCTCTGTTCTTTGTTTCCTATTCATTTCTGTTTTTAGAAGTGATTTCTCAAACAAATTAGGCAAACCGACATTTTTGGAATTTAGAAGAAAAATTTACTATCTTATTTTACATTTTATATAAATTCTTTCTTATAAAATCTATTGTTCATGTAAAAATAGCATATGAGAATTACTTCTTTCGGTATGAGTTATCGGGTTCTGGCAAGGTGAAATTAGGTGTGCATAATATTTGTGTCATTTTGATTCGTGGAGAAATATCATAATCGTATTTTCCCCTTTTGTAGACTATTTTCTGATGTGGCACCTGCTCTGTCTCATAGGTTGAACTAAAGATCAAAAGGAAATTAGGCCTTCGGCCTTTCATTCCTTGTATCTTTCCAACATACCCAGTTTGTCGGAACTTATTCTACATAAAAAAAACTACTTCTTCTTTGTAAAAGCAGAGAACGCAGGAGACATACCTGCAATTTTTTCTTTTTTTAATTAATTATTCCATTTGTTTACATCTCAAATGATATCCCACTTCCCAGTTAACCTCTACCAACACCCCATCCCACATTTGCCCTCCTCCTCTCCTTTCCCTGTATGAGTGTTCCCCCACCCACCCACACTCTCCTGAACCAGCATCCCCCTACTCTGGGATATCAAACCTCTGGGGACCAAGGGCCTCCCCTTCTGTTGCTGTCAGGCAAGGCCATCCTCTGCTACCGATGGTTTTGGAGCCATGGATCCTTCCAGGTACACTCCTTGGTTGGTGGTCTAGACAGGATTCCTGAGTTCAATCTGATGGTTGGCTCCAAGCATCCACACCAGCATTGGTCAGTTGCTGGTCGGACCTCCCAAGGAACTGCTGCACTAGGTTCCTATCATCCTGGCTTTCATCTTGATGTGACTCACCGAGTCATGTGTGCCTAGGGTTTTGATTTAATGGTAGAATGCACATGTATCACACATGTAGTTTGAGGCTGAGATCTCAAGACTTCACATACTCAAAGATTCATCTTAGTTCCAATTAATTTTTCAGTATAATTGAACGACGCTAATAAACATGACCTAAATTAATTATAATATTAGAATTTCATTCAATGCATCTAAATTATTTTAATACATTAAATGTCAAATTGACACAAATGTATGCTATAAGTAGTAATAACAGTTAAAGATAATTACAAAAGTAAAGTCTTACTTTATATGTAAGTATAATGTAGTAACAAATATGACAGTTAATGCTCAAACCATAGAGTCCAAATTACATGAAATAAGAGAAAAATTATTCTGAGCTTATTGTACCATTTAAATACAAGGCTCTGTAACCAAATTCTAGGGCCCAAACTCTATTTTTTTCAATGCTTGTGTGGAAATAACTGGCAATAAAAGAATGGCAGAAAAGTTTTTGTAATTCAAAATTACAAACTTTTAACTAAATCAAAATTAAATAAGACAAATCAACAACACAAAATTAGAATATTACAAAGCAAAACAAACATTTAAAGAAAAGAGTCAAAGGAAAAGTACAAGAACACAAAATTATAGATGCAAAAACGCACACTTGTGCAAACTCAGGAATTACATGAAAACAAAAACAACGAAGACCAAAAAACTGGAAGCTATAATATACACACGAGACCTGTCGGGTAGGAATAAAAATAAAACAAAACAAACTCCCTGACTTAACATTATGAGATAACAAAGCCGCCAAAATACTTTTGAGTTCAATTTTATGTTGGCACCATGGGCATGGAACTTCTTGACTCTAGCTGCATATGTATCAAAAGATGGCCTAGTCGGCCATCACTGGAAAGAGAGGCCCATTGGACATGCAAACTTTATATGCCCCAGTACAGGGGAATGCCAGAGCCAAAATATGGGAATGGGTGGGTAGGGAAGTGGGGGGAGGGTATGGGGGACTTTTGGGATAGCATTGGAAATGTAATTGAGGAAAATACGTAATAAAAAAATATTAAAAAATATAGTGGTGTGTTTCCCCAGTGAGACTCCAGTGAAGAAACAAATTCTGCATTTGCAAGGATCTATCAGTTGTAAATTGCTTCTAGTGTAGGGATGGAGATTTGTGTCCATTTTTTTATGGAAGTGTCCTATCTGGTACAGATCTGTGCAGGTCTGATGCGTGCTGCCACAGCCTCTGTGAGTTCATAAGAGCAGCAGCCTTGCATCTAGAATGACTTGAGTACTTGGTGTCCTGGATTCTTCTGGTTCTTATATTCTTTTGTACTCCTCTTTCACATAATTTCCTGAGCCACAAAGGAAGTAATATGGTGCACACATCCTGTTTAGGATCAAGTGTTCCAAGATTTCTCACTCTCTGTCTATTGCTTGGCTGTGGGTCACTGTATTTTTTCCCATCTGGCTCAGGAGAAAGTTTCTTTGATGATGATTGACCAAGGTTCAATAAGTATAACACACTATCTTTAACAGATATCTTATTTGCCAAAATATAATTCACTATTGAATGTTTAAGGTATATGTACTAATTTAAATACTTCAGTGTCCACAATACACTGTTGGCATACAAAAATATTTATACTGATTATTAATTGCTGTCTATATTATCTTCTTTACAGGTAAATGTTTAACCTGGTTGCTACACCCATGAATGAAATTTTACAAAACCTATTTCTTGCTGATATAATGCTACAGCCAAAGCATAAAAATAGTAGGCTAAGGTGGAATTTTATGCACTTTTCTGAACGTTTTGATTTTCTTCTTTACTTAACTGTTTTTATTACTTTTATGTTTCTATAAAAATTTATATAAATATAATAATATATTTAGACATGGTGTTTTCCCCCAAAAGTATCTGAAAAAATAAAATAAAATGAAGTTGCATATAAATGACTTTGCAAATCCTGTGGTTTCATGTACCTGGAGATTTCAAAGCTGAGGCAGACAAAATAGATTTCATCTTCAAAGAACAAAGTATTTTCTGTTATGTCTCAGTCAGTAAATCACTTGTTTTTCCTTAAACTAGTTCAATTCACTGGCCAGCATATCAAATTATTCTGCTATCTCTTATTCAGTTAAAACGTGAGCGCAACATTTTTAAATAATACAAGGTGACTATCTTAGCTTTTCCACAATCTCTTGTATCAGTATCTGACAGGTCATGTGAGTTACCACGATGCATGGATTTGAAGTACCTTTTTTCTGATTTTTCGTGAGTGTATACATCTTACTGCCCTCAGTTAATTTTTCATAGCCTTACTTTATATTTATTGTTTAATAATTCTTTTTTTAATTGATTTTTTATTTACATTTCAAATATTATCCCTTTTCCTGGTTTCTCCTCTGAAAACCCCTATCCTCCCTCCCCCGCCTTGCTCACCAACCTACCTAGTCCTGTTTCCTGACCCTGGCACTACCCTATTCTGTGGCATAGAACCTTCACAGGACCAAGGGCCTCTCCTCCCATTGATGACTGACTAGGCCATCCTCTGCTATATATACAGCTAGAGCCGTGAGTGCCACCATGTGAGTTTTTGGTTTTTTTTTTTTTTTTTTTTTTTTTTGGTTGGTGGTTTAGTCCCAGGGAGCTCTGAGGGTACTGGTTAGTTCATGTTGTTATTCCTCCTATGGGTCTACAAACCCCTTCAGCTCCTTGGGTACTTTCTCTAGCTCCTTCATTGGGGACCCTGTGTTCTGTCCAATGGATGGCTGTGAGCTACCACTTCTGTATTTGTCAGGCACTGCCAGAGCCTCACAGGAGACAGCTATATCAGGCAAGCTCTTGTTGGCATCCACAATAGTGTCTGGGTTTGGTGGTTGTATATGGGATAGATCCCCAGGTGGGACAGTCTCTGGATGGTCAATCCTTCAGTCTCTGTACCACACTTTGTCTCTGTAACTCCTTTATCTAAGAAGGATCAAAGTAATAATAATAATAATAATAATACACACACATATATATACATATATATATATATATATATATATATATATATATATATATATATATGTTTTTTCAAGGCAGGTTTCTCTGTATAGCTCTGGCTGTCCTGGAATTCACTCTGTAGACTAGGCTGGCCTCGAACTCAGGAATCCATCTGCCTCTGCCTCCCAACTTCTGGGATTAAAGACGTGTGCCATTCTACCTGTCACTGTTTCTTTTCCTACTCCTCACATACACCCCACAATTTTTCTACCCAACTTCACATATTCCTTCTGTCTATTCCCAGAGCCCAGATATTAATACCAGTATGGGCATTAGTATAGGTTCATTCTCTGGAGCTTGGGCAGCCTACCAACAGCCATACTTCAAAATAAATTTCGTGTCTTACTTGGCTTTAGATATTACCTTTACACAGCTCAGAATCATTGTATGCTGCTTCATTTGGCCAATTCCCCAAATCAAATTCTTCTGTAACCATATCTGTGAGAGATTATCTAGATTGATATTTCATATGGGAGAACACCTTCCACTGTGGGTAGCACTGTCCTTATACAAATAAGGCATAGTATATATAAGCAATCAAGTCAAGCATGAGCCATAGTGCAAGAAATCACAACGGTTGGTTTCTGCTGTGAGTTCTTGCCTTTCAGTTTCTCCCTTGAATGAGTTCCTGATTTCCTAATTTCTATCAATGATGGATTGTGATCTGGAGCTGTAAGTTGAAATAAGTCATTTCCTATACAAGTTACTTTATGTAGTAGCATTTATCACCAGTAACAAGAAAGTAACTGGGGCACTGATTCTCCCTCTGCAATTAACACTCAATTGCCAATAGCTCCTCAGGTAGGGCTGAAACTTGTTGTGGATTGCTGTCTGTACACAGGTGAGATTGGATGAAATCTTAATTAGTCAGATAAGGCTAGAGCCTGTGATTGGGCAATGGAAAAAAAAGGCAGAGCTGAAAGATTTAGAGAGGGGACTAGGGGGTGAGGAGGAAGGGAGTGAGGGAGAGACAGAGAGACAGAGAGACAGAGAGATGGGAGAGACAAGATGGTACTGAAGGAGAGGAGGGGAGATGGCTGTTTCCGGTGCCTAGTGGACCATAACATGGATTGATTGATTTTTGATAAATATATGCTACAGAAACTTCACGAGTCCCTCCCACCTTCATGCTGGAATTTTTGTTGGATTAAACCTGTGGCAGGTTTTGTCCATGTGACCACATCATGTCCACATATGCAGAAGCCCAGCATGTCCTTAATACACTGATCAATAATACTCTTCAGTAGCTTCTTACAAATTTTCTGCCCCTTCCATGATAACCTCTGAGCTTTGGTGAGTATGGTATGTTATTTTGGAGTAAACACTCCACAGTACCTTATTGTCTGCAGTCTTACCATTTTATATCTTCATGGTAATTACCATCTATTACAAAAGATGCTTATCTGGTGATGGTTGAGAGCTGAACTAACAAGTGAGTTTAAGATAAATATTTAGAATGTAATTTCATTCAGCAGAACAATTTAGCAGGCATTCATGGAGAACCTAAAATTCTATGTTGGACTTATGATACCTAGGATCAATAACCTAGTCACAGGTTATTGGTTAACAGTGCTAGGTATTAATTCCATATTCTGGAGCAGGTATTGATTCAAATTCGATAAATATTTCTTCCTCCTATGAACTTTGTGCTACTATTGCACTAAAGGTTAAGCTTTGCCAGACTGGTCATTATTATACTTTGGAGGGTCCACAGATGAGTAAGACAGATATGTTTCTTCCCCAGTAATATTCATAACATATTCTAGCACAACAGCTAGCTAGTATGGATCATGCTTCTACATGAGTACCAGATTCATATGCCCAGAATTTTGATTCAAGTATGTGGTGTCTTCTTCAATTGTGTCTTAATCAACTTCAGAAAGGAAATAAAGAACATAGATAACCCCCTGAATTACTTTGGGAGTTTATGGGCCACCATCAACCTATAGTCGAAGATGGTAACTCACGTATGCCACTACGATTTTAATTTGCTAGTCTATGGGGGAACGCCAGGGCCAAAAAATGGGAATGGGTGGGTAGGGAAGTAGGGGGGAGGCTATGGGGGACTTTTGGGATAGCATTGGAAATGTAATTGAGGAAAATATGTTATATATATAAAAGAATGACATTGTAAGTAATGAAGATTCTGTAGACAACAAGATATGTTGGCTATACAGAAATATTTTCATGTCTCAGCTAGTCTCAGAGATGTTCCTATGTAGTGGGATCAATATGCGTCACCTGTTTTGTTTTTTGTGTGTTTTTTTCTTTGTTTCTTCCTTTGTTTCTGCAGTCAAGATTTTCAGGAGGTCTCCCTGGGTCAAATCTAATCTTTATTAATTTTGATGGAATACATAGCTTTTTTTTTCTCCTGTTGAAGCAAAGACAAAACCTCTACCCAGTGCAACACAGATTCTGCTTTCCATTCTAAAGTTAAGAAATACTTAAAATAAATATGTTGGTTTAATTCAGCATTTTTCATTAAAAAAAAGAAATGTTTAAACATTTGAACATGTATTGCTATGTTTTTACAATGTATTAAATTTTTTGAGATTTTATTCAAAATAAGTGTAGCATGGCCATCGTTGATCACAATTGTCAACTTAAAATGTGACTTACAAAAGATCTAAAGCTATTGAATCAACCAAGAAGATGCTCTCTAGTATTTTCCAACTAAAGTACAAAAGACATAAATCATATTCAGAATCAGTAGTCAGGTAGATGAAATCCAGCAATGCTTGGGCAGTGTGAAGGCAAGAAAGCATACTAAGAAAAAAGTAAACGTTCAGAAAGGAGCATAGGGAACATTGAAATAGGAAGCCATTCTGTCTGTGGTTTTAACTTAATGCTTGACAGAAGTCTTCATTGCCTCATATTATTTAAATTCACAATAGAAATTCGGAGTAGAAATGAGTCTACATGAGATACACAATGTGACACAAATGAGCTTATAGACAATTAGGGCACAATAGAAGGACAGTAAGTGTACATTCTGAAGGCATCATTTTTTTTAATTTATTTTTTATTAGGTATTTTCCTCGTTTACATTTTCAATGCTATCCTAAAAGTCCCCCATACCCACCCCCCCAATCCCCTACCCACCCACTCCCCCTTTTTGGCCCTGGGGTTCCCCTGTACTGGGGCATATAAAGTTTGCAAGTCCAATGGGCCTCTCTTTGCAGTGATGGCCGACTAGGCCATCTTTTGATACATATACAGCTAGAGACAAGAGCTCCGGGGTACTGGTTAGTTCATATTGTTGTTCCACCTATAGGGTTGCAGATCCCTTTAGCTCCTTGGGTAATTTCTCTAGCTCCTCCATTGGGGGCCGTGTGATCCATCCAATAGCTGACTGTGATCATCCACTTCTGTGTTTGCTAGGCCCCGACATAGTCTCACAAGAGACAGCTATATCTGGGTCCTTTCAGCAAAATCTTGCTAATGTATGCAATGGTGTCAGCGTTTGGAAGCTGATTATGGGATGGATCCCTGCATATGGCAATCACTAGATGGTCCATCCTTTCGTCACAGCTCCAAATTTTGTCTCTGTAACTCCTTCCATGGGTGTTTTGTTCCCATTTCTAAGAAGGGGCAAAGTGTCCACACTTTGGTCTTCGTTCTTCTTAAATTTCATGCGTTTAGCAAATTGTATCTTATATCTTGGGTATGAAGGCATCGTTAATAGTTGCCTGAGAGAAGAGCGTGTGTCGGAGCCTTTTCTGAGCACAAAGAGTAAGGGGTGGCTTTCAATACGCACATCATACAATCATTCAGAGAAATTCAGTGACTGGAAGAAAATCCCAAAAGGAAAACTAAAAGTAAGACCATGCTCTCAGTAACTTCCCAATATTAATGAAGACCACAGAGCAGCTATATAATATTTTTAATATGATTTAAGCAAAAGTATCCTGGAATACACAGCAAAACCAAGGCCAAACCCCCGTAAATCTCCCTTGTCTGATTCGATTACTGAAAATTTAAGATAAAAATATCTAGGAAAAAGAATTTTAACATCCAGAAGATCCTAAAGGAAAGCTGTGCTTTTAAAAACGTAAATGGTTTCAATTTTATATACTTAAAACATCTATTACAGGTTTAAAAAAAATACGTTCAGTATCTATCTATAAGCATAGGAAATTTAGTTATTTAGACATCACAAAGTGTTCTCAAGAAACTGAGCAAAACCAACAAGCTTAAATAACATTGAGTAGGATTTATACTATAAAAATGAGATTTCCTGTAGTGGGGGCTGTTAAATCCAAGAATAAGGGATAGAAGGAAGCTGTACTTTTCTTTGAAGGGGGAGAGAATTAAGGTAGCTACCCATCTGTCAGGAAAGTTTAAGGCAGGGTGAATGGATTAGGTGACCTTTCAAAATTACTTCCATCCCAGAATGTATGATGTCACTATAAAGCAGCAGGCCCGGATGGGATCATGGGAAGAAGACACTAACTCTCATGCTTGCTTGTGCTATTTGTTGAAGACAGGAATTGTGAGGTGCCTTGTTTGAAACAATCATATCTAATGTTATTAGATTTGAAATAAGGTAGCTTGGGCAACTAATATTTGTACCACTGGATTGTTCAGAAAAAAAATTGAGTTCCATATTTTGAGTAACCTCCATGAATTATGTGCACAAACGTACTCTTAGTGAGCCATGAAAGGTGTAGCCTGGCCCCTACTCCCAGGCATGATGGTAATTTCTCTGCCAAGTTGTTAGAAGCTGCTGCCACACACTTGCAGAGATATGAACTCTGCTTTGCCTTCTAAATCTCAAATACCAAAAGCACTCCTCTCAGGTCTGAACATACCGCATTTAATAAAAATGCTTTCTGTATCTAACCATTGTGTGCATTCCTAGGCCTGCATGGCAATAGCATAGATGGGGACTTTCTTGAAGATAGTACTTCATCTTATTCGTATCTTCTTTTTGCTGACTAATTTAACCAAATAAGATTCTGGGATCGCCAGTTATACCCCCAGCAGTTGTCAGTGCAGAAGCACACTAAGGAGATACCTACAAAGCATACTCTTCTACTTCTGTTTTATATATGTTAATTTGTCATTTTAAAAAATCCCTACCCTAGATTGTAACCTGTTTTTCTAAGTTCCACTTTTATAATAATGTTTGGACAAAACTTACTGAGTCAGAGAGATTGCATATATATTATTTGCTCTTTATAGTCGAATTGAGCCAATGGAAAACTCATGACTTCTGAACGTGTTTTTTTTTTTTTTTATTCTCAAATATCTGAAGGGTAAAAATTATTCTGAAGGTATAGGCATATATCATTCATGCAGAATAATAGGCATGCCTGTGCTGCTGTTGTCTAGAATGGGCATGCTCTATTAATCAACCAGAATTTCTTCTCTCATGGACACATACACATGCTGAATTTAAAATGTGTTGCCCTTACATCACCATGAGTTTCAAATGTTACAAAGGTAGTGAGGAATTCTCTGATTTGAGACAAAAAAAAAATCCTAAAATTGTCAAATTCTAAAATTGTCAAAACCATGTGTAATAATTAATCCATGTAAAAACTGTTCAGTTATATGTATATATGCACCATACTACATTAAAAACAAATCATATAGCATGACTCTTAAAACATGCTGTATCATGTCTAGTTGTACAATTTTTAAGTGTCCATACTCTGAAATCTCATTGTTTAAATCCTAGGAAAAGTTTGTTTATATTCAGAAAAATGTCCGAATAGTATAATGATGAATAAGTCTTAAAAGGACTTTTAAGTGGTCTATCACATTTTTTTTTCAGAAAGTGTGCAAAGTTTTTTTTCATTTTTATTAGATATTTTCTTCACTTACATTTCAAATGCTATCCCCAAAATCCCCTATACCCTCCCCCTGCCCTGCTCCCCTACCCACCCACTCCCACTTCATGGTGTTCCCCTGTACTGGGGCATATAAAGTTTGCAAGACCAAGGGGCCTCTCTTCCCAATGATGGCCGACTAGGCCATCTTCTGCTACATATGCAGCTAGAGACATGAGCTCTGGGGGTACTGGTTAGTTCATATTGTTGTTCCACCTAAAGGGTTTCGACCCCTTCAGCTCCTTCGGTATTTTCTCTAGCTCTTCCATTGGGGCTCCACTGGGGCTCCATTGGGGGATCCATTAAAGTGGAATCATACCACTCTCCCCTTTCCTTCTTTTAGTCCCTCCCATCTACTCTAATTAAAGCGTTCCTTTGATCCCTCCATTCTCAATTACATATACTCATATTCTTTGATTATTATTGTTACACTCATATATAGGTATATATGAACTCTATATGTTGAGCCCAGTTTTGTTGGTGGCATACATATGACTTCAATGTGGACCACTATTGTTCTGATTTCAATAGAGCAAACATATGTCATATATTTATCTATCAATGTTTTCTCAAATATTGGCTTAAAATTTTCAAGATTAAGTTCAAGTAAGCAGGAATAATGACAGCCACAGAAAATACAGCTAAGGTTTAAAATACTGTTCAGGATAAAATTGTGAAGCAAAACAGTGACTGTGAAAAGCATAAATTAGCACAAATAGGAAATATTTCCTGAAAACAAGTGTGTTTATTTGTAGTACATCTGTAGAATACATTGGAAGAAATGTGGTATATTTTGCAGCTTATTTGGAAAACAGTGTAAGACAGAGATAGCAATGCTTTCTTTTACATAGCATTATTAATTTTGGTTCTCAGAAGGGACCGCTGGGTTTACAATCTCATTAACTGATTCATACAGAATTCTTAGGGCTGGAGGCCTAATAGAGGCTCCCCTGTTTCACAATACTAATTAAACTAATCCACACACCTTTAATGTAGTGTAACTTCCAATAATTTTTTAGGGTCAGCTGTCACGTTGAAATCAACTGTGCTATTGTCAGCATTACTAGAATGTTAGTAATATTGTGAGCTACTCTCAAGTTCAATAGTATGTGATAGACCCTTGTTGTTTCAGACGTCTTAGAAAATGTTTTGATACATTTTACCACAAAACTCATTACTAACTATTGATTATATATTTTATCATATAACTTCTACATACCAGCCCATATAATACAAAGTACAATTCAACTCACATTCATTATTTATTCTAAACTATGCATTTAAAATTCGAAGATTCATGCATGCTTAGGCAGCATATATATTAAAAATGGAATGATGCAGAGAATATTAGCATGGCCTCTGTGCGAGGATTGTAGGCAAATTCTCGAAGGATTCCATATTTTTCTCAGGAAGTCTTGGGGAGGTATTAGGAGAAAGATTGAGGAACACAGGGGATAGAGACTCAACAAGAAGGTCCACAAGAAGACCAACAGAGTTAACTTAATTGGACACTTTGTGACTCACAAAGACTGAACCATCAATTAAGCTACATGCAAGAGCTGGATCTAAGCACTTTCCTCCCCTATAAACATGTTGCTGATATGTATCTTGGTCTTTCTGTGACTTTCTCCAACAACTGGAGAAGGGGCTGGCCTGACTTTGTTACCTGCCTGTGGATTCTGTTCCCCTAACTGGTCTGCCATTTCTGACCTCACTGGGAGAAGATATGCATAGCTAGTTATGCCTAGCTACAGTAACTTGAGGTACGAGGTGGGTTGGTGCTCAGAGGGCAGAGGTGTGGTGAGGAGAGAGACAGCATTACAGGAGAACTGGGAAGAGAGGAAAGGCTGTGATAGGGGTGTTAAGTTAATAAAGTAATGGAAAAATGAAAAAAAAATGAAGATTTTTTTGGGGACTCTTCATTGAACCTCGAAACGGAACAAACTTTGTTCCTTCCTCTGAAATCACTCAGTCCTCCTTCTAGACTACCCCGATTGGTTTATGTCAACCCCTAGATACCTAGAAACACTTTATACCTGGTACTACCAGTGGCTACAAATAGATGGGATTCAGTTAGCTGATTCACATTATACTTCCTGTCCTCCATTGTGATTTCTCCTTTCCCATCTTCAGCCCTGTAACAACTTCCTTGAGGGGCCCTTCCTCCTACCTCAGCTCAGCTCACTGGAGACTCCAAAGTCTGCTCTACATCCAGGATTCTTCTACCCCTTTCTATCCTGTTTCTTCAGATTAGTCATTGTCCTATTGCAACCTTCTTGTAAGAATTCCTTCTCTCATCACACCTTCAACTCCTTGAGGAAAAGTTTAAGGTCCCACTTGCTCTTTCCTGCATCCTATCACATCATCACATCCTACACTCCTATCCCTACTTTATTCATTTCTGCCACTCATTAACGTACAGATATACTCTCTAGAAGGAAACCCACACTTTTCAACAATCCAGAGAGGACAACAGAAACAAAGATCCAGAGTATCGACACAAGAACAGATATCAACACACAGAACCACATCGATCATTGTAATTCCTAGAAGCCAGCACAGATACAGAAACAAAAATTACTAATTTTATATGCCTCCACCAGAACCTAATAACCCTAGCACAGAAAAGAGTGGATGGATAAATAAGTTCATGAAAACACAAGCAATGGAATGAAATAATGAAAATAATTCAAGATATGGAACTAGATTTTAAAAAACAAGTAGAAAAAGACTGAAATAAAGCTGAAAATGGAAAATTATCAAGTCAAATGAAATCCTCAGAATTAAGCTATACCAATGGCATAAAAATTGTGAAGGAAAGAACCAAATATTCAGGACATTTGAAACATGGTAAAATGACCAAGTCTATGAATAAGAATAAAAGAAGAAAAAGAGGAAACCCTGATCAAAGACACACAAAAAAGATTTTTTTTAAATAAAATCACAAAGAAAACTTACCAACTTATAGAAGGAAAATCTTTGAAAGATATAAGAGGCATAGAGAATATCAAATAGAAAGGACCAGAGAGGAAATTCATCATGAAACATAAAAATCAAAATACTAAACTTAAAGAACAAAAAAAGACTACTAAAGACGGCAATGGAAAAATATCTGGTAACATATAAATAAAAACACATTAGAATGATACCTCATTTCTTAGTGGTATTGTAAAAGCCAGTAGTTTCAAGAAAGATGTTCTAGAAGGTTTAAGATACCAGGATGTTGGCTCAGATTACAATACAAAGGAAAACTATCAAAACTAGATGGAGAAAGGCAGAAGTAAAATAGTAAAACCAAATTTAAGCCATAAATAGAAAAAAATTAAACCTGAAAAAATAAAACAGGCCTGATAAACACAAGGAATACATAATCTCAGAACAACAAATCAAAAAAGGAGTAAAATATGCCCACAGCATTAATATAAGAGTAACCAACAAACACTTCTCATTGATAACTCTCAATATCAATTGTGTCTGTTTTATAATAAAAAGAAAAAGACTCACTGTGGGAAGCCACATGTGCCGTTGCAGAGTGGCACAGGCTTCTGCTGGCCACCACACATACATAGGCAGGAAAGTTTTTTGCCAAGATGAGGTTTTGAGAATTAACCAAAATTGACCAATCAGATGAGAGAGAATTTGACCAATCAGATGAGAGAAAAGTTAACCAATCAGATGAGAGAGAAGTTAACCAATCAGATGAGAGAGAAATTAACCAATCAGATGTAGGCATGCAAATGAGGTGGTAAGCATCAATGAAGCACAACCAATCCGGGTGTGAGACACGCCTCTCCTAGGCCTATATAAAGCAGCACCAGTGCTGGGCTTGGGGTCTATTTGCCTCTACAATCAAGCTCTCCCAATAAACGTGTGCAGAAGGATCCTGTTGCAGCGTTGTTCTTGCTGGTCGAGTCGGACGCGCGCAAGAACTTGCAAATTGGATTTGATAACAGGATCCCTTTCTTCTGCTGAGTCCAAAGAACACACTCATTTATCAATGATAGATGCAATCACAGAGTGAAAGAATAGAAAAATTTTCTAAAAAAAATCAGGTTAATCTGATAATATAGCCTTAAAATCTAATGTAATCAGATGGAAGAAATTACATATCACCTACAAACATTCCACAGAGAGAATATTGTAATACTAAACATACATAAAAAATAGAACACCAAGTTTCATAAAGGAAAGACAACTATGGCTAAAAGTCACATATTGACCTTCACAAAATGACAGTATAGGTGATTTCAATATCAGACTCTTTTTTTTTTTTTTTTTTTTTTTTTGGTTTTTCGAGACAGGGTTTCTCTGTGTAGCCCTGGCTGTCCTGGAACTCACTTTGTAGACCAGGCTGGCCTTGAACTCAGAAATCCGCCTGCCTCTGCCTCCCAAGTGCTGGGATTAAAGGCGTGCGCCACCACGCCCGGCTCTCAATATCAGACTCTTGACAAGAGACAGGCCATTCAAACAAACAAAGAAACAGACAAACAAGCAAACAAACAAACAAGCAGAAGAGTCCTCAAGTTAAAGAACATCCTTAATCAAGTGTGCCTAAAAGTTATTTAGAGCACATTTCGCCATTTCGATATATATATCAAAGTTTTAAGTATTTAAATTTCTTTAGATTCTGTGAAAATAGTAAAACAAAACAAAACAAAACAAAACAAGTAAAAGAACTGCTTAATTTTAAACAGTAAAAGAGTTTTCTTGAAGCCTGTGTGAAATGATAGTTTCTGGATATGTCATGCGATAAAAATTCCTGTGGTGTTTTTCTAAGGCAGACTCAGATGGTGCTTTGCTTAGGCAAGACCCTTTTGGAAGAGGAGAGATGTTTGGAGAGAGTAGAAATTGCCTGCTATTTTCACAATGGACAGTGATGACTTTGATTCTCTTGCATAACTAGCCTTGCAATGCTTAGTTGGTCTCCTGTTTTCATCTTTGCTGATCTTCACTTCTTTGAGTGAGGCACAGCAGGGAACTTCTGGTGTCCTAGTTGGGCCTGGTCTCTAGCACTGACTCATGCCCATTCCACAAAGGCCTGGCCATTTCCAGTGGATTGTGCCACTGCTGCTGTTTCCTGTTTGGTATCTCGACACTACCGAATTGGTCTACTGATATTCTGACAAACAGAGATGAGAAAAATGTCAATGAACTACTTCTAAGCAGCTCCACATCTTCTTGTCCTATTTACCATCTTTTCTCCCCTACCTTTGGATGGTGGGCTAGAAGGGATGTCAAAGCATTTGAGAAGCTTTACTAAAAGTAGATTTTGCAAGATCAAAGTCTACAACTGTGGATAAGTTTCAATGACGCCTTAGACTTATTAGGAAACTATGTATCAAAATTTTAGTATCACAAAATAAAAGGACCAAATATCAGTGAACCAGACATAAGAATGAATTTCTGGGAAATGGAGAACAGATGACATAAGACTAAAGAGGAAACATCAACCTAACACAGCTACAGAACTATTCGGGAAAGCACGCCATGCTATACTACAAACCCATATCTAGGACAACTGCTAGCCAAAACCTCCAAGTGCCTGTCATTCTGCATAAGCATTCTTTAGAACCATTTTCTACTATATCATTACAATAACTATTAAGCATCTTGGAACTTGATGAGTAATAGCATCGGGAAACGGATGAAATTACTAATGGTATTTAGCTCCATTGTGTTGAATAGAAGTAAATATAATTGATACACTACATTTATATTAATATTGATACAATATTAGTAAAATGATGCAATGTTCAATGGCTATTTATTTATACTAATGCACTTAGAGATTTTTTAAAGCCAAAAGAGATTCCAACTGTTTCAGAATAAACATGCCTGACTTCACATGGAAGTTTTATATGTTAACACACTTGAGTATGTGTGTTTATATATATACATTGAGCAGAATGGATATTTTCTAGGAAAGGTAAAGAGAGGACTGTAGGCAAGACATTAGAGATTTAAACGTATGAGTAGAATTTGGTAATTTTTCCCTTCAATAGGCATTTGATTGTACACAGCAGATGCTGCCAGGTTAATGATCTGAAGAGAATTTGAACAGAATGTATGAAATTAGGTACCGTGAGATAATTGAATAAATCATTGTTAATTCTTTAGGCTCAAGCTAATAAGCTAAAGTGCTTAACCCTAGGGAGCAATCTTAAGGAAGAACAGAGCTTGCTTCAATTCACCATAACTTTCTTTCTTTAAAAAAAAGTATAATAGATTTTTTTATTTTTAAAAATAAGATGAAATAAAATAATAAATAAATAAATAAAATAAACATTTTTACCTTAAATAAATTATTCCATAGAGGGTAACCATATAGCTTTATTGATTCTCCTGTCTCTCTGCCTCCTTGAGCAAATCCTACCAGCATGTGCCACCACTACCAACTCTATCTAGCATTCTTGTTGTTTTTTAATATTTATTTATTTATTTATTTATTATAACTCCAGATTCTATTCCCCTCCAGGTCCATCCTCCGACTGTTCCACATCCCATACCTCCTTCCCACCTCTCTGTCTCCATGAGGAGAGGATGTCACCACCCCACCCCAATCCCTGGGGTCTCGAGTCTTTTGAGGGTCAGGTGCATCTTCTCTGACTCCATCCTGGCCCAGAAATCCTCTACTATATATGTGTTGGGGGGCCTCTGGTTGTATGCTGCCTGGTTGGTGGACCAGGGTCTGAGAGATCTCGGGGATCCAGGTTAATTGAGACTGCTGGTCCTCCTACAGGTTTAAGAACAAGGACATCCTGAGTTTTGAAGGCAAATGGATGGAACTAGAAAATATCATCCTGAGTGAGGTAACTCAGACCCAAAAAAGACATGCATAATGTGTATGCTCTAATAAGTGGATATTAGGGAGGGAAAAGGACAATACCCAAGATTCAGTCCACAGAACTAAAAAAGCACAAAGATCAATAAGCTGAAGGGCCCAAGTGAGGATGCCTCAGTCCCTCTTGGGAGGGAGAAAAAAGCAACCACAAGGGGGGAGGGGGAAATGATCTTGAAAGGAAAGGGCATGTAGGGGGAGAGGGGAACATGATCTGGTATTGGGTGAGGGAAAAAGGACTGAAGCCATCAGGGCCAGCAGAAAGAATGGAAGCAGGCAACCTCAGGAGGTAAGAGGTTGGAGGATCTCTCCTGAATGCACCGGGAGGTGAGAGACTCTCAGCACTCAAAGATAGGGACCTTTGATAAAATACTGGACAGTAGGGAGAGGGAACATATAGAGCCCACCTCCAGCAGGAAGACAGGACATCAAGTGAGGGATGGGCTTGCCATCCCACAGTTAAAACTCTGACCCATAATTGTTCCAGTCTGAAAGACTTACAGGGATGAAAAGGGAGAGGAGCCTGAGGAAAAGAAGGTCCAGCAACAGGCCCAAAGTGAGATCTAGCTCAAGGGTAGGCCCCAAGACCTGACACTATTACTGAGGCTACAGAGAGAGTGCTCACAAAAAGGGACCTATCATGACTGCCCTCTGGAAGACCCAACAAGCAGCAGAAAGAGTCAGATGCAGATGTTTGCACTCAACCAATGGACAGAAGCTACTGGCCGTGTAGTTGAATTAGGGAAAGGCTTCTTTCATATTAAGATATCGATTTTAGTTGCAAATCTCAGATTCCTCCAGGAACAGAGATAATTTAAATAACACTTGAATATTAAATATAAAATTCTTAACACAGATTTAAATAATGTGACTTCACATGAAAAAGAACCTAAGGAGTAAGGGAAATTAATAATCACATTATTAATTTCATTGTCAAAAGATGATGAAGAACAGCCAGAGAAGTTACAGTGATAACACTATATACACTGGAGGGATTATGATTAGATTAATTTTTCCTAAACAATGTAAAATAAAAATTGAGATCTAAGAACGATAGTGATACAGGATAACATGTAGAGTTTTTCTAACATGTAAAACAAATAAATAAATAATTGTAATTAATGAAATACAAAGAAAACTAATGACTGGGAGGCTGCTTAAATGGAAATAATCGAAAGGATTCTTTTCTGGGGATGAGTTTTCATTATAACTTAAGTTACCCAGCAAGTTTCCAAAGGAAAGAAACAACCAAGAGCCCTACCCAACTATGATGCCTATGAACTGCAACGACCACCAGCAAGGCACAAAACCTGAAGGGTGGAGTAGTGGCATGCATACATTGGTGATAGTCAAGTAATTCTGGTTCTACTTAAATCATGCTCAACAGGAAAGATACCGTGTCTGGTATTAGAGACCTAACTATCTACCTAGAGCGAATGATTTCTTGGATATACGAGCAGAAACATCTACAACCACTTTTGTATACCAGTACAATCCCTAACTACTATCTAAATTTTTTAATAGCCTCAATAAGTGTAGTCTCTTCATCAATGTGTAAAGACCATTTTAGAAAACCTAAACCAATCAAAATGTAGTTATTAAGCCCAGTCCTAATGTATATATCTTATGCAGTTCTTGTACTGTAGGCCAGGGATCATTGTGGAAGACAAAGCAGGCATATTGCAAGAGCCAGTGTATCATAGAGTTGATAAGATTGTGCCTCCTAGTAATGTCAGCGTATCCATGATGTCTCAACATGACTGCTTAATTAGCTCAATGTCAACAAAAATAGGCATGTTTACACAGATGATGAAAAGTTCTAGAGGCCCCATTATTACACAAAGAATTGCACATAACTAAGGAATGATCAGCAAAGACCTTCTCAGAAAAGAGCACAATTAGATATCTAATAACAAAAAGTAAGCCTTGGAAACACATACAAGTAACACAGATTGGCATGTTATATTTTTGCATTAAAAAAGGTGTGTATGTGTGTGTGTGTCTGTGTGCATATTAATAATTAGTGAGAAAAGAGACTATGAATTTTAAAGATTTCAGAGGGCAGAGGATAAAAAAGAGGTTTTGGAAAGAGCAAAGGAAAGAGAGAAACGACGTAATTATACTGGTAAATAAAAATAAATAATAATAAAATATAAAACATAGATGTTCAAATTATAGAGAGTATCATAATAGAAATGAGAGATATTATGAATCAAACAAGAATTTAATCACAATTAAAAATCAGTAAAGAAGAAATAATATTTTTATCAAGGGAAAATTGACGAGCTTTAAAATATCAAGCTATGCTTTTATACACCTTTAAAAATTACCCAGAAAACAAATTCCACCATATACTTCATAGGAAAATAATAGGAAGCCTACCCTTGAGAAAATATTATAGTCAGCTGTGCTTTTCTAAAAGGCAACAAAATGACTGAAAAGTTGAATTTCATCAGAAAGAGAAAAGAAAAGGGACAAAGAATGTAGGGAATTATCTAGCACAGGACCGAAGAGAATAGCTGCCAATCAGACAGCTCCGTCTAACAAAAGCCAGTTGAGAATCTGAATCAAGGGAAAGGAACTTTCAAGCTGGGCATAATTGTTCATACCTGTAATTCTAACTCAGGTGAGCAGAGGTGCATTCTGGGCCTCCCTGGGCTAGCATGAGGATGAGGTCAGTCTGAGCCATGCTGGGAGAAATTCCAAGGAACTGCAAATTATCGCAGATGTGGGATTTAATTTTCCATATGCAAGACAAGGCCCAATAACTAAAACAAGAAATAAACTTTGAAAGCAACAACAACAAAAAAAAAAACAACTTGAATTCTGGCTACCAAGGGAGACAAATTTGAAAGAATTTTTAGTGACATGCCTCGAGTTTACTTTTTTATTCCTGAAGAAGAGTACAAATGATCTTAAGTGAAGAAAGAACATGGAATTGAGTAAAATATTTTTTTAAAAAAAAATCATATATAATTATAATCATGATGATATTTAAAATTAGCAAATTTTAAAGCATGTGTTCAATTGATCAATCAAGGATGAGAAAGATCCCAAGTATGTTTGCAGAATAGTGGCATTATAATAGCTTTAGGAAAAGTGGAAGCTTAAAAACATAGTACTCAAATGCATTATGAGAGAAAAGGACAAATGAGGTAATTTTAGACTATCTGACAAGAAGAATCACAAAATACAAATGGATAACAATATAGAAATGTTAAAAAATACTTATTTTATAAACAAGAGAACCAGTGAAAATTTCAAAGCAGAGACTATTTAAATTCACAGCAAATGAGTAACATTTTTTCATGCTTAAACCCATTTGTCCCTAAATTTCAATGTTTGAATGATATAAAATTCACTGAAAAATAGGTTAACATAAACAAATTTAATAAATCCTAATAAACCAATTTATGCTAGGGTTTCATGAAAAATTAGTAATCTGTATATGAGCCAAAATATATAGAAAAATGACCCACATTACACTGTTTATTATAAAACATTTTTTGTTAAATTTGTGAAATCAGCCTTGGTGGCCCTCATTTGAGTAACAAAAATATATTCATACTGTAGGGTTTTATTTAGTCACAATGGAAAATGAAATATCATAATATAAAAATAAAATTTGAAAATTGGGATTTCCAGGTTAAACCATAATTAAATTAAAACTTAAAATAATATGCTGATCACATGTTTAGATTAGGGAAGAAAAATATGTATGCTTGTATGTATGTATGTATGCATATAAAGCACGGGAATGTTAAAGAGAAACTGTTAGTAATATGGAAGGGCAAGAGGAGTTGACACTATTAGGGGTCAATATCACTAAAGCAGATTGTATATTATTATCCTATGAAAAATAATATTCATTATTTTATACAATGAACATATACCAATTTGTAGGGTGCAAAGAAAGTCCTGAATGAGTGTGTAGACTTGACACTGGATAGGGCATGTCAATAACATATCCAGTTCAGTCCCATAGGGATGTCAAAGCCTTGCCAGGGCGGGTGGGGGGGGGGGCGCTGGGCGATGCCAAAGCTTTGCTCTGATCTGAGTGTGAATGCTGACAGTATGGGAAGAAGCTATCCATGTGCTTTCCTCCTCCAGATATGTATAGCCTGAAGCCTGCTCCCTAGAGAGATTGCTCCTACTGAGATTTCCTAAACCTGTTTCCCTGTTTACCTTAATGCAATAATTTTGCTTCTCTGTTTGACGGTGCATAGTAAGCTTCTAGGGTACTGCACGTTCTCCATGCAAATGATCAGACCCCTCCACCCCAGCTTCTCTGAAATGTCTGTTTTGTCCTTTCTTCA
This sequence comes from Mus caroli, assembly GCF_978045245.1. NCBI lineage: Eukaryota > Metazoa > Chordata > Mammalia > Rodentia > Muridae > Mus > Mus caroli. The sequence goes on from NW_028227273.1 coordinate 35,375,636, forward strand.
TTTCTTCATCAAACCAAGTCAGGTTTCTGGGATCAAAGTCATGAAATCAATAATCTTCAATTTAACAAAGTATTAAGCCTTTGTTTAAATGAATATTAAAATATAAGATTCTGTTTTTCAAAATGATACAGAAAGGGAAAATTATCAAGGAAGATAATTTAAAATTATTGTTTCTGATTAAACTATATTCCACTTGGAAAAATTCAGGCAATAGAATGAAGACCAAATGCCTTTGTAGAATTCCAGTTTACTACAAATAATAATTTCATCCTTCTTTATGAAAAAGCAAATCTCCAACATATACATATATATATATATATACATATGTACATATACATATACATATATGTATATATGTATATATATATATACAAATATACACAAAACATACACACACATACATACACACTCATACACATACACACACATATATAAACTTATTTGTATCAACAGGACTAGGAATGTTATAAAAGTATCTTAAATGAAATGAGCACTGAGAGTTCTCAGGGTCAGAAAGGAGTTGTAGCCCATTCTCTTTTGCCTCTCAGTTGTACTCCTGCCCTCTTTGAAGCCTCTGGACATGACAGAAAGTGCTGGAAGTCATTACATAATGTTAGCAATGGATAGTATGGTAATTGATCTACCAGAACTTCTTCACCACTCACCATTGGTAGATTCAAAGGCTGATTTTTCTAAATTTCTCTTATAAATACAGCCTCTATAAACAAAGGTGTGTGTGTGTGCATGGGTGTGTCTACTCTGTGTGTGTGTGTGTGTGTGTGTGTGTGTGTGTGTGTGTGTGTGTGCATGTGTGTGGTGTATTGACCTAAATTTCCTTGGAAAGTATTCCCTATAGTTAAGGATTGAAATTTTCTTCCTTTCTCAAAACAAACCCAACATTACACAAAAATTATGAAGTACAATTTGTGTTGGCCAACCACTCTTGATCATGAAGCATGCTCAGAAGTATGATTGAAATATCCAGTATTACACCATTAGAGAAAATTGATTTTTCGCTTCTACAGCAATTTTCTTTTTTTTTTAGTTCTTATTTTATTTTTCCGTAGAAATTTAAATTAGATGTTTTGATTTCTTTTTTTTTCTTTTCTTTTCTTTTCTTTTCTTTTCTTTTCTTTTCTTTTCTTTTCTTTTCTTTTCTTTTCTTTTTTTTCTCTCCTCTCCTCTCCTCTCCTCTCCTCTCCTCTCCTCTCCTCTCCTCTCCTCTCCTCTCCTCTCCTCTCCTCTCCTCTCCTCTCCTCTCCTCTCCTCTCCTTTTCTTTTTTCTTTTCTTTATTCTTTAATCTTCTACAGTCCAGTATTTATACCCCTCCAGGTCTGCCCTCTGACTGTTCCACATCCTATATATCTTCCCCCTGCTCTCCCCCATCTCCAAGAGAAATTCCTCACTCCCACCCCACCAGACCTTCCCAGTTTCTGGGGCCTCAAGTCTCTTGAGGGTTAGGTGCATCTTCTCTCATTGAGTCCTCTGCTATATATGTGTTGAGGGTCTCATATCATGCTGCCTGATTGGTGACTCAGGTCTGACAGATCCCTGGGATTTATTGAGACTGCTGGCCTTCCTATAGGGTCGCCCTCCTCCTCAGCTTCTTCCAGCTTTCCCCTAACTCAACCACAGGGGTCACCAGCTGCTGTCCATTGGTTGGATATAAATATCTACATCTGACTCTTTCAGCAGCTTGTTGAGCCTCTTGGGTGGCAGTCATGCTAGGCTCCTGTTTGTAAGCACACCATAGCATCAGTAATAGAGTCAGGTCTTGGCTTAAAATTGCACAGAGCTCCTCAACCAGAAGTGGGGCTTTCTGCTCACTTCCTTTATTTCATTCTTGAATTTTGTGTGGCTTGATCTTGATCTTGTGCACATTGCTATTATCTCTGTGAATTCCTATGTAAATAAGCCTATCATGTCTTTTTGCTTGAAGTTGTTCTCAGCTTATGGTTTTCACAGCGTTTCTTCAGAAATTATAATGTCTTTTCAGACATGGATTACAAGGAAATTCAATGTAGTTTTATTCACACCTCCCTAACAGATAATAATGTCAAATATTTATTTATTTATTATTAACTCATACTGTATTTTGAGAACTCTTTTTTATTTCCTTGTTCCATTTACTGACTTGGATTTTTGTATTTTGAATAGTGACTTTTATGAGTTCTTTGTGTATTCTGTAAATTAACTCACCATCAGATCAACACTTAACCAAATATAGCCTCAAATTCTATGTGCTATCCATTATTTTTGTCCTCAGCTAAGTGTAAGTTTATTATTACATTGAGTTATGTTAGTTAATTTTAATTTTCTTCTTCAAATTACACACAAAAATATATAATAAACTACTGATTTACTTTAGACTATTTATAAGCTAATTTTTCTTTACAATATTAAACTGATAAAACATAAATATATTTTTGAATAGTATACAGTAAGTTCTGCTGTAAAGTATAAAGCTCAACAAACACATACAGACATAGACACACACAATATTGTACACACATGAATCTCATTTTTTTCCAATGGATGCCATAATATACAAAATACTTGTAAGGTTAAACACTGTGCTTTCATAACATATTATGAGACTTTAACTCTCCAGCGATGCCATTGAGGTTTATGGTTTGGTAACCTATGGAGCCTGCCCTTAAGAGTGGTTTGTTTCTCCATGAAAACTCTGTTGGTAAAAAAATAATTCCCATTTGGAAGTGGTTATCAATAGGGCATAGCTTCTGGGTTAGACACAAGGCCTTTTGTACACTACTCCTCTCAGCACTGGGACAATAGCTGGACGAAAAGGGCTCTGTGAACACTGTTACAGTCTCTGAGTTTATATGTGCATCAGTCCTGTTATTTCCAGAAGAATTCATTTCCTTCATGTCTTCCATGTCTCTCAGCTCTTACAATGTCCCTACCTCTTTGTCTGCAGTTTCCTTAGTCCAGAGGGAATGGATATAATGAAGACATCCCATTTAGTCCTGAGGGTTCCAAGTTCTCTCAAGCTATTCACTATCTCCATGTGTGGGACTTTATATTTGTACCCATATAGTGCAAGAGAAAGCTTCTCTGATGATGCCTGAAGAAGATCTGATTAATGAGTGTATCAGAATATCATTAAGAATCATTCTATTGCTACATTGTTCCAGAACAGTAGTATTTGTTTTTCCCATAGGTCCCTGACCTGTATACTCCCTGATTCTTAGCCAACTGAGCACTCTCAGGTATGGGTTCCACCTCATGGAGTATGCCTGAAATTCAATCAGAGAGAAGTTGGTTATTCCCACAAGGTTTGTCTCACAATCACAACAGCGCATGATGCAGGTAAGTCATCATTATAGATCCAAAAGTGTGTAGCTGGGTTAGTGTTTATATTTCTTCTCCACTAGCATGCGGAATATATTCTTGTACCATGTCAATAGTAAGGAACTCTCCATTTAGGTACTAGCTCAACATCTCCATATTCACTGAATTGTCTTCAGACATAGGGCTTTACCATCAGTTCATGGAGAGCAAGCAATAGCTTGGATTGCTTGTGGGCGATTTTCATGTGGCTTCTACTTTAAACATTTGTTATGTTTTCATAAGATTTAAACATTTGTTATATTATGTATTCATAAGACCCTCAATGGCCCTTAGATTTTAGGTGAGAGGTCAAATAATTGAGAGTAATTGCATTGTTTATTCCATATCTAAATCTGCTGGTCTTTGAGCCTGCTATGGCCAGAAGCATTCTGGAGCTATCAAGAGTTAGTTTTCTGCATTTTAAATGTCTCTCAAAATAAGTTCTTACTTTGTTATTTATTTGCAATCTTTTCTCTCCCTAACATATATGACTTTGATTAACTGCCAGCTTTTTCACTACCTGGACTTGAACGATAGTGGATGCTTCAAATACTCTTTTCATATGCCGGGCCTCTTCAGGAAGCAGGGCTGGCTTCTCTGTTGATTCAAATAAACATGTTTTCTATGCACATGCCATTTTCGGTCATTGAAATTCATGACAAGTGATGAATAAATACTACCTAAAGATAAAATGTGTGCATTTGTCCAATGTATACAGAATTCTTCAACCTCTAATACTGTTATGGTTCTCGAACATGTTTATGTACAAATGAAGCGTATTCAGTCAATCTCAGAGAACTGTTTATTCAACCTCAAAAGCTTGACTGAAACCAATAAAAGGAAGGTAATTTATAATAAATGGCGAAGCTCCATTCTGACACTTCTATTCATTCCATCGTATTAGTCTTTCCTTTTTCATTTTACTCTTTAAAGTGGAGTTCTATAAAGGTTTGCACATTTTAAAACCCTCCACAGACAATAGCTTTAAAATAGCCATAGTACAATACACAGTAAGGAAATTTTAAGATGTTTCCTAGAGTGTAGGCAAGTCAGCAAGTAGGAGATTAACATTTAATGTGACAGATTCATATCTGTTTGCTGTGAAATCGTGTTTTAAGTAGAGTTTTTGTTTCAGTGCATTTTGTTTGAAAAATCTCAGTAGTATAACAAAAAGTAAAAAAGTAATGGAGATTAATATGTGTCACTTTTAGCAACTTTGTGCATTTCTTAGAACATATGACAGGGTGCATATCAAGAAGTGTGTCATCAGATTTGCTTAAAGGAAATTACTGTTTCTAAAGATAACAAACAGGTGTATTAACTTGAACATGTTTTATAAAAGATTAAACCAAGAAATATGAACAACAGTTTCATATTCATATTTATATCTTTGTGTTTCTCTCCTCTGAGTTTCATTGCCCAATGCTAAATTTCAATGGAGATCGTAAGGAATTTATTTAAAAAAAATTACTTGGAAACAGCCAGGTAATATACTATCCTAGGTAAATCTTCTTCTCGTTATCAGTCCTTATCTCTGAAACCACCATCACATGGCTCTTGGTGTACATTTAGATCATTACAGTGTATAAACTGGGAAACTAAAAATAAAGAGTGCCCAAGCACATTTGCTTTCCGATATATTTGTTTTCCATGTAGTCATTGTTTTCTTTATGAAAAATTAAACTACTAACATGGCACTTGAAGTTCAAGAACTGAGTTCAGGCAATGCAGAGCTCAAGAGTGCCAATCAAAAGCCTCAAGGGAAATTATACACAATTACTTTTTCAATCTATTCCTAATCCCATTTTCAGAATCTCAGATATAGCCAACCTGTTCTGTCCATGCTTATAAGAACACTAGCTATATATATACCCCATTGTTTTGAAAATTATGTTCAAGTCTACTGTGAACTTCCACAAACTATTTCACCTGATTGTTTTTAACCACAAAAGGCCATGGAAAAATATCCAAAATTTTATCTCTTACCAAGATACCTTCTTGTATAGTGATGTAAGTAGTGTAAGCCTCTACCCATATGCTAATTACTTTCAGATACATTAATAGACAAGAAACTGAGCAATGAGGAAAACAGTTGAGATGTAACGATTATAAAATTGTTAATTATGCAATGCACCCCACATATAGCTCATAATTTGAAATAGTATTTCTGCTGATTTTTAATTAACATATGCCATTGTCTCATCTATTCAAATGCTACAATAAAGGCAGAGAGTATCAACAGAATATAAGTATATGCTTAAGAACTAGCTAAATAAATTAAGAAAGCAAGTTTTAATTGGATGGGAAATGGGAGAGGATGTGACCCAACATGATAATTAAAGCAACATCCTAAGTATGAATTTATTAGATATTAGATTTGTGACAATTTATCATTAGTTGCTCATGTCAATTGTTCATACAATAATAATGAAAACTATAATGAGGAGAAGTATGAGAAAGTGGAGGAAGAACAGGAAGAGATTGAGAAAAATAAGAAATTATAGACAGGTTCTTGTGATAATGAAGAAGTAACAAAATTCTAGGCCTTTAGGAAGAGGCTTGGGAAAGTGACCTTTGTGACTCATTGCTCCAAGGTATGCTAATCATACCTTGATAGCGACATTCCTTCCTCCACCTACCTGCTTCCTGGGTTCAAAGAGTGTTCATTCAAAGAAAGTCACCCTGACCAACTCCGGAAACTGCCATGCAAATGTGCTATTGTTAGGGGCTCTTAGAAACTGAGAGTTAACCAGAACAATTACCAGGTATTCTCTGTGACTCTTGTGACTTTGCACTTCCTTGTGACTCTTAACTGGTATCTTTGGTATTTTTCCAACAACGCCCTCCCCACTTCCTTGAGTTGTGGTTTCTTCCTTTAAATACCCCCTTATACAGCTACTCGGGGCGCCATAGTCCTCTACCCCTGCGTGGTGTATGACCATGGGCCCGAGAACGCTCTCGAATAAAAATCCTCTTGCAGTTGCAGCAAGACCGTTTCTTGTGTGATTTGGGGTGTCGCCTCTCCTGAGTCAGAACGTGGGGGAGTCCTCACGTTGTGGGTCTTTCATTAACTCATGAAACATGCAATAATGACACAACTTCAATGTGTTCATGTAGCCGCCAGCAGCCACGGGTTAGTACTGGGTTCCTGAAAGGAAAGTTGGGGTTGGATGGGGAAGGTGGCGAGAGAAATAAGGAGCCAAGACAAGTTTCTCTGATCAAAGCCCAATGTTTACTTATGAGTCATAGCTTATAAAGGGGGTGGGGTGGGGCATCCCCCACCATGCAAGGATGTCCTGGTAGCTTTGTCAGGATCTGTGAGGAAAACAAGCTCAGCTGCTCAGCAGGTAGCTTCTTGCAGGAATCTGCAGTTGTGGCAGACAAAAGACTTTACTTAGGATGGAAGGCTCCACCCTAGGTGAGCTAGCAACTGTGGCAAGCATCTGAGCTCAAGGCTTGGGGGAGGGCACATGTTCATACTGTTCCTTCCTTCACAGTTCCCACAGAGTAAAGAATTTCTCTAAAAGAAATTGTAGTATTGCTAGGGAAAAATGGAGCTTTAATGCATACACACTGTAGCTTATCATAAAGCGCACCATCTGGTGCTTGATTTTTTTATTTGGCAATGATCTATAATGATGTATTATAACAGATTTTTTTTATTTTGGTTAATTACTAAGTAACAAAAGTGAGTCTACTCTGAGATTTAACAGAATAAAATAAAACATTTACAGTAAGAGGAAAAATATTCCTTAAGAAATTAAAAATGACTATAGAACTTATGTCTGCTTCCAATAGTGTTACCCTCTGCTTTTACAGTAACTTATAAATGGAGTAAAAAAATATTGCTTGCATTACCATTTCTTAGTTTGTATATAAGGATAAAGACATTCCTATATATTAAAGATACACAATTGAATATTTAAAAATATATACCAAGTTGATAATTCATGTAAATTTGAATGGATCATGTCTTGACAGAAAACATGAAAACATTGAATGGCATTTGAAATGTTGACTTTCTTCCTACATTATTTACAATTAAAACATAAACATAAAATTATAAAATATGAGTAACTCAGAAGTAGATGAGATATTATATTAAGACAGATACCCCAAAGCACACTCTTAGGAAAATATTTAAATAATTGTCTTGACCAAAAATTCAAGCTCTTTGAGAGTTTGAATTTTCAGAAATAGTTTTTTTATATAAATCTGGATATCTGAAGAAACCTTCATGGGAACACAGCTGAACATTTCTCTTACTTTAAAATACATCAGTGACACTGATGGGCATCCTGTCTGCTAGAAGTTGTCACTTGAAGGATCAAGCCAAAGTAATTTCGTTGACATCAACGTTTAAGTTTGAAGGAGTGAGCCAGAAATCAAAAATTATACTGAGAAATGGTGGCAAGGCTTCAAAGCTTTTAAATCTAATCAAGTTTGTTTTGACATCAAACCTATAAGGAATTGCAATAGCCTATGGGAAGTAATTAACATAATTGTGTTCTTAAATAGAGATCTCAGAGATGCTTGCATTTTTATAATACTATGAGTAAAATGGAAATTCTTATAAAATATCAGGTTCTCTGCTTGTCCAGAGATTACGTGGATATAATGTATTCTACTTTATTTATAGACGTACAGGTGCTACTTGTTACATTGTTGTATTCATTCATCCATTCATTCATTCATTCACTCATTCATTTCTATCAATTATCTCCTACATCTTAGTCATTGAACTAAGTATGCACAGCTTGTTATGCAAATGCTCATAAGAAAACACTGTCCATACTTACCTGGCAGGGGAGATACCATGATCACAAAGGTGGTTTTCCCAGGGCGAGGCTTATCCATTGCACTCCGGATGTGCTGACCCCTGCGATTTCCCCAAATGCGGGAAACTCGACTGCATAATTTGTGGTAGTGGGGGACTGCGTTCATGCTCTCCCCTGATAAAAAAAAAAAGAAAACACTATTCATTCTCTCTTGGCAACAGGTGTGGCATTGTGGTTAATGGAAAATAAGATATCTACATAAAAATACTAAGCAAATCATTTGTTTCACACTCAGAATATATATTTCTTGGTGAGCTAATATAACACTTAATATGATTCTATTATATTAAATTAATTAAAATAAAGAAATGTACCAACATTTTAATAAATAATACTATCAATATTGTTTGTTTTTCCTAATCATAGTAAGAGCTATTTATATTGGTATATGCTTTAAAAGCAAACCCCCCAATCTTTTAGGTGTATTATATAACAGAATATTGGGATATTTAGTCTTCACTAAAAATAGCAATACCACTTCTATTAAAATTTAATGCGACTACAATATTTAGGCTCTGAGATATAAATCAAAGCAGGAGATTGCATTTGCCCTCAGATGAACTTTATTCTCTTCATGCCTACATGTTCCAGCCTTCTGTGGTCTAAGAAACTGTGCTAACAGGAAGAGGCACTGTGGACCAGAGAAAAGAGCACATGCTGAACTTGGCAGGGCCATTCCATCAACAGCTGGACACTCTAGCAATCGACAGGCACACAAATGATGATTTATCTAAACCACTGAACTTGTTATTAAAATAATATGTTACATTACTAAAACTAAAACAAAGAGAACAACTTGAAACAAATATTTTGGCATTTTAATACACTGTGACAGTTCAAATTTCACATGACAGTTTTAGTTCTTTAGTTAACTGTAGATAAATTTATTTTAGATAATGTTAGAACAAACGTGGAATAGTCAAAATTCTCATGCTAGTTCTCAATAGAAAAACTCTGAAGCTAGTCAATTCTGACCAGAGTGTAATCATTAATATAAAATACAAGATAACATTTAGATTATAGAATAATTTGTTCATTAGACTTTTATAAAAAAAATAAGCTTGCTGGAAAATATTCTATACTGAACTTTTTCTTTATTTCCATGAACTAGTTATTTATAATGAACTGTTACCGTTTATTTTATAATGAATTATTCAGTATATTTAAAACATTTTCACTCTGTATCCCAATGATGAAAGTGTAGAACCCTGCAAAACCACACCAATCAAGGCACATATATGTATACACACACACACACACACACACACACACACATTATGTAAAATAGCCTGCACACAGGATAGTTCTATCTATTACCACTACGAAAGAAAGTAATTTGTTCCGCATAATAATTCTTTAGTTTCTTAACTTGGAACAGTGTCTATGATGTAGATCAGGTTAGCCTGTAACTCCCTATGCAGCCAAGCATGACTTTAACCTGTGCTTACTTGCTCTTTCTCCCAAGTGCTGAAATTACAGATATCCATCATCTAGCTTTCTCACATTAATCTTTAAAACAAGTTCAATCACTGACATGTTTCCTACTAGAATATGTGTTCTTAAGTAAGCTCTAGAGTCATGAAGATAAAGAGTAATGTTAGCAATGTGCTCAGTAGTAGAAAAATCTCTAAGAATTTCAATAAGATATATTCACTAACATTTCAACAATTATTAACACTATCAAATTCTTGTACTCTTCCTGCTTTTTTAATAGACATTTTTGTTTGTCTTGTCTGATATTTACTTATGTTTGTTTCCAAACTGTTCTTTATTAAGAATAAAAAAATAAAGGGGTAGAAAAAGGGCTATAAGTTGAGAACATATATTTCTCTTACCTAGGACCCTAGTTTGGTTCCCAGCACCCATGTTGATCTGTTGCAGCCATAGCATGAGGTCATCCAATTTGTCAGCCTTTGCAGACACTTGTATTCATGTATACATGCCCCACACAAGTGCTCATAATTAAAAGTAAATAAAATAAATCAACAAACTATGAACTTTATTTTTTTCTCTAATTTGTTTCATACTATAGAAGTAAAGTTTAGAGTACAGAACTCAGTGGACAATGTCATGCTTCAGATTTATCTGCTTAAGTAGCTTTCAGAGTAGAGGACAGAATTCTGTGGCCCGAATTACATTATTTCTTTTCTGTTTCAATTTTGAATTGTAAGTTTTCAAGGAAAGAATGTTTAATAACCTCTTTCTTGGGCAGCATTAATAAGCGGCTGGATTTTAGAAGAATTATGAATATAAACAGCAATTGTCATATACCTCAGTGGTCAAGGACTTTCTTAGCATGCACTGCCATAGATTCAATCCCCTGAGCCAAAAGTTAAAAACAGATTTAAAAAGAGAATTGTTTTTTTCCTGTAACAAAGTGTAATTTTGTACTAGATATTTTATATGTGTGTTTGCAAAGGTATATTTAACTGTGGAACTGGGCATCTCACAGAACAACATGAAGTTCAGAAGGCAACTTTCAGGTCTGCTTGTTTTTCACTGTGCTTTGAAAAGTCTTCCTTTTTTTTTTTTCTGCTTCTCCTATAGCCACCTCCTATCTCAGCATAGTATAGGTGAGATTACAGCAATGTGCTACAGTGTACAGTAAGAAATTCAGGTCTGAACAGAAAATACACTTACGCCCTCACCCAACAAAGCTCTTGTTACTTATTAGATTTTTACTAAGGATAATATTGATGGTGTTCTTGACTGAAAACCTCTGCATAGAGAATGGCCTTAGCTGTACTGAAGAACACTTCGTCTATCATAGAATCATTCCTGATTAAACCTAATAGAATGATAAATCCCAACATGATGTCATTTTAGAGGATGGAGATAAGTTGTCAGTTGAGCCTTTGGGCCATTTGGTGTGTGTCCTTAGAAACTTTATCTTTGTTCTCCATTTCTCCTTGCTTCCTCTTGACCATAGGCTGAATGATTCACTTGCCCCAGTCTCACCATCATGATGGATTAGCCTTCTGAAAGGAATATGCTGGCATTTAATTTTCCCTTAGGGTTTCCCCTTTAGTATTTTGAATACAGGTATGAGAATGGCAATATAGTAAATTGGCGTGCTAAGTGAAAGAGTAGAGAAAGGGGTTTCTGAATCTTTAGGTATCTTAGGGTTCTGAACATTGCTCCATTCTTGAAAATATGTCATTTCTTCACATTTACTATCCATCATCCCATAGCCAAGGAGTGCGTTCTGCATCCTTTTAACTCTCTTCGTTGGGTTTTTCTCATCTCCAGTTCTTCATCATTGTAAATGTTTTTAAACTGCATAGATATAAACCTCATAGGTACTCCCCTAAAATGCCTGTTTTTCTCATATTGAAGGATCATCTAAATTCTGCTCACTGTCAGGGAATATCTACAGACAGTCCAATACTCGTCCTTGCCTCTCCCATGAGACACCTTAAGGGGTTTGTTGGTGTTCTTGGGTAGTTTTGCTTGCATGATTCTTATTTTATTCTGTTAGGTTGTTTGACATTTTAATGTTTTCTTCTAATTATGATGGCTGTGGATTTTATATAATTGTTTTTGTTCCTTTCTATGTAATTTTTGCGATTGAATGGGAAGGTAGATTATATAGTTTAAATCCATTGTTGCCACTAGCTACTAGGAATTCATTACAATTTTCCAAATGTGTGTATGCAGAAAAACTGGGAGATAAATTTAATTTCTCTTCTCTGTTTTATTATTTCTCAAATCATGTATTCTGTTTAAGTATGCTCCCAGAGGGAAGGGGATGGATTGCTTTCACATTGACATAGAAATAGCAATTTTGGGGGTTCTATTTTAGAACTTTTTGGCAGAAAAAAAGAGAAAAACAAAACAAAGAAAATATCAATATTTACTCCTTATTAAATATATAACATTTGAAAAACGAATGTAGACAGACATCACATAGAAATGTATTTAATGTATGTTAATATTACTCTACTCTTTTAATTTTTCCAATTACAATATTTGCTAAAGAGCAGAAAAATGTTTGCAATTACTCCTTATAGTATTCATTAAGTTGTTTATAAATGATAACTACTATGTATTATCCCAGTGCCATGTGTGAAATTGACATGAACTTGAACTTACACTTGCTTTATAAAACACATTGGTAGAAAGAATGTTATGTAGTGAAGCTGAGCATTTTGTTCCTGAGAAGACATCAAGAAAGTCTAGCTCCTGAAATATGATAAAAATGAATCCTTCTTCTGTTCCAGAAGGTAGTTATTGAATAGGATAACATGCCAAACATTGTGGATTTTAGTCGAAGTGAACTATAAAAACACATATGACCTGTAATCAGGAAAACTGTGAAAATATTGATCTTGGTGCCAGTGTTCCACACTCTTCTCCAAATCTGATATTGGTTCTTCTTATTTCAGACCTCTAACTTGAAATAGAAATAGAACGATGGCCCTTGGTCATCCATGCAGTCAGATCTGCAGGGAAAAGAGAATCTGGGGTACAAATGAAAGAGATGCAGCACATCCAACAGTCACCACTACAGAGAATTCTGTTGTGAATACTGTAACATCAGTATGTAACCACTCTAGTCAGAATCAACCTTTGCAATAAAACGAGCATCATACTTCCCCGTGTTTTTCAATGAATTGTGCCATTACGTTTACTTTACATCTTCATTCTCATCCGTTTTGCCCACTCTCTATCCACTAAGCTGTTAAATTTATGACTGAAGACAGCATAGTCATTTGCAAACTAATAGGACTGTGATAGGCACTAGATGGTTATAAATGGAAAGTGAAACTTTGTGCGATAACAATATGACAAAAAGTTTAAAAACCTCCCATTCTGCTTTCAATAAACTAACTTAAATGGCATAAATACATTGAGTTTTACTTTGTTAGTTATTCTAGTACATACCAAAACTTTTGGTCTACTTTCTAACTTTTATATTAAAAATCAAGGAAGAAGAAGAAGATATTTCATGATACACACCATCAATACACATGTTGTGCCATCTATATCACATGATTTTAGTTATTTAGAATAATTTATAATTTATATATAATTAAAAAAGAAGTTCAAAACATGAGGAAACATCAGGATGTGGTGGTGAATGCCTTCAATCCCAGCACTCTGAAGGCAGAGCCAGGTTGCTCTCTCTTGAGTTCCAGAAAGCCTAGCCTACAAAGCAAGTTTCAGGACAGTCAAAGCTCTTACACCAAGAAAGCCCTGCCGAGAGAGAGAGAGAGAGAGAGAGAGAGAGAGAGAGAGAGAGAGAGAGAGAGAGAGAGAGAGAGAGAGAGAAGGAGAGAGAGAGAAAAGGAGAGAGAGAGAAAAGGAGAGAGAGAGAAAAGGAGAGAGAGAAAGAGAGCTGGAAAGCAAGGCAGGGCAGGGACAGACCGTTATAACATAGGCTGAAGTATTAGAATTTTTCTACTGTATTGCCAGTCCTAAGAGCTAATGGCTATAAATGTGCTCTTATTTCTATTTTGAAGGATTTTGATTTTGTTTTTGTAGTGATACTTTTATCTTACATTTGCATACAGCAAATTTGTCTGGGGTAGGCCCTGGAATTGCTTTAACATTTAGAGTTGATACACAGGTATTAACATGCAAAAATGAACAACTACCTCTTACAAATGTGCAAACTCAGGAGTTAAGGATTAAAGGCATGATGATTTAAATGAAAACGGCATCTAAAACCTACATACAGAAAAAACCATGGAAGTCACTTGCAAAAATCTAGAGTATTCATAACCTATCCTATTATATTTTTACAGTATAGAGAATAAAGGCAGACCTTCTCAGAAGCTTCAGGGTCTCATTCCTCTTCTTCCATTCTGAATTATACTAGATGTCTTCATGTGACTTTCTCTGTAACTGTTCTATCCCACTATATAAATATTTCATCTTAAAGATAAATATGGAGATTATAGCTTATAATGAAAAGGGATAGGCTATTATTTGTCTAGTGAATACCTTTTAACTGCATCATGTCACAAATACTTGTTACATTATACTAAATGATTGCTGAAAGAATTATCCTAGTACAAACCCTCAGCTGTCAGCCTACTGAAGAGTAAGCAAAACACATAATATTTGATTAGCAAAATTGTACAATTCTTCCTTTTGTGTATGGATGAGATATGTACTGCTCACAGGCTAATTTTAACACTACATCACTCTTGTAAATTTTAAGATTCGTGAGAGGCAAATTGCCTTTTTAATCTTCCATGCTTCATTTCATTTTGACTAGCATGAGAAACATCTTGACATAAGATCTCATATTTGTCTTTACAACCAAAACATTAAAAGAGACTTTTCTGTTTTACAAGAAGAAAAATTGTGATTTTTATACATATATAGTCTATTTATATATCTTTTCTCTATATAAGGATATTTGTAGAAGAAGAGTAATAGAAAGAAATGAAAAACAGACAGACAGAAATGGAAACAGAGGCAGATAGCATACAGAAAAGAGAAGTGGTACAACTTTACATTAAAATATGATTATAATGTCTGTATTTATCTGAATATAAATATGTTTCTTTACACAGATACACACATATACAGAACTAAGTTTGTTTATGTGCACGCACATAAACCAGAGGACAGCCTCAGGTGTTTTTATGCAAATGCTTTCACTCTTTATGGTGAGACAGTATCAAGGAATCAGACTTGCTAAGCAATCAAAGGCCCTGGGATATACTCCTTGTGCCTATCTAGCATAGGGTTTACAATATACAGACCTGACTTTGCCATTGTGCAGGTCTTATGCAGATGAACATAGCTACTGTGAGTTCAAGGATGAAATGGCTTTGCTACATCCAGAAGGATGCACTTCATAGAACTCCTCCACATCCTCCAACCCCATAGCCTTTCTCTACCCTCTCTTCCAAGATAACCCCTGAGATTTGGGTTAATAGAGTACATTCATTAAGATGAACATTCATAGTCACTCATCAGCAAAACTTGGTCCAGTTAGGGGACCATTTATCAACTACTTCCCATGACAACTATTCTTTTGAATATCAATTAGACCATGTGAGTAGGAGATCATATAAGGAAGCAATATAGTATATCTCACTAAAACCAAACCAAGAATCTCTGGGAATTATTCTTTTATTGAGTGTAGTAGAAGTGGCATTCAGCGACTCCTTCTGTTTAGAACGACAGAAGCTCATCTCTTCAGGTCACCATTTGCATCTCAGTTTACTCCAACAGAAGCTGGATGCCATGGCCACCTAACTACAGCACATGGATTTAAGGAGCATATATGTTTGTTTTCTCAATTCACCACCTCCTTGAAGACATGCTTTGTCAAATCAACCTTTTTTTCTTTTTAAAGTCACTTAGACATTGTAAATTCCATTTTATATAGACTATGTCAGTTAGGTATTGAAATATTGGTAGAGGATATAAAAGTGATGAAGGAAACAAGCCATTGTCATGGGGAAAGATGGACCAAATGAAGAAAAAAGACCTGATGTTGTTCATAGATTTTCATTTCCTTGTTTGTTTTTTCACAGATGGTTTTCTACCTAGTAGATAATTAATAAATTGGTGTCCAATTTTAATGACTGCTGACAAAGATACCTGATAATTAGAGGATGGATTTCAGGAGACTTTGGAAAGGTATCAACATTTTATTATCCAATTCAAGTGGTGAATATGTCTTTCATGATCTAGGCCTGCCTCCTATGATGCTGGTTCTTAGCGAGTCTGACTTCCCTTACTTTATTTTTCTTTTGTAAATAGCGCTAGTTTTAATTCAAAATCCATTTGTCTTTGTAGTGATGATAGATTGGTGACCCTTGTATGATCCTATAACGATGTCAAGAAATAACACAAATTTGAAGAACTACTAAAAAACTCCATTTTGTAAATATGGTCTATATGTATTTTGTTTATTTCATGATTAGAGAACTCAGTTTTAATGTGACTTATTTTTAGAACGCTGTTGACTCGAGATAGTCTTTCTTCTTTTGAAGAATTACAGCTACATTTAAACAATCATACAATGACCATTGTCATTTCATTACCTACAAAACAATTAACACACTGTCATGAATTCTATAATTATAAATGAGAACTTGATTTTTCCTACGAATGAAAGAAGATTTTGAAATTTATTGATAATCTCCTCCAGCTTGAGTTATCTATTCACTGTGTTCAGAAAGGAAGTCAGGATGTGTTATGCCTAAGTCTATCCTTGTCTCAAGAAATTATAATGAGAGATGGGAAAATGTTGCAAGCACTCTACAAGAAAATGCCAACTTTGGAGTCAAATATAAGCATACAACAGTCCTTCCGAGATTATCCATGTATTTACCTTCCTCTCCTCCACTCTGTTATAGATTATTCTATCCTTTTCCCAAAGCCTCCTTCCATTCTTGAAACTATACCTTCTTATCAGCCCTTATCCTGTGCCCTAGATGATGTATAACCATTGGTCAATGACATAGCACACACTTTCCTAAATCTTTCTAACCCCAAATTTTATAAGAAGCCTTGGGTTAGATATAATCATTTAATCTGATTGAGTCAATTCTTATCACCATTCCAAAATTCTAATAATAAAACTGATCTTGTTAGTTTGGTATTCTAAAAAGAAATCAACAGTATTTTTGAAAAGAAATATACAGACACATTAAAGAACTTCTCACTAAAAAAAAAAAAAGAAAGAGAAAAATTGACTTTCACCTAAATATTCTGTATTAAAAGAAAAAAATCCTAATGGCCCAACAAAGATGTACAACTCATGTCAATGTGATTACTTTTTTTCCCCCTGAGTACACTAACAAAGCTGTAGCTTGACTAATAAACCCCAGTCTTGAAACATGGTAAGGCCTCTAGTGGAATCTACTAGCAAAATCTACTAGAATTAAACAACTTACATGAGTTTGAATAATATCTTATACACTTATGGTTTTAGTCTATTCTGTATGTTGAAGATTTTGTGATGCTTAAGAGGAGAACTATGTAAGCCCCAACACCTCTAATGATACTTCAATATAATTTGTACTAAAAATAACACTGAAAGCCCCATGTTTTTGACAGTAATGAAGAAATAACCTCAAATATATTGCCATAGAAACAGAATGCAGAAATTTAGCTTTCCTTTTGGTGTTGAAACCTGTTTAATTTTAGCATTACAGGAGCATTACTTTTTTTAATTGTACTTTCTTTGGTGATAGTTAATTCTAAGGAAAAATTACAGATCATTTTCATTGTGTTTTTTTTTTTACCCTTGCTTATAATTACATTGATTAGAAAATCCCTACCAGATGTGGAAAAATTAAAAGGAACCTCATTTATGCTTTAAATATATAAATATACAATGTTTAATGAAATCATTTATTTGTGAATGATTAATTGATGCCAAGAAGAAACTGTTAGCATTTTCTCACCTGGGGGTTTACTGGAACACCTAGGTCTATATCTGTGATTTATATTGATCTGTAAGCATCTATTAAAAATCTAATGTATGCCAAACACCAAAATCATCTGACAAAATGAATATTCGAATGACAAAGTACTCTCAAATCATCTGTATTTTTAAAGGCACAGAAAAATCATACTAAAATCCATCATGTATGCAATGTAAAAGAACCAATAGTTAGCCATTTTCTCTAGCACAAATGCAATTAGCATTTTAGATGGGATTATTCCAGTTTGATTTCCTTGGGCATGTGCCTTTGATATTGTGGAATATAGCCATTCCTTAGCATCATGAAAAGAAAATCCTTGTGGTAGTCACTATGATGAATTAAAAAACACTCTCTACTAGTTAAAATATCTATCTTATAAAAACAGTTACTAAATTTGTAACAGCAATTATCAAACACAATAGCATTTTAAAAGAATATCTGGGGTCGTAGAGATGACTTAGTCATTAAAGGCTGTGCTCACACACAAAAATTTAAAATTAAGAAAAAGGACAGCTAGGTAATGATGAAGAGCCATTCACTGTATGGATATGTTTCCAGACAATGTGTTACTAAGATTTATTTAATTCACTTTGAAATAATTAACCATAGGGAGTATGATTGTATACTTATCTTTTAAAATTATATTAATGTATTTTACTGTTTAATGCTGTTTGCCTATGTGCATGTCTGTATACCACATAGGTCACAGACAATTGTGACTGTTAGAAATGCCAACTCTCTTCTCAACGAGAAGTCAGTGCAAAACCAGTGGGCAGTTGCTCTAGCACCCATATACATATCTTAATAATTTATATTCAAGTTACATTCCATGCACAGACATTTTCAGCAATCAGCAAAAGGATAGGAAAGACAGAAAAAGTTGGAAAAAGAAAAAAGGGGAAAAGAAGTAAATGCATTTCTTGTGGATCAATTACAAAACTAAAAGTTATCCATATGACAATGGGTTTAAACCTTTTTCATCAGAAAGTGTTTAGATAGCTACAAGAAAATCTTCATTGACTTTTCTCTCATCACAGTGTTATATGTTTAGCTAGTTAGCAGAAAAGGCCAATAAAAATGGGTTGGTATCAGTGAAAATATTGGAAACCAGCTTAACAGATTTGATGAAGTATTTTGAAGTCTATTTCCATCTTTGCAACATTCTCTTACACCAACCAGGGTATATGAACCAAAACCAAAGAGGAATTAATAATCAAAAGGAGAACATTTTAGCTGTTAAGCTTCATCTTTCAACCTACTCTATAATAAAAGGAGACCTCAAACTGAATTCTTCCATAGGCACAAACACTAAACAATCCTTCATTGGCAAGTAGGAAAATTTTAAAGAAACTACTCCGTCAGGCAATTCTTTTCTAAATCTTTCCTTGTGTGTTTCTCACCAACTTTTTCCAAAAAGTTATCCGAGAGTCATATAAAACATTCCAAACGTAGGCTGTTACTGGGAAGCATCAGGAAGTCAGAAATCCTCCTTATGAAGTGCTGGCAAAGACTTGGGAATCACAGCAGGTACAATACCCAGCGGTTACCACAACCAGATCAAAAGAAACTGGAAAAATGCGTAGTCCTCATAATTTGAGTATTTCTTATTATCAATTCAAATTCACCATGGTAGTAAACAATGCAAAATCAACATAATTGCTTAAAAGCCATTAAATCTGACTCCATATGTGACATTCATTTTTTTAATTAAAAAATCTACCAAATATTGATATGGAAATCAGAATAACTCTAAATAAACACATTAGATGTTTATTTGCAGAATGTAAAATAGACAGATTATTACACCCAGATATAAAATGGAAGTTAAACAATGTAAAATATATTATGTTTAACAGATCATAGCCAAAGTGTTAGTTCCTATAGCAGAGATCCAGTGGGAGAATTTAATTGTTTATGGTAAGTAAAGAATGCTAATCTGGAATTAATTTATGCACTACACACACAAAAAACTGATTTATGTAAATTATGGCTCAAGATCTGGGAAGGGAAAGAACATATATTATGAATAAAAACTTAAATAAATTCAAAATTCTAAGTACTTTAAATGATATAATATTGTATGTTTTTATAAACATTTATATATGTATGGTCAAATTAGATCTGGCTTTGAACATAAAAGCAAGATTGTAGAGACCACACATCTGCCTATCTCAAATCGTTGCTAGTAACTGAGATCTAAATAGTAGTCCTAGTAGGTATAGGTTAGGGGTTGGTCTGAATCTGATGGCAGATTATCACAGACATTCACCATGAGCTGACAAACTCATTGCATTTGAGGAAAAAAAATAATTAACCTTCAGCAATTTCAACTTTAAAATATTTCAGTTAATTTTCATTTTAAAAATGCTACTTTGGGCCATTTTATGAGTGATGTTAAATTTGAGAATAGGTACAACACAATGAATGAAAAAAGCAACAAATAAGTATTAATTCAAGTCAAAATGATGTTATTAAATTGGTTATGCTTTGTGATAGACATAAAATGTCTGGATTGGTGAGCTTTAATGTGTGATGCTATGACATTTCCTCATTTCATGTGGATACATCTAGATGGCTCATGAATGAAGATTCTAACACACTCAGCCATAATTGAAGCTTCTACAAATCGGAATAAGTTATTTTAATCTCAAATTTTTCTGTAAACAATTATTTTACATAAATAGTGTCTATGTGATCAGATATGAGTATGAAACGGGTCCTGTAAAGAAAGTGATCTGAGTTTAATATTTTTAAAGTGTAGGAAAAAATTAACGGCTGAAACTAATTTAAGCCTGAATATATCAGAATTCTGTGTTTCATATGAAACGAGGCACTATACTCTGCGTATTTTCTTAGGATCTTTATCCTTTTATTAAATTAGATAAATAAGCCCCCAAACACTTTTGTGACTTCTTTGATTTATATTTATACAAAGCAAAACAAATAAAGTTAACCTTAACTGGTACTTCCTTGGTATAATTATTTTTGTGTTCTGTAAACTCATCTTAGGTACATATACCAATCCTCTTTTATAAAGTTATCGAACATTGCAATTTTTGACAAATAAACTACACAAACTTTATTCAATCCAATACTGCTCAAAGCTAAAATTGTAGTATGTTTGTGCTACTACAATAGAAACTCAGGATAATTTGGAAACAATCAAAATTTATGCTTTGTGTTTTTTAAATCGAACAGTCCAATTTCTAGTAGCATACACACACACACACACACACACACACACACACAAACACACACACCAGTGCCTGGTGAGACTCTTCTCTGTTTCAGCATTCTATGTTGCTGCTGCATTCTATTGGAGGAAAAAAAAAAAAAAAACATTTCTTGTACTTCACCTTGAAAATGGTTCAGCAATAAACAAAACCAAAACTATGAAGGACTCCAGCTGTAATTATTTTATACTCATAATGTAATCATTTACTATTAATGAAAACTTCCATCATGCTCACATAGTTAATATTTCATAATCAACTGATAGGATTTTGAAGGATATTGAATCGTGTCCAGTGATTCTCAACCTGTGGGTCTGAGAGACTCTGGGGAGGAAGAACATATTTTAACAGAGGTTGCCTGAGGCCATTAGAAAACACCAGTATTTAAATTGCAATTCATAATAGTACCAAAACTACCACTATAAAGTAACAGCAAAAATAATTTTTGGTTGATGTGGCAACATTAGCAATGTTGACAATCCCTGAAGGTTCTCACTTCTCAGAATGTATTGACATCTTCAAAGACTCTTATTTAGTAGGCCTGAATTAGAGGTAGGAAGTCACTGGTCTCTTAAATTTTCTCTTTTATTCTTTGATATAATATTATTACAACATTCTCTCTTCCTTTCCCTCTTAAAACCCTTCCTTATATGAGTTTGAGTTCAGGGCCTCGTTTTCATTAATTGTAGTTAAACAACACACACACACATACACACATTCTTAAATATATAAGCATAATTTGATCAATCTGAATAATGTTATTTGCATATTATGTTTCAGGGGTTCTCTTTGATATTGAACAACCAGTTGGTGTGCTCTACCCTGGACAATACTAATTCTTCCATTCTCTGCATGCCTTGGCTGTCTCTATTTCCTTGACTTTGGTTGAATTATCCTGTGCATTCTCTCATGCACCTTTAGCTTGTTTATCACTGTCATTCTATTCACGGAATGTATACACAGCCATGTTGGTGAGCCCTCATAAGAATAGCTTCTGACATATCTAGAAGACAGACCCTACTCGTGTTGTTCTTCACTGATCTCTGAGCCTTAGGCACAGAAGTTTTGTAAATTAGTTTACTTATTTAATCTATTGGAACTGGGATCTACAAAACTGCATTTTTGATTGGCATGTTTTGTTTTGTCTTGTCTTGTTTGTTTGCCTAGGTTTTTTTGTGGAGTCTGTTTTAAAGAGAAATTTTACTAATGCAGGGTGTTCTAAGGAAAAGTATTGAGAACATAATTAGAGGTGATGTGTAAAGTGAGTATAGTTTCTCCTCCAATAACCATGGCTTTGCTAACCCTTCATAGTTAGATAGGTGTTTTTAGAATCAGTCATTATTTCATCTTCTTGAGTGGGTCTTAATTCCAATTAGGTAGTTGATGGTGACCTGCAAGGTGTGCATACCCAGAATCTCCTCTTCATTTGCCGAGATGATCATTTTTATAGTTAAATAGGCATCAAGGTTCGGTAGGGCTGTTGGCTTCTTTCATTCGGAAGCATTATGGTCAGATCAAGCTGAGTGGCCCCTTGGCCCTGTGTCCCAAGTGCTTGCACTAGAGAGACATTTTTTTCCACCTCTGAGTATCAACACAGGGCAATAGTAATAGTCTGTAGTGGTTTTGGATTCTCTCTTAGAATCATGATCAAAACCCCAAAAGAGGGTTTCCCTCTTGTGAGAGGAGAGGTGGACTCAGGCACGTATCTATAGGAACATAGTTCATGATTGGAGTGATATGAGAATTCTGAGAACTTGTGAGAACTCCCCGAGGAAACAAGACAAGAGTCTTATGGCCTCCGTTTCTTCAAAGCATGGAGTTGTTCATGGGATGTGTTTTTATATTCTTCCCATGTATAGGGAACAATAATTAGTTTACTTCAGATGATTCATTAGTGTTTGTTGTTGTTTTCAATTAAATATTAAAAGTAGCCTTTATTTGCCTCTAAAGAAGATGACTTTGCCACATGCCACTTGTCCTTATAATCAGCTATAGCCTGGACTCATGAGAACCACTCATGTCACCGTTCTTAACCCTTAGATTATAAATTGTCCGGGATTCTAAATAATGTGGTCTATTATGTAAGACATAACATTAGTGAACGTCATTTGTCAGCTCTATTCTCCAAAAGCCCTACCCCTTCTAAAACAGTGACATTCATCCCTATCCCAGAATAAAACTCTAACTCATAGCCACTTGGAAATGAAAAAAAAAAAGTAGTTTTCTTTAAGAGAGTTTTACTAGGTTAACAAACCACTCTTAAGGGTAGATCCCATGTCCAGCAGAAAATAGCCATATTGGAGTTTCTTTGTTTTGTAAACTTAAGCCTGAGTATATTTTTTCTTTTTCCTTACAAATGCTATACATATATATTATGACTTCCAGTTTTGAGTATGTGTGGGCTTCTTATGTATGCAAATATGTGTGTCTCTTCCTCTCTTTGTAATTCTACTTCTTGTCATTGGGCTCTTTTGCTTCTTTGTTTGGTTTATTTTATTTGATTTGATTTTTTAAATATTATTCCTTAGATGACACTTTGTCTTCTAAGAAGAAACAGGAAAGGTCTGGATCTAGATGAGAGGGTGGGGACTGCGAAGTGTAGGGGGAAAACTGTAATCAGACTCTACCTTATAAAAAAAAATCTTTTTCAATAAAAGAAAAAAAAGGGGGGTCTTCATGCCTAGTGTTTGGTTTTTATTAGGAAGTCTTTGCCTTTTTGGGACAGCACTGTCAGTTCAGATTGAAAATTTGCATTTAAAATCTATATGTATAGTAATCCATGTCTAGTATAGGTACTTTTAGGTAGATAGTTAACAGCATAGTTAATAGTTTCATCTCTTTTGGACATCCTTACTATATTATTGTTATATTTCCTTCTTCTGTGATTATCTCCCTCTCTTCCTAGTAAGATGCAGTCCTTTTTCCCTAGTTCCTCCATCATATTATTTGTACCTTTCACTCACATCTAAAAATTAGGAGATAGGATCCTCAGATGAAAGAAAACACGTGAGATCTGTTTTTCTGTTTCTGAGTCACCTCAGAGAGCATGTGATATGTGTCTTTCTTTATCTGGGTCATATCAGCCAACATGACAACAACTAGGATCATCAATTTACCTGCAAAGTACATGGATTCATTTTCCTCAAAGCTGAGCAGTGTTCCATACGGTATATGTGCTCAATTTTTAATTATCTATTTATCAGATAAAAGGCATTTAGGTTGTTTCCATTTCCTAAAATATTGTGAGCAGAACAACAATGAACATGTCTGAGCAAATATCTGAAGAAATGAATGTCGACAACTTTGGACCTAGAGTGGTAAAGCTACATCAGATGATAAGTTTATTCTTTTTGAGATTCCCCACACTGATTGTCCTTTCTTTTTTCTCTTTTTTTTTTTTTTGACAAGATTTCTCTGTGTAGTCCTGGCTATCCAGGAACTCACTCCATAGAACAGACTGGCCTCAAACTCAGAAAACTGCCTGCCTCTGCCTCACAGGTGCTGGGATTAAAGATGTGTGCCACCACTGCCTGGCTTTGCTTGTTTGTTTCTTTATGAAGTCTCACTTGGCAGTAATTGGTATGACTCTTGGTCCAATAACTCTAACTCTAACTCAGTGAAGTCCAACTCATTGGTTTTTCATTTCACAGTATTAAGAAAGCTGGAAGTCTGGAAGGATGACTATTATATCATGCTTATTATAAAGAGATAAGACATAATGTTTATCTAAGGTATCACAATAAATGACTTTCTTTTTTTCTTCAATATAATTTAATTTTCCCCAGAAAAGACCATCAATAGATCAAACTGCCAGTCTTGATAGTCTAAGTCACATAGCAATTGATTATGGGTCCTTTGCCTTACAGAAAGAAGCCTTTCAGTTTCATGATGTCGCATTTATCAATTCTTGATCTTCGTGCCTGAGCCATTGGAGTTCTGTTTAGAAAATTTCTCCTGTGTCCATGTGTTAAAGGCTCTTTTCCACTTTCTCTTCTGTTAGATTCAGTGTGTCTGGTTTTAGGTTGAGGTCCTTGATCCATTAGGACTTGAGATTTGTACAACGTAACAAATGTGGATCTATTTTCATTTTTCTACATACTGACTGCCAGATAGACCAGCACAATTTATTGAAGATGAATTGTTTTTCTTAAAATTTCATTGTGTGGTTGGAAGAAAATACAGATGGCCACAAGGTTGACATCACCATTATGTATGTTTATAAAAAAAATTGTTTCTACTATACATATACTATATTGTATTGAGTTTTATGAGGATTTAATGTACATTAAAGACTGTAAATATACTATTGTAGGCATCTGAGAATAGTTAATATATTTTTAAAATTATATTAAAAAATCAGCCAGGCAGTGGTGGCACATGCTTTTGATCCCAGCACTTAGGAGGCAGAGGCAGGCAGATTTCAGAGTTTGAGGCTAGTCTGGTCTATAGAGTGAGTTCTAGGACAGTCAGGGCTACACTGGAAAAAAAAAGCTTGCACATAAAAAATGCCTGAGTTCTCAAATAAAACAACAAATTAGAACCATATCTTTATAAAAAACATTACAATTCATGTAACTCACTCCTTGTTCAGACACAAATCAAGAAATTGTTCATTTTAATTTGGGACTATACACCTTACATAATACTATAATATCAAGCTAATGTAATGTGCATGTCAATTATCTCTATGCTGTATAATTCTGTTATTTCATGACATTGAGTGAGTGTAGAAAATTCATGACCAAAATACAATATTTTCTGGTTCTTTGTCTGTTTCCTTCTTTGAAAACACCCAGGAAAACTCTGATCTTCTGTTTCAATGGAAGCATAAAGCTTCCATTATGGTTTAAATTACTACTGCCTCATTGACTTTTTGTACAGCATCAGAAAATGTTGTTTCTCTTTCATTGTGATCCTCAGACCTATTGGTTTAATTCCACTCCAATTATCCTGCCATGAAGACTTTTTCTGCTGTTGTAATCATTTGTTCACCTCTTCTGTCAAATGTGGTTGTTTCTTCTGCTTTCATACAGTAGGATAGAAATCTCATTAATGGTTGCCTACCAATTTCTTTCTATAAAGATGTCTATCTTGAAAGATAGATAAAGGTATTACCCCTCATTACTTGAATAGGTAAGAAAAGTCATAAAAATATAGAAGCCTTGAAATTAGACACCAACTACAAATAAAGGAAGACTGAAGTAATGCACTCATAGGCAAAGAGAATCCAATGTCCAACAGAAGACAAAAAAAGAGGCAGAGAATATATTCTACACAGCCCATAAGCAAAAGCAGAAACACAGACATGACAATGTTAAGAGTTTCAGTCTACATAGCTATTTATTTACTGATTTTTACAATCAAATTGAGAATAATTGTAACTGCTCTCGTAGGAACAAATAAACACTCTTGCTAAACAACTCCCCACTGAATTAGAAATCAAAGAATGCTTGACATTTTTCCCTTTTTGGTTTTATTTTAGTAATTTATGTGTATGACTTTTTCTGTGTATAATGTGAATGTTTGCTGTACACCAAGACCAGAAGAGTGAGTCAGATCATCAAGTAGAATAGAAATAGAAGGATGTAAGCCACCATGTGGGGACACAGAATTACATTTTCATTGTATGGAAGAGTTGCTAATGGTCTTAGTGAATGAAGACATATGTATACATGTCACACACACACACACACATATATATATATATATATATATATATATATATATATATGTGTGACTTAATATATATATATGACTTAATATATTTTAAACATTATATAAAATAGGCCTACAAATGAAAAATATCTGAGTTCTCAAATAAAACAACAAATTAGAACCATATCTCTATTCATGTAACTCATTCCTTGTTCAGAGACAAATCAAGAATTTATTCATTTTAATTTGGAACTATGCACTTTACATTATACTACAATATCCAGCATTTTACACACACACAACCACACACACACATACAGTAAGTTTTCCAAGTTCTATTTCTCTAGAAAACTGGCTAGTAGAGAGAATAATATGTAAGTGTTCCGATTTGGAAAATGGAAAGAGAGAGTCTCCTTAGCAATGGGGAGGGGGATAAATAAAGAAGGAGGGGTGGGCAATAGAAATAAGCATGTCTGAAAGAGTCACAACATCATATTATTAACTATTTACTTAAAAACAATATAAAACACACAATCCTATGTATACAGAGAAATATATAGTATTAGAGAACTGTTCATATGGCAAAATAATGCTTGTTTTAGAATCAAACACCATCTAACAAAAATCCCATAGCCAGACATGAGAAACCCTCCTTTGAGCTGTTGACTATGGCTGTGCAAGAAACTTCTCAGATGATATATCCTATTACTTTCCTCCTCTTCCTCTTCATCCTCCTCTTCCTCCTCCAACTTCACCTCATGCCCCTCCTCTTCCTTCTCTTCTTCTGCACCTCTTCATCCTCATCCTCTTCTTGCCCCTGCTTCCTCTTTTTCCTGTTTCTTCACTTCCTCTTCCTTCTTCTCATCTTCTCCTAGTTTGTCATATTCCCACCCCTTTCTCTGCTTTCCAACTTGTCTCACCTACATCTCCCCATTAACTTACTACCATCTGTTCTCTGCATTGCCACCATTCTAAGGATAGATCTCTAACTTCCTGGTCTACAAGGATATGTCAGACCTACATTTCCTCTAATTTCTGGAAGGCATGAAAAGGAGAACCTTTTAAATGTTGAATTTTCTCATTTAGATACATCCAACCCTCAGGTAACACTTCTCGTAGCTCATTGTTCCCATTAAAATTTTGGCCATTTTCAGAAATTCTTCACACTTTCATAATGATCACCACCCATGCATGATTTTTAATTGTCCTTAATGTACATTTTGGCAAAAGGTATACTATTAGTAACTTTAAAAATATATTTATAGAAGCTCATTTTTCCAATGGCATTTTCCATGTGTAATAACGCAATTTAAAAGAACATATCTAATTTGATTCTAGCTGACAGGATTTTAAATGTGGCTCAGAGGAGGCAAAATCTTTGGTATGGCTCCAAACTAAATATATTAAATCTCTCACAAAAATTTACATCGCCTTGCCTGTACACATTTCGATTTATGTCATTTGGAGTTGCTCTATATATTTCATTAGGGATGCTGACTGATCTCAACACATTATTTATAGAAAACACCTTTAGCCTACAAAGTTCCAATGTAATTACTTATTAAGATGTTACTTGAATTGTTCATAACACTTTAACTGGTACAAACTAAAATAGAAATCTAAATTACTTTCTCTAAGTCTTTAAGTCTTTTCTTATGCTCACTTAATTCTTAATTCCTACAAGAACATTTTAATCTTACATGAAAGAGAGAACTTCCTAAAATTACACACACACACACACACACACACACACACACATTTTTCTGTTGTAATTACTGGATTGGTAACATTTCTGTCAAATATTTTTAAGAATATTTTTAAGAATATAATTAATTTTCTGTCAAAAATATTTTCATGGCTATTGATGTAAATAGGGTCAAAAACATGATATAGTCTTTCAAATATCAGAAAGATTTTGTTTTAATCATGGTGTCATTTAAATGCAATTTTTCTAACTTGTGATATCTTAGAACTCATTTATTTCTGTTTTTGTGCCAATAAATGTGGAAAGAGCAAACAAAAAAAGGTGATAGCCAGGAGGAGAAGTAGCAACATCTAAACCTAAAAGCCCATTAGCTGGAATCAGGGATATGTACTGTTTTACCACATAATATCTGTGTTATTCTGGTGATTTTTTTTTGTGTCATCTAAGCCTAAGATTTACTGTGTACAAATAATTATAGTAGCTTACATCCCCTTCAGGTAGTTATGCACCAGTGTTAATAAAGAACTTAATTCAATGTCTGACATATGTTAAATTAATCTGATATAAATTATGATTGTATTCTACTTTTTAAAAAATAAATGACAAAATGCAAGAGCATCATAGACTAACATTCTCTACTGCAGACCCCTTATCGAAGAGAATACGCTACATTTTTAAAATTACTATGTGAACCAAGTGCCAACATAAATCTTTCTGTAGGAGCTGTTTAACATGAACACAAACCCAATGGCCTGAAATTGGAATAATGTTAACATTATTAATAGTCAATGCCAACAACTGAACAAAGAATTTACTTGATTGTTACCAATTTTTATAATAATAAAGGTTATTAGCAAATCTGAGACTACAGAAAAAATCTAACTCTCTTAGAGAAAAACTGAGGAGGCAGCATGTTAGAATAGAAATTGAAAGTCAGTACATGTCTACAAACTAATCTGTAATATACTAAGAATTGGAAAACTACAGAGTCCCCAATAGATGAACTAGAAAATGGACCCAAGGAGCTGAAGGTGATGGCAGCCCCATAGGACAAACAATAAATATGAACCAGCCAGGACCCCCAGAGCTCCCAGGGATTAAATACCAACCAAAGAGAACTCATGCAGGTACCCATGCCTCGAACCACATATGTAGCAGACGATGGCCTTGTCATCAATGAGAGAAGAGGCTCTTGGTCCTATGAGGGCTCAATACCCTAGTGTAGGGGAATACCTGGACCAGGAAGCAAGAATGGGTGGGTTGGTGATCAGGGGGAGGGGGAAGAGAATGGGAGGTTTTCAGAGGGGAAATAAGGAAAGGGGATAACATTTGAAATGTAAATAAAGAAAATATCTAATTAAAAAATATGAACCTTGTACCATAATAAAATAAATAAATAAATAAATAAATAAATAAATAAATACTGTCTTGCCTCCTGTCTTAGTCAGGGTTTCTATTCCTGCACAAACATCATGACCAAGAAGCAAGTTGAGGAGGAAAGGGTTTATTCGGCTTACACTTCCATGCTGTTGTTTATCACAAAGGAAGTCAGGACTGGAACTCAGACAGGTCAGGGAGCAGGAGCTGATACAGAGGCCATGGAGGGATGTTCTTTACTGGCTTGCCTCCTCTGGCTTGCTCAGCCTACTCTCTTATAGAACCCAAGACTACCAGCCCAGGGATGATCCCACCCACAAGGGGCCTTTCCCCCTTGATCACTAATTGAGAAAATGCCTTACAGTTGGATCTCATGGAGGCATTTCCTCAACTGAAGCTCCTTTCTCTGTGATAACTCCAGCTGTGTCAAGTTGACACAAAAATAGCCAGTACAATTGACCCCTTGTCAACTTGACACACAAACACATCACTAGTAAGCCTCAACTCTTACATTCTTATTCATCCCCAAGATCTAAATAACTTTAAAAGTCCCACAGTCTTTACATATTCTTAAATTTTCAATCTCTTTAAAATATCCATCTCTTTTTAAAATCCAAAGTCTCTTTACAATTAAAAGTCTCTTAACTGTGGGCTCCACTAAAACAGTGTCTTCCTTCAAGAGGGAAAATATCAGGGCACAGTCACAATCAAAGCAAAAATCAATCTCCAACTGCCCAACGTCTGGGATCCAACTCACGATCTTCTGGGCTCCTCCAAGGGCTTGGGTCACTTCTCCAGACATGCCCTTTGTAGCACACACGTCGTCCTCTGGGCTCCAGATGCCTGTACTCCACTGCTGCTGCTGCTCTTGGTGGTCATCTCATGGTACTGGCATCTCCAAAACACTGCGTGACCCCTTCAGTCCTGGGCCTTCAATTATAACTGGGGCTGCACCTTCACCAATGGCCTTCCATGGCCTCTCACAGTGCCAAGCCTCAGCTACTCTGCGTGACCCCTTCATACCTTCAAAACCAGTACCACCTGGGTGACCCTTACACATTACCAAGTCCCACTGCAGAAGGAGTACAACCTTGCCTATCTCTGGAACACAGCCTCCTTGTGCTTTCAGAAAACACTTCCCAGAAGATGTCACCTCAACGATGCTGGTCTCTTCTTAATCACTGCTAATTTCTTAGCTCCAGCTAACCAGTATCAATAGTCCCAGTAATGCAAAGTTTTTGCTTTAATAGTTCTGGTATCTTGTTAATCACAGCTGATTCTTCAGCCCCAGCTAACCAGAACTACAAAATCTTCACAATAAAAACAGCAATGGCCCTGAAGAGAGTCTTTAATTTTCCCTCTGAAATTTCACAAACCAGGCCTCCATCTTCTGCACTGTTCTCAGCATTATCTTCCAAGCTCCTACACATCTGACAGAGCTCTTAACAACAAATGGATCTTCAAGCCCAAAGTTCCAAAGTCCTTCCACAGTCCTCCCCAAAACATGGTCAGGTTGTCACAGGAATACCCCACTCTGCTGGTACCAATTTGTCTTAGTCAGGGTTTCTATTCCTGCACAAACATCATGACCAAGAAGCAAGTTGAGGAGGAAAGGGTTTATTCGGCTTACACTTCCATGCTGTTGTTCATCACAAAGGAAGTCAGGACTGGAACTCAGACAGGTCAGGGAGCAGGAGCTGATACAGAGGCCATGGAGGGATGTTCTTTACTGGCTTGCCTCCTCTGGCTTGCTCAGCCTACTCTCTTATAGAACCCAAGACTACCAGCCCAGGGATGATCCCACCCACAAGGGGCCTTTCCCCCTTGATCACTAATTGAGAAAATGCCTTACAGTTGGATCTCATGGAGGCATTTCCTCAACTGAAGCTCCTTTCTCTGTGATAACTCCAGCTGTGTCAAGTTGACACAAAAATAGCCAGTACACCTCCCCAAAAAAAGAATTTGAAAACTACTAAAATCCTATCATATGTACAAGTAAAAGGAATAATGGTAAAATGTTTAATTTTTAATCTGCTTAAAGAGTCACAAAGCACCATATACATGACTATCTCATAAAAAACCTGCTGTTACTCATAAGCATGCACTTACTTAGTATTCACATACTGATCTTTTAGCATTCAGTCTTCATTACAAGGTGTGTCTTGTACATTTGCTTGTGAAAACACAATTTATTTTATATTTCACATTTATTTATGTTTCTCTCTCCCTCCCTCCTCCCTCTCTCTCTGTGTATGCCTGTGTTTCTCTGTGTGTTTGTATGTGTATGTGTGAGAGTTGTATTTGTATATATGAGCAAGAGAGAGGAAAACACGTACATTTTCCCTTCATATGTTCATGACCTGTGTTACCCACTGCTTACATTAGAAGGGGGATGCTGTGACTGATGTGAAAGGCATCACAATAGTACAAATGTGCATGCACATATATATGAAGGCAGTTTTAAAACATCATTTAGCAAAACATCAGTAGTAGCTTCCTCCTGACCCCACATAATCTTCAGTATTGAGTTTTTGACTAGGCTTAAGTATCATGGATTCCTTCTTGCAGAGTACAACTCAAATCATATATATATATATATATATATATATGTTCAAATTCAGAAAAACAAATTGTTGGTACCACAATAGTCATGCCACAGTTCCACAGTACACATCTTACAGGGCAAATAATTATTGTACTATGAAGGACTCTGCAGTTCCCTATACCATACATGACTCTATCCCAGAGCCCTGCACAATACCTACAAGCAGTATGAAAATTAATCAGCAGGGAGTTTCCAGGTAAGTTTCAACTGCTTTCGTTGTCTTACCTGTGTGCAAAATCCCAAATATGTGGTGTATGATCATGCAGTAGCCATTGCAAGGAAGGACCTGTGTTCCAAGGATGGACATGGTAGCACACATCTGTACGTCTATCTTTCCAATAAGAAATGGGTGAGAACAGAAGAGAAACTTCTGCACATCCTCAGCCACGAGTGAACAATAGAACCAGTAGCAAGCACAGTGGGTACTTGATATGTCCTTTGACCTCTGTGCAAATGCTCTATCACTCAAGTGCCTATACTCATGGACGAAAACATAAGCATGTGCATACATACACATACACACAGTAATGGGGGTTAAAATGTCAAAGTTAGGTTTGCATTAGCTAATTTCTGATGGGAGAAAAGTAAAAAGTAAACTCAAACTTACACAACAAATAGCAAATTAATCTTTTGTAAGTGTACACACACACACACATACACACACACACACACATACACACACACACACACACACACACACACTGCTCCAGAAAGATTCCCTAGTATGTTATAACTATTAACATAAAGCACACTCATAAAGGTCAAGAAAGTTAGCACAAAGAAAGAGACACAGTTCTCTGCATATTCATTCTTTCATGTTATTAAGCCAATTCTTTTATCTGAAGCAATGTTCTGAAAAGTATGTGTCACCAAAATACTTCAGTTTATAACATGGTATTAACAATAGTAGGACATTAATGGACATAGAAGTTAATGGAACAAGCCTTATCAGATGCTTCTCTGTTAGACAGCTTTTATACATTTTTCTCCCAGAGCACTTGTAATAGTCCTTCAAGATACATTCCATTTAAACTGTATTGCAACAAAATTTCTGAAATAGTCAATAACTGGTTCAAGAAAATTGCTAGGAATTCAATTAATATTACTTCTGATCCTGTAGACATTATGGCTAGAATATTTTTTGCTAGAATATTTAAAATAAAAATCACTTATACATGTCAGTGATGTATATTGAAATGAGTTGAAATTTAGGACATTTGTTTCTATGATTTTTTTAATCTAACATATACAGTCTATATATTTTATAGATGCCAATATTCAGTTAGCTTTTTAACATACTTATACCGAAACAAAATTGAATGTAGCAAAATGTTTCAAAAACTAAAATAATCAATATTTTTTAGAAATTGAAATTGACTTGTTAATAGTTGTTTCTAGATGCTTTCTTTTCAAATACATGTATTTTTTCTAACTTTTGGTTTGTTTTATTTGGCTGGTCTCACTCTTTATAGTGAACTTTCTATGCCTTACTTGCATGCTAGGGCATGCAGCCTCGCCCTTCTCAATCTCTATGGACTCTACATCCCAGGTCATTCATCAGACTTAGATTTACTGTAATAGCAGGTGCTAATTGAACAAAATGGAGTCAAGCTGAAATAAAAATGCACTCTCTTGATTATATCATTCATCTTTGACAAGCTTCCACAATAATGGGAAAAATCAAAGAAGCTGAGTTATTGATTGATAACTCCTTCCAAAGCTATTATTTTCTATTTAATCAATTCTGAAAACAATTTGAAATGTATGCTTGTTGTGAAATTTACTATTGTTCTTCATTTTCTTGTGTGACACCTGTCTGCTTTAGTAAACTTTTCCTATTATATTCAAATCAGGGGCAAACCTACAATACACACACACACACACACACACACACACACACCCTGATCATTCTGAATAATGTTATTCATATGTACATTTTCAGGGTAACTGACTGATATACTCCCCCCAAGAGAAGTCTGTTTTTCCCATTCACATCATCCTTAGTTTCCAGTAGTCTGTTCAGGATTGGAGCAGAGTATGCCTTCCCCAGACACTTTGTAATGTTTGTTGTTGTCCTTGTTCAGCTCATATTTAGGTAGCCATGTCGTTGAGACACTACTTTAAACAATATAAAAGTTCCCTGATCCTCTAGGTTTTACATTTTCTTTACCACCTTTTCCACAATGTTCCCTCAGCCTTACACTTAGAAGTGATCTATAGATGGATCTGTTATTACTGGGCTGCACAATTCTGCATTTTGATTCTATGGGTTTCCTGTGGTAATCTGCATCTTTTATATCAAGACTTCATTAAACAGTGAATTATAGAAATATATTCAAGTTATACTCAATCATCTAGATTTTTAAAAGGAAGGTATATATGTTTATACATTATTGCACAAAAGTATGCTTGTGATGATCCAGTGTTACAGTGTGTTTCCAGATGTGAAGTGGAAGAAACATGTTCAAAATGTTAAATATCACATGAGTGGTGTATTAGTCAGGGTTCTCTAGAGTCACAGAATTTATAGATAGTCTCTATATAGTAAAGGACTTTATGATGACTAACAGTCTGCAGTCCAATTCCCAACAATGGTTCAGTAGTAGCTGTGAATGGAAGTCCAAGGATCTAGCAGTTGCTCAGTTCCACAGGGCAAGCAAGCGAAAAAGCAAGAGTGAGACTCCCTTCTTCCAATGCCCTTATATGGTCTCCAGCAGAAGGTGTACCCAGATTAAAGGTGTGTGCCACCACACCTTTAATCCCAGATGACCTTGAACTCGGAGATCTCCCTGTCTTAATATTCTGGAATACATAGCCACTATGCCTCAAGATCTCCATACCAAGATCCAGATCAGAAACTTCTATCTCCCAGCCTCCAGATTAGGGTCACTGGTGAGCCTTCCAATTCTGGATAGTAGTTCATTCCAAATACAGTCAAGTTGACAACCAGGAATAGCCACTACAAGTGATTATGTGAAAATGTGGTAGACTGAGGCAAGTATCCCATAAGAACTTCCTGCCTCCCATTCCTCACACAATCAAGTGGCCATTCAACCAAGGATGAATTGCTGAAAGCACACATAAGTATTGTTTCTATTAATCTTTATACTAGACATTTTGGTCATATAGAAAAATCTCTATGAGCTTTTATACAATCCATAAATATGACTGGTTTTAAAAATAGAAACAGCAGCT
This sequence comes from Mus caroli, assembly GCF_978045245.1. Classification (NCBI taxonomy): domain Eukaryota; kingdom Metazoa; phylum Chordata; class Mammalia; order Rodentia; family Muridae; genus Mus; species Mus caroli. The sequence goes on from NW_028227273.1 coordinate 35,410,994, forward strand.
TAAGCTTGTTAGGAAACCAATATTGATAAAGCCAACGCTTTGAAATCCCTACCAATTTTGGCATTGAATTTTTGTCTTGAGTTCTGTAGTGGCTATTCTTGGTTGTCAACTTGACTATATTTGGAATGAACTACAATCCAGAATTGGAAGGCTCACCAGTGACCCTTATCTGGAGGCTTGGAGATCCTTATCTGGATCTTGGTATGGAGATCTTGAGACATAGTGGCTATGGATTCCAGAAGATTAAATCTCCGAGTTTAAGGAGATTTAATCTGGGCTACACCTTTCATCTGGGATTAAAGGTGTGGTGGAACACACCTTTAATCTGGGCTACACCTTCTGCTGGAGACAATATAAGGACACTGGAAGAAGGGAGTCTAGCTCTTGCTCCTTCGCCTGCTTGCCGTGTGAGACTGAGTAACTGCTAGATCCTTGAACTTCCATTCACAGCTGCGACTGAACCATTGTTGGGAATTGGGCTGCCGACTGTAAGTCATCAATAAATTCTTTTACTATATAGAGACTATCCATAAGTTCTGTAACTCTAGAGAACCCTGACTAATACAGAATTTGGTACCAGGAGTGGTTCTAGAGTAACAGAAGTACAAGGATGAATCTTTTAAAATATTGGAATTGGCTTGTTGAGCCACCAGCACTTTCAACTACTGAAACCTCTCCAGATTCTCTTCCTCCTGGGAGCTCAGAGAATTTTGAAGACCCATGGTTGAAACTATATTTCAAACTTAAAGAAGCTAATGCCCTTGATTTTCTTAATGAATTAGGTGATTCAGTGCACAAAGCTTTCTACAAGATGGGGAAAAAATCAGAAAATGATTTTACTGGCTGGCTGCTCTTAGTATCTGGGGAAAAAATGATGAATGAAAGGAAGGAGTTGTGTGATAAAATCGAAAGGCTCCAGACACAAGTAAACGATCTAAAAGTTGCTAAGTGTGTCCTTGAAGAGAATCTTCTCTCTTGCAGCAATAGAGCTCAAGTTGCAGAAAATCAAACTGAAACCCTCATTGTAAGGTTGGCTGAACTACAGCGAAAATTTAAGTCTCAGCCTCAGAATGTGTCGACAGTTAAAGTAAGGGCACTAATTGGCAAAGAATGGGATCCTATAACTTGGGACGGGGATGTGTGGGAAGACCATGTTGAAGCTGAGAATTTTGAATCTTCAGATTCTCAAGGGTTTGCCCCACCTGAGGAAGTAGTACCCTCAGCCCCACCCCTTGAAATAATGCCTTCCCCACATGAGGAAATTAATTTTGCAGAGTCTGATAAACCAGCAACGACTTTCACTACTGATGTTTCTCAAGGCCCACCAATAGTTTCTTCTAGACCTGTAACCAGACTCAAAGCAAAACAGGCTCCTAGAGGGGAGGTAGAAAGTGTAGTCCATGAGGAAATTCGCTACACTACTAAGGAGCTTAATGAGTTTGCTAATTCATTCAAACAGCAACCTGGTGAATATGTGTGGGAATGGATTTTAAGGGTGTGGGATAAGGGTGGAAGGAACATAAAACTAGAGCAGGCTGAGTTTATTGACATGGGCCCTCTGAGTAGAGATTCTAGGTTTAATACGGAAGCTCGCATGGTTAAAAAAGGTGTCAAAAGTTTGTTTGAATGGTTGGCTGAGGTGTTTATCAAAAGATGGCCTACTGGAAATGACTTGGAGATGCCTGATATTCCATGGCTTAGTGTTGATGAAGGGATTTTAAGACTTAGGGAAATTGCAATGCTAGAGTGGATATATTGTGTAAAGCCTAATTGTCCACAATGGGAAGGTCCAGAAGATATGCCCTTCACCAGCTCTATAAGACGCAAATTGGTGAGAGGGGCACCAGCACATTTGAAGGGTTTTGTTCTTTCCCTTTTCCTTGTGCCAGATCTTAGCATTGGAGATGCTTCTGCTCAATTAGATGAATTAAATTCACTGGGTTTAGTTGGATTCCGAGGTAACAAGGGCCAGGTGGCAGCATTGAATCGCCGGAGACAAGGTGATCCTAGTTATTATAATGGACAGCGTAGGCAAAAGAATGTTTATAATGACAGACCCAGTAACGGTCAGCACAGGAAAGGTGAAATTTATAATGGCATGACTCGCTTGGACCTTTGGTACTGGCTAGTCAATCATGGTGTTTCCAGGAATGAAATACATAAGAAGCCTACTGCATATTTGTTTGATTTGTATAAGCAAAAAAATTCTCAAACAAATGAAAGAAAGGCTACATTAGATCGTGGTAAACAGCAATCTCGGCCAGTGAATCAATTTCCAGACTTGAGCCAGTTTGCAGATCCGGAACCCCTTGAATGAAGGGGTGGCCAGGTTCCCCTGAGGAAGGATCCTGATAAGACACCCAAAGGTTTTGCTGTTACCCTTTCTCCAGTTCTTCCCCAGAGGGACCTACGGCCTTTTACAAGGGTAACTGTACACTGGGGAAAAGGAAATAATCAGACTTTTCGGGGTCTGCTGGATACTGGTTCTGAGTTGACACTGATCCCAGGAGATCCCAAGAAACATTGTGGCCCTCCAGTTAAAGTAGGGGCCTATGGAGGGCAGGTGATTAATGGAGTTTTGACTGATGTCCGACTTACAGTAGGTCCAGTAGGTCCCCGGACACATCCTGTGGTGATTTCCCCAGTTCCAGAATGTATAATTGGGATAGATATACTCAGAAACTGGCAGAATTCTCATATTGGTTCCCTGAACTGTAGAGTGAGGGCTATTATGGTTGGAAAGGCAAAATGGAAGCCTTTAGAGTTGCCTCTGCCAAAGAAAATAGTGAATCAAAAACAGTATCGTATTCCTGGAGGCATTGCAGAAATTACTGCCACTATCAAGGACTTGAAAGATGCAGGGGTGGTGGTTCCCACCACATCTCCATTTAACTCTCCTATTTGGCCAGTGCAGAAAACAGATGGATCATGGAGAATGACAGTTGATTATCGAAAACTAAATCAGGTAGTAACTCCAATTGCAGCTGCTGTACCAGATGTAGTTTCGTTACTTGAGCAAATTAACACATCTCCTGGCACCTGGTATGCGGCTATTGATCTGGCAAATGCCTTCTTCTCAGTACCTGTCCATAAGGACCACCAGAAGCAATTTGCTTTCAGTTGGCAAGGCCAACAGTATACCTTCACAGTTTTGCCTCAAGGATATATTAACTCTCCTGCCCTGTGTCATAATTTAGTTAGAAGGGATCTTGATCGTTTGGATATTCCACAAAATATCACATTGGTGCACTATATTGATGACATTATGCTGATTGGACCAAGTGAGCGGGAAGTAGCAACCACTTTGAACTCATTGGTAACACATATGCGTATCAGAGGATGGGAAATAAATCCAACCAAAATTCAAGGACCATCTACCTCAGTGAAATTCTTAGGAGTCCAGTGGTGTGGGGCATGCAGAGATATTCCTTCTAAGGTGAAAGATAAGTTATTGCACCTGGCCCCTCCTACAACCAAGAAAGAAGCACAACGTTTAGTGGGGCTATTTGGATTCTGGAGACAACACATCCCTCACTTGGGTGTGTTACTTAGGCCTATTTATCAAGTGACTCGGAAAGCCGCTAGCTTTGTGTGGGGCCTGGAACAGGAGAAGGCCCTTCAACAGGTCCAGGCTGCTGTGCAGGCTGCTCTACCACTTGGACCATATGACCCAGCAGACCCGATGGTACTTGAGGTGTCTGTGGCTGATAGAGATGCTGTTTGGAGCCTCTGGCAGGCCCCTGTAGGTGAATCACAGAAAAGACCTTTGGGATTTTGGAGCAAAGCTCTACCATCATCTGCAGACAACTATTCTCCCTTTGAAAAACAGCTCTTGGCCTGCTATTGGGCCTTAGTGGAAACTGAACGTTTGACAATAGGACACCAAGTTACTATGCGACCTGAATTACCCATTATGAGCTGGGTACTATCAGACCCTGCAAGTCATAAAGTGGGACGCGCACAGCAGCAGTCTATTATCAAATGGAAGTGGTATATACGTGATCGGGCCAGAGCAGGTCCTGAAGGCACAAGCAAGTTACATGAAGAAGTTGCTCAAATGCCTATGGTTTCTATTCCTGTTACAATGCCATCTGCTGCCAAGCATGCGCCTATAGCCTCATGGGGTGTTCCCTATGATCAACTGACCGAAGAGGAAAAGACTAGGGCCTGGTTTACTGATGGCTCTGCACGTTATGCAGGCACCACCCAGAAGTGGACAGCTGCAGCATTACAACCCCTTTCTGGGACAACTCTGAAAGACACAGGTGAAGGGAAATCTTCACAGTGGGCAGAACTTCGGGCAGTACACATGGTATTACAGTTTGTTTGCAAGAAGAAATGGCCAGATGTACGATTATTCACTGACTCATGGGCTGTAGCCAATGGATTGGCTGGTTGGTCAGGGACTTGGAAAGATCACAATTGGAAAATTGGTGAAAAAGACATCTGGGGAAGAAGTATGTGGATAGATCTCTCCAAATGGGCAAAGGATGTGAAGATATTTGTGTCCCATGTAAATGCTCACCAAAAGGTGACTTCAGCCGAGGAGGAGTTCAATAATCAAGTGGATAAGATGACCCGTTCTGTGGACAGTCAGCCTCTCTCCCCAGCCATCCCTGTCATTGCTCAATGGGCACATGAACAAAGTGGCCATGGTGGTCGAGATGGAGGTTATGCTTGGGCTCAGCAACACGGGCTTCCACTCACCAAGGCTGACCTGGCTACAGCTGCTGCTGATTGCCAGATCTGCCAACAGCAGAAACCAACACTGAGCCCCAGATATGGCACCATTCCTCGAGGTGACCAGCCAGCAACCTGGTGGCAGGTTGACTACATTGGACCACTTCCTTCATGGAAAGGACAGCGTTTTGTTCTTACTGGAGTAGATACTTATTCTGGCTATGGATTTGCCTTTCCTGCACGTAAGGCCTCTGCTAAAACCACCATTCATGGACTGACAGAATGCCTTATCTATCGTCATGGTATTCCACACAGTATTGCTTCTGACCAAGGAACTCATTTCACAGCCAGAGAAGTACGACAGTGGGCCCACGATCATGGAATTCACTGGTCTTACCATGTTCCCCATCATCCTGAAGCAGCTGGCCTGATAGAAAGATGGAATGGCCTTTTGAAGACACAGTTACAGCGCCAATTAGGTGGTAACAGTTTGGAAGGCTGGGGTAGAGTTCTTCAGAAGGCAGTATATGCTTTGAATCAGCGCTCCATATATGGTACAGTTTCACCCATAGCCAGGATTCATGGGTCCAGGAATCAAGGGGTGGAAAAGGGAATAGTTCCACTTACTATCACTCCTAGTGACCCTCTAGGAAAATTTTTGCTTCCTGTCCCCATAACTCTAGGTTCTGCTGGCCTAGAAGTTTTGGCTCCAGAGAGGGGAGTGCTCCTACCAGGAGCTACAACAAACATTCCATTGAACTGGAAGCTCAGACTTCCCCCTGGTCATTTTGGGCTTCTAATGCCCTTAAACCAACAGGCTAAAAGAGGAATAACCGTGTTAGGAGGAGTGATAGATCCAGATTACCATGGGGAAATTGGATTACCTCTTCACAATGGAGGTAAGCAAGATTATGTCTGGAGTGTAGGAGATCCCTTAGGGCGTCTCCTAGTACTACCATGTCCTGTGATTAAAGTCAATGGGAAACTACAACAGCCTAATCCAAGCAGGGTGACAAAGGATGCAGACCCATCAGGAATGAAGGTATGGGTCAATCCTCCAGGAAAAGAGCCAAGACCTGCTGAGGTGCTGGCCGAAGGTGAAGGAAATACAGAATGGGTAGTAGAGGAAGGTAGTTATAAATACCAATTAAGGCCACGTAACCAGTTGCAGAAACGAGGATTATAAAGTAATATGAATGCCCCATTGTAAATTTACAAATGCGTTTGCGATTGTACGAGGGATAGTTATATCATGTTAGGCGTATTCACAAACTTGTTATTGTTTCATGTGAACATGAGATATTATTTGTGTCAAGTTGACAAGGGGTGGATTGTAGTGGCTATTCTTGGTTGTCAACTTGACTATATTTGGAATGAACTACAATCCAGAATTGGAAGGCTCACCAGTGACCCTTATCTGGAGGCTTGGAGATCCTTATCTGGATCTTGGTATGGAGATCTTGAGACATAGTGGCTATGGATTCCAGAAGATTAAATCTCCGAGTTTAAGGAGATTTAATCTGGGCTACACCTTTCATCTGGGATTAAAGGTGTGGTGGAACACACCTTTAATCTGGGCTACACCTTCTGCTGGAGACAATATAAGGACACTGGAAGAAGGGAGTCTAGCTCTTGCTCCTTCGCCTGCTTGCCGTGTGAGACTGAGTAACTGCTAGATCCTTGAACTTCCATTCACAGCTGCGACTGAACCATTGTTGGGAATTGGGCTGCCGACTGTAAGTCATCAATAAATTCTTTTACTATATAGAGACTATCCATAAGTTCTGTAACTCTAGAGAACCCTGACTAATACAAGTTCCATAAACCAAAGGAGTTGTGAATTTTCTCCTGTTGCTGTACGTCAACAGTGTCAAAAAGTCCATTTCCCATTCTTGGTAGTCCTCCTCAACACTCTTCTTTCAGGATAAAAGAAGAATACAGATGATTTTCAAATGTCTTAGATTCAAATAACACTACCACCATTAAAGCCAAAACATAAAAAGAAGTTTTTAAATTGGAAGTGAAAAACAATATTAGCTTTTATAGTAATAAGAAAAATAAATTGTTCAACCCCACAGTAATTTCTATTGCCTTGATAGCCAAACTTTGATATCTCAAACCTCTTTAGAAAGCCTGCCCAAATAAATGTTCTCTTGCATGTTATGTAAATGAAAATGTAAACACAAGTTAAGTTTTATAGTGTTAATTAATATAGAAAAAGCCATGTTACCTTAGGAAAAACAAAACACACTCAGACTTGCTCAGTTGGGCTTTGAAACTGGATGCTTAATGTTGTAACATTGGGAATCTGAGTTCCTTCATTTATATCATCTTCTACAACTAAACATCAGTCTTATGCAAGGCATTCTGTTGTTCTACATTTCTGATAAAAAATGGAGAAATTAATATTTCGATGTCTAAATGTTTGATTTAGAACTGGAAATACAAAAGAATATAAAGCATTTGGATTTCAAGTCTCCACTGCCAAGAGTAGGAAGTAAACTGTGTTTCTCAGTGTCTCCTGTTTGGAGCTGTTATTTTAGCAAGGTTACTCATTCTTACCCTTGGTTTTAGTATGCAGTTATGAGAAAAGCTTACAGAAGTAACTAGAGGTGCAGACAAGAATTCAAGCAAGCATTGCTTCACCTACTCCTTTTATTGCAAGCAAATTTCTCTATTGTAAAGTGATTTCTGAGATATGTAAGGAAATGTTATCAATTTCATTGTTATACACAGAAGTACAGGTCTTGGTAAAATGACTACATTGCCCCTTTAAAACATGGTATTATTGCAGGAAGGTTCATATACCTTTCTGTTTTCTACATGATTTAAGAACCATCTACTCAATTAAAAATCTACAGATTTGGTACCTGAATAAAGAAAATATGGTAGACATACACAATGCAACTTTATTCACTTGTAATGAAGCCTGGAATCATGACTTCTGAGGGAAAGTAGATGGCATGTATTTGGAGATATTATGTCTAGTGAAACATCTAGGTTCAGAAAGATAACTTCAGTAAGTTTTTTCTCATACTTAAAATAGGTATGTATATGAGGAGCAGAGGGAACAATTTGAAAGAGTAAAAAATTCTAAAACAATGAGAGTATAAAGAAAAATGGAGGGCATTGTAGTGTGTGTGTGTGTGTGTGTGTGTACTTGTAACAAGTTAATATGTCCTAATTCCTTAAAAAGATTTCATACACCAAGAAAATATAATACTTCTAAATATAAATGTCGTCCAACACCAGACTGTGAAATACATGTTGCTAAATTTGTAAGAATAAATTGAGGTGCTGACTTATAACAGAGCTCCCAAATTTTTATACTATCTCCTCAGAATGAATAGCACAGTTGGGCAGAAGATCGGTGAATATAAGAAATGATACAATGTACCTTTTAATCTAAGGCCTACATTATTATATTCATTTTTCTGAAATACAAATGACCAGTTGCTGATTATATAGATAATAAGATGAAGAAGATGATGAAGAAAACGAAGAACATGAAAAAGAAGAAAATGAGGAAGAAGAGGAGGAGTAATTCTAGGCAAAACAGAGTGAAATGAGACAAGTATCAAGAAACAACATAATAGGAGAAATATATCCTATGGTTTAAATCCTAACAAATATGTGAATTGAAATTCTAAATAAATTGTTCATAGAATCTGCATTGGTTGATAACAAAAATATTACAAACTGCAATTTGTTGTTTCACGTAACAACCACAGATAAGATATTTAAAAATATAACAGCCACATGTTATAAAACATCTACAAAATATATATATTTTTTAAATCTTTTAGTGTCAGGGTTTGGGACCTCCCCATAATCTGGATTCCACTTTGGGCCTGTTGCTGGACCTTCTTTTCCTCAGGATCCTCTCTATTTACATCCGTAAAGTTCTTTCAGTCAGGAACAATTATGGATCAGAGTTTTGACTGTGGTTAGCAATTCCATCTCTCACTTGATTCCCTGTCATTCTGCTGGAGGTAGATTCTGTAAGTTCACCTTCCCAGCTGTCATGAATTTTATCCAAGGTCCCACCCTTTATGTCCTGAGAGTCTCTCACCCTCCCAGGTCTCTGGTGCATTCTGGAGGGTCCCCCCAATGTCCCACCTTCTGACGTTGCCTGTTTCCATTCTTTCTGCTACCCCTCAGGGCTTCAGTCCTCACCCAATACAAGATAAGTTTCCCCTCTCTCCGCACCCTTCCAGCCCTGTCCATTTTCCACCTTACCACTTGTGTTTACTTTCTTCTCCCACCCAAGTAGGACTGAGGCATCTCAGTTGGGCCATTCACCTTGTTGAGCTTTTCGAGTTCTGTGGACTGTATTTTGGGTATTCTGTAATGTTGTTTTTTGTCTAAATATTCTTATTTAGGCATCTCCACATTTGTTTTTGTTAGACTTTGTTATCAATGAATTATGATTCAGAGATATTTTTTAAAACTTTAGAACCAGTTAACTGATGAATCTCTCATTTAAGATTGATTTATACGTCAATAATTATCCAGTAGATTTATCAATATTTTATTTTATTATTTCACAGGAGATATATGTATATTTTTTTCTTAGTGGTCATTCATATTTAGTTCAGTTGACATTTAATTGTTTGCCAATATGTTCTTTCTGGTCTTCTAAAATATACTATTCTTGGGCCATTTATTAAAAATATTTTTGAAGATCAAAATTAAATCTTACTGATCTTGATTGACTGGGGCATTTTGGGTGAGCAATGCTCTATTTTGTTTTACTTTTTAGATTATTGCTTATTCCTAGGAAAGTATTTGTTCAACTTACAAATATACAATTTTCTCAATCTACTTTTGCTTGAATTATATAGGAGCAGTAAGCTATAGTATAATTTAAATAAAATGACATAATGGTGAATTGATATTTAAGGGCTTCAGCTGACAGAATAAGATGATTACTGTGTTCCACTTGCCCATAGCATAGCAGAAAAGTCAAAGGAAGGAATTAAAGAACATCAATAACATGAAATATGATACTGACAGACAAGCCAAAATCTAGTCAGAGCTAAAATAAATTATAGGGCTGATGAAATTTGATTGAAAGGGAAACAAGAGCCTATTCAGACTTTAAGTCCATTAGTCAGTGATGTTCTCAACTTCATAGAACTAAACTCTATTATCTAGTAAGTAATGCTAGAGAACATGCCACCAAACGTCACCTATCTCATGGCACTGAGTATACACTAACTGATCTTGATCCCTTGGGACTATTCAAGTGCTATCCCCTTACTATATTTATATTTTTGTTTATTGTTTAATTTACCTTTTAATTTTGACTTTAGTCAAATTATTTCAGATTTAACAAAAAGGGAAAAAGAAGAGAAACTGAAGTATCTCTGCTATCTAAAACACACATGCACACACACACACACACACAAACACTTGCACAAACACATACCACCTTTCTCAATAATAATTTTTTTTCAGTAACATGGCATTAATTAGGAATTGGAGAGATGACTTTGTCAGTAAAGGACATGCAGTTCATAAGGACCAGAGTTTGAATCTTAAATACCCACGTAAAAAATAACAAAGCAAAGCAAAACAAAACAAAACACAAACAAATGAAACTGAGCAAGTTGTGGTGGCATGTATCTGTAACACCCTTGGTTTATTATAATGAACACAAATACGCAATAAGATGTTTGGATCTAATTGGTCATCCAGTTGAGGAAAATACATGAGATTCAGTAAGTTAATCTATTACAAAAAATAATATAGGAGGCAATCAAAGAAGCTACTCAGTGCATTCTTCTAGCTTCCATTTACATGCACATACACCCTAATGCACAAATGCATATTCTGACATTAACACCTACATATATCACATACCAACTATTCCCTGATTATTACAAACACAAAGAAATGACAAATTTCTAAATAACTTCTTAAAGTTAAGTTAGGAGGGTGCATCATGGCACCCTATTCTCTGGGGATGTGTTAGACATAAAAGTTCATGATAGTTTAAGAAAAGAATATATATATATATAATTTAAATGATTCTATAGCCCTGTGTGACAAGATATGATGTGGGCAGGAAACAAACAGTATGAATCCTAAACTTTGTTTTGAGACTAATCACATGGCTGTTTATCATAAGCAATGACTACAGGTCAGAAAAAAAACCTAATCACTCTTGCCTGTGAAAATTATTATCATTTTCATCTCAAATTAGTCAAATATAACTATTAAATAATAAAATATGGAGCCAAGAATGCACTGAGGAACAAACATAACAAAGAAATAAGCCCAGTATGTGAATGTTAAAAAAAATCAATGGAGGAGCTAGAGAAAGTACCCAAGAAGCTAAAGGGATCTGCAACCCTATTGGTGGAACAACAATATGAACTAATCAGTACCCCCCAGAGCTCGTGTCTCTAGCTGCATATGTAGCAGAAGATGGCCTAGTTGGCCATCATTGGGAAGAGAGACCCCTTGGTCTTGCAAACTTTATATGCCTCAGTACAGGGGAATGCCAGGGCCAAGAAGTGGGAGTGGGTGGGTAGGAGAGTTGGGCGGGGGGAGGGTATGGGGGACTTTTGGGATAGCATTTGAAATGAAAAATAAGAAAATACCTAATTTAAAAATATTAATAATGATAAAAAAGAAATCACATTTCAGTAACAACCAACTGTGGGATTCAAGTAACAGAATTCTGCTCCTAATGCTTGCAAACTGCAGTTGCAGGTTCCATGACCTTCCAGTACATAGATCAAGGAAAGAAAGGGGCGATGAACAATCAACATTACTGGAGAGGAAAGAGACAGTACCAGTCTTAAACTATTTAAGGTCCATGGGGGAGTGATGGTTAGAGAGACATAGAAGCTTCCAGTGCTTTTGAAGAAACAAAGGATAAGTAACTGAAAAAGTAATGATGTAGCATACAATTCCCAAAGTCTACAGAACTGGAAAGTCTGTAAAAGGCAATTTATAAACAAAAAGAAACGATTCACACTGATGAACAAAGAAATAATAAATAAGAGAACTCTGCTTTTCTCCCCAGTTTCCTGTACTATCGGTTACTGCATCCTGCCAATATGAAACATGTAAGTATCTTTATATTTAAAAACACCTTGGTTGGGTTGGCTTCAATTCTGAAAGTTTCTGTTTTGAACAAAAATATTTTAAGCAAATTTGAAGAAAACTTGAGTATATCTATCACAGGGAAAACATAGAGAGATGTGTTAAACATTTCTATATGAAAATAACGAATACTTAGTAATCCACATAAATAAGATTCTGCTTTCTAATGAAAACACAATAAAATGGATAAAACTTAGTATACTGCTAGTTTATTTGCTCTATTATAATTTTATATTTATTCATAGAAAATAATCTCTCTGTACATGTACATGTATATGTATATGTATAAATAATTAAGAGATTATGTGACTTGCTATATAATTTCCTAGTTGGGACATATGCTATGCTTTGTTAGAAGATAATCTTTAAAGACATTACAGGATTTTTCTAGGAATAAATACAATTCTAATAAAGTACCTAAAATAATGCAAACTTTGACATGAAAGAACTGAAGATGTGAGAAGATGTGCAAATTTTAAAAATTGCACATTTTAACATAGTTCCTAAATGACATGCTACATAACTGGCATATAGCATGCATTAACTCAAACTTACCATAAATTGTGCTATGTATATAATATATATTATACATGCATATATATAGTTACATGTTTACAATATGAATGGCTACATATTATTAATGGCTACAGTAGGAAGCAACTATTTAATACAGAGAGTTTATACCTTCACTATCTTCTGTATATTATTAGAGACCAACAATATTGTACCAATCCCCACCTTTGTCAAATATTCTCCATGTCACAGGTGCATGCATAATCACATCTTGGTTTCCTCACTATAGGATCACAAAGTAGAAATGTTATACCTTCATGATTGGAAATTTGCATATACATAACCCTACAAATTTAGTCTGAAGGTCAGGTTTTAACCTGCTTCTAGTTAATGCTAAAATATTGTGCAGCAAACTGTCTTTGTGTGGTATATATGGACTGACAGAATATGAACCCTATGAAGCAAAGACCATTTGTGGAATTAAAAGTAATTCTTTAAATTTTTTTCTATTTAAACATAGATAATTTTGTATACTGTCTATGAATTTGCCATGTGATTCTTTGCTATCTAGACAATTGTCACATTTAGCTTAGAAAAAGAAGTAATATCCAATTTTTGCATTGAAGTGATGTGCAATGGTATTTTCCAATAATGAATGGAAACCAAGGGAAGCAAGCTCAGCCTGCACTGCAGGATATGTCAGAGGACAAAAGGTGGGCAAATGTGGATGTTCACTATTTATCTAGAGTCAAGGAACAGCTGCTCTATACAACCAAAGGAGTCCTTTCCAGACACCTGGAGATGCAGTACAAGATGAGATTTCTGGTTATTCATAGGAAACTGATTTTAGTTTGTGACCTCACAAACTAAAAGAGGAAGCTTGAGATGAAATGTACACAAGCACTCACACACATTCAGAAACATTGAAAATTGTGATGAAATCTAATCCAGGTTCAAGGTGCATGTCAAACGGTGGATTCCTTGTATGAACTGTGGAGACAGAGCTCAGAAGAGCCATCCGTAATGAGAAATACATCTATAAGAAAGACATACAAAATTGTTCTCTCATAGGACCACCATTTTTATTATAACAGCTTTGGGAGTAGTTTGTGTATCAGAACGTTATTGAAATCAATGAATAATAGCAGTAACTGGGGATGCTAGCCTTCTAGATATGGATCTGGAAAGAAAACTGCTATCCTGCAAAATGTCTGGACAATTAATGCATTTTTCTTCAGTCAGAAGGAGGAGAATCAATATTTTCCGAGGTTGCCTTCCACTCCATTTTCATAAAAGCTCATTGCTCAGTTATCTTCTTTGCAAACACTTGAAAGTGGAAATCAGTTTCCATAACTGTAAGAAGACCGAAGTAGAAACAAATTCAGTATAGTTGCAGTCCCACTGTTTGGATATTTGTGGACACCAGACACTGAGAATCATTAAAAAAAAAAGAAAAAAGAAAAATGCAAGCAAGTGATAACAATAGTATTAACACTCAGAGCAGATACAACTTTCACTAAATTAATCTAATGATTCAGAAAACAAATGAAAACATTAAATAGCAAGATATACACTTTTGTTACCACTATATGGCATTTTCTCTCTGAATTGCAGCATCCTTTCCAATTGGAGGCGTTTGTTCATGGAAGAAAGGAAGAAGGTGAACCCCAGGAAAAAACAACATGTCATCTGGCAGGGAGAAAAGGAACTTGGGAGATGCTAGAGGACCCCCTCCCCAGCAGTGAAAAAGGAAGTATACAATTCCAGGAGGTAGAGATTTGGACGAACTAAACTGCAAAAAAGAAAAGATACTCAAGGCTGTGCAACTGTATACAAGTGTGTACGAGGGTCCAGGGTTGCAGGATTTAGGAAGTACTCACCCCATGTTGGGATGGGCTTGGCAAAAATGCAGTTGCTTTTGTGTTATCCATTTTCCTTGTCAATAACCACCCACCAATAATTTTGTTAGTGATACCCATAAAAAATGTTCATCAAATTAGACATTGGTGTTGTAGTTACATGGCCTGCTGTGAACTCCCTTTCTCGGACGAGTAGCTGTGTAGGTGTTGCGCCTCCCCAAATAAATTCTGTCATAAAATAACTACAGGAAAAGGGAAGGTATTTTAAAAGTGAACACACTTCTGAAAGAAGAATAAAATCAAAATATTTTTATGCATGTATGAAATCTTCAAAGAATTAATAAAATATATTGTACATAATTGTATACAGAGATATAAAACTCCATAAGATGTAGTCAAAATGTTAAAGAATCCAATTAAAAATTAAAAGGGCAAACTGAAATGTGGACCCTTCTTAGTTATATATGTGAGTGTTCATGAACGCAAGAAAAAAATATTCCACATTGTTATCAATCAGACACATAAAAATCACAACGGAACTAGATGCTGCTTCATGCCCTCAGAGTTCGAAACAAAATAAAATATCACCTGCTGATGAGACCATGGTGAAATACAAACTTTAACAACTCAGAGAAATATAAATGGTCTCACTCTCCTTCTTTGCCTGTTTACTTTTGAGACTGTGTTTAATTATATTTCCCTGTTCTCTTTCCTCCCTCCATGCTCCCCCATATACCCATCCCCCCAACTGTCCTTTAAATCCATGGCCTCTTAAAACATCAATTGTTATTTCATGCAGATATGTATTGGTATACACATACATATATCTAAATAGTCAAGCCCATATAATGTTATTTATATGTGTATTTTCAGGTCTGGCCATTTGGCACTGAATGAATTAGTGTATTCTTCTCTGGGGAAGACAATATTTCTCAAAAATGGTTTTACTCTGTTTTCTGTAATTCTTTGTGTATGGTGGAGACCTCATGGACTTTTCCATGTCCAGTTGGTCATATTTGTTGATTTCTTCCTCGTTCACCTCATATTTGGGCAGTCATGTTGCTGAGAATATATTTTTCACAATGGTGAATTATACAGCTTTAGAAGGATTCTTACAGTTTCTCACATAAGCTTTAGCTATAATTAAAATAAATAATTATTTTAAATAATTACAATTAAATAATTTTGATAATTGCCATATATTCAATGGAGAATTCATTATTATTATATCATATACTATATTATTATTAATTAATTATATAGTCAATAACAATTTTGAATTTAGACTGATTATTAAACACCCACTTAATACTTGTGTAATGAACGCAAAATTTTTAGAAGTGGCTCAATCATAAAACCTCTGAGCTCATCATTCTTGGTTCATAATTGAATAGGCTATTGCAGATGACGAAAGCTTAAGACATAGCTGAAATGAATGGGGCTCTGGAGGTCCACTTAGTAGACTTTAACTGCCTCTATTGCTTTTCAGTCCTGTTTCTCACTCCCTTCATCCTCCTATCATATGTCTCTCCTTCCCTTTACTCTCTTCTTCCTTCCTTCCCTTTCTCATTCATTTTGGCCTTCTCTCCACTTTCTGCCATATGAGTACTTCCTTGTGCCACATAGCAAAAAACTCACAGGCCAAGGACATGAACAGAAACCTGTGAAAACATGAATTGAAATAGATCTTGCCTTCTGCTTTCCCCAAGCACTTTGCTAAAGGAAAAAAAGCTCACTCAGATAGAGCAAAAATCATAGACTTCTACAGGATACAAAAGTTGAAGATTACCAAAATATATATTAGTTAATAAAGGTAAATAAAATATGATAAATCCACAATAGATTAGCCATAAAAATATAGTACTGATATACTGTTTGAACCCACAAAATATTATGCTAAGTGAATGGCCAGTCACTAGATTTTTAAATACTTTATAATCCAATTTATTCAATATATCCAAAGGGTGTAAATGTATAGACACCAAAAATAAATTTATTGTTTGCCAATACTCTGACAGAGAAAGCAAATTAGAGAATTGCTGAAAATTGGTATTGGGTTGCCTGTTATAAAATTAATATGCATCAAATTTCACAGGTGATAGAACATATCAATTAATGTATTAGAAAAAATGTTATAAAATTTGCATATATATACTGAATATATACTGAATACTATAGAAATTATATATGATTGTAGCTTTGAAAAGTATTGATGAACTCTGAAAACTGAACATGATACAGATGAGGAATCAGAAAGACTCCTGAAAATGGAAGAGCCGTTGAGAGTATAAGATATCTAGTAAGGTTGTAGGTTATAAATACGTTTCTCTTCCAATGCAGTAGGCCAAATCAAGACAAATTGAAAAAGCATAAAATCAGGCTTGTTGGGGGGCAACTCCTGGGTTTATCACTGGTCCTAAGGAACAGAGTCAAAGAAATTGCCACCCAAGCTAAGGTAGGAAGGTTTTATAAATCTTAGGCGAGGGGTGATGATATGTTAGCCAAGAGCTGGGACTGTGCTGAAGTATGGTAAGAAGATGGGCACCTAGACAGGCACTTGGGTAGGCTCCATATCAGAACAGCTAAGAGTTTTTAAAAGCCATCGGGTTTGGCAGAAGGAGGTAAGATGGGTTTTCCCTGCTTGTGAAAGGGCAAGCAGCAGGCTCCAACCAAAAACTTATAGTTAAAACAAAATAATTCTTTGATGATACTTTAATTTTATATTTTATTTTTAAAGACTGAATTTCTTATTTATTTCTATGTGCTTGTTCCATGTGTTCCTGGAGGTTCAGAAGAAGGCCAGAACAGTGTATCAGACCCCTTGGACCTAGAATGACAAGTGGTTGTGAACTGTGGCCATGGGTGCCAGGAAACAGCCTATGGATCTCTGACAGAACTGTGAGTGCTTCTGTCTTCCCTGTTACATTTTATTCATATTAATATAATTTTCTTGTATGTGAAATCATTTCAAATATGGGATGTACTTGCTTTTCTGTATAATATCTGTCATAATTCATTAATTATACAATACTGGCTTATGGAAGGAATAATTTCTGTTACTTAAAATTGAGCTTTTATTGATTTTAAAGTCGTTTTATATAAATGGCACATTTAGTATAATCTAAATAATCTAAACAGAAAGATGCCTACTTAAAATAGTCTTATGAGTTAATATCAGTTAAAGTTCTAAATTCAAACCATTTTCAAAAATATTTCCCTAGCTGTAGAGACACTTCATTGACACTACTTAGGACCAAAGACACAACTATGGTGTGGTGAGTGAAATCTTAGCCACATTTGCTTCCAGTCATGACTACATCCAACACTACGTACTATGGACTCTGATAATATATTATAAAACATATATTCCTTCTGTCTCAGGATTTTGGTAAAGTTAGGTGAAACCAATTAGGAATGGCTGCAGAAGAAAACTGATTTCCCAGTGTATTCTGATCATCTTCAAGAAATATAGAGACTCCCTTTGTAGAATGAGGTAAGAGGAAAGCCAAGGGCTAGTCTTCTTCAGGACCCATCAAGAGCAACTTTCAGCAAGAAAGAAAAATGCATTATCTCTTGGCAACAAAGAATAAGTAGATTTGGCTGCTGGTATCTGTGGGTGTGTGAAGGAGCATGGTTCACACCATCTGAAATTGCTCCTAGCCTCATGAATGGAACTCTTAATGAAGCAATTGTCCCATCTCTAGAGTGGAATAGGCAGTTATTCTAGCTTGAAACGCTGCCCTTGACTGTGAGCATCCACTTCTGTATTTGCCAGGCACTGGCATAGCCTCACTCAAGACAGCTATATCAGGGCCCTTTCAGCAAAATCTTGCTGGCTTATGCAATAGTGTCTGGGTTTGGTGGCTGATTATGGGATGGATCCCCGGGTGCAGTAGTCTCTGGATGGTTCATGCTTCCATCTTAGCTCCAAACTTTGTCTCTGTAACTCCTTCCATGGGTGTTTTGTTCCCTATTCTAAGGAGGAAAGAAGTATCCACACTTCGCAGAAGATGACATAGTCGGCCATCATTGGGAAGAGAGGCCCCTTGGTCTTGCAAACTTTATATGCCCTAGTACAGGGGAATGCTAGGGCCAAGAAGTGGGAGTGGGTGGGAAGGGGAGCAGAGCAGGAGGAGGGTATAGGAAACTTTCGGGATAGCATTTGAAATGTAAATAAAGAAAATATCTAATAAAAAAGAAAAGAAAAAAGAAAAGCTGCCCTTGCAAGTTGAGTGTGGCCACAATTCACACTGGCTGTCATTATTGTGCAACCTCCCAAACAAGTTATCTGTACTCCATTCAGAAGGGAGTCATGACGTTCAAATATTCACCTTAACACATAGTCTATTTTCCAACTAAACGGATCCAGAATTTCAGGTATAGCTATTTATATAGATACATATGAACTGCACTCTTACCTTGTAGTATGCTACTAGAAAGGATTTCTCATTCTGCTTTTAGTTACAATCTTTGAATGTTGTTATAGCCAATCAAAGAAAGCAATTTTTTCCCTGATATTCTGACCCTTCCATACATAGGTACCAATAACTGTGACACTCACCCCGAGGTCACTGTCCATTGGCTTTCTGTGTATTACCTAAATTATATGGAGTAAGGGTTAATTGGATTTATTGCCCTTTGATTCTGTTTCATTACAACGATCTTGAGCATAACTATTGAATAGCTGGCACGTGTACAAATACCCTAGGAAAATGACAATCTAGATTGTTAGATCGTGTAAGTGAAAACAAATATTTAGACTTTATATGATATTACCTGAAGATGAGAGTGAGTTGCTCAGCCCAAAGCATAAAATCTGGATTAATAGAAAATGCTCTTGGTTGGCGGCTTAATCTCTGGATGCTCCCAGGGGTCTGGGTTAGTTGATACTGTTGGTCTGAATGGGGGCAATCTTTTGATTATAAATAAAGAAAAATTTAAAAGACAAGAAAATGTTCTACATTAACTGCTAGGTCTCAGTAAGACCATATATCTGGAAAAGAGCCAAAACTGGACTATGGGATTTTGGATAGTTAGATAAAAGCCAGCATTATACAGGAACTAGTGAAACTGGTCTTATTTTCCAAAAGGAGTCATCTTTCCTATCTCTGGCCTAGGAACATATGGCTGGCTACCTGTGGCACCTATAAACATATCAAAGCCCATGCTGGCCTCCAGGCTCCTCAGCTTCTATTCACCAGTACCTTTACACATTTCAAAGTCGAACTAGCCTCCTGGTCCTTTCCTGCCAGCAGCTATTTACTCTGATTGTACCCTCTGTGCTCACTCTCCTGCTATTCTGTCTCTTGCTCTCTGGTGATCTAACTATCCTCCCTCACTTGCTCTTAAACTATATTGGTATTCTCTCTCCCTACTCCTCCCCAACACACACACACACACACACACACACACACACACACACACACACACACACTTTGTGCTTCACTACCCTAATCATGTCCAGTCTACTTATTTTTCTCTCTGCTCTGTACTCTTCCTGATGCCTTTGGATATTTTCTCTCTTATGAGAGAGAGAGAGAGAGAGAGAGAGAGAGAGAGAGAGAGAGAGAGAGAGAGAGAGAGAGAGAGAGACTAAATGTATTTCCCCTAAAGGAAGAGCCAAGTTGGCAGCTTCTTTACTGTGCCTCCCGCATACATTTACAACTGAAAGTCCCAAGGCACTTTGATAGTTGCTAGGCCTCTTGCGTATTTTATATTACTTACATAAGAATTTCACCGTTAATTCTCTAATGTCTTTTTCAAAATATGCAAGTGGACCAGTGGGATAAACAGAGCCAGAGGTACCTGATGAACTTCTTATAAACAATCCCTGGGACACAAATGATGGAATGAGACAACCAACTCCCATGGGCTGTTTTCTGATTATATACTCCACATGGCTACACTTTGTCTCTTCCTCTATCTCTCTGTTTCTGTTTCTGTCTCTTTGTCTCTGTCTCTCTGTTTCTCTCTCTCTCTCTCTCTCTCTCTCTCTCTCTCTCTCTCTCTCTCTCAAAACAACAGTGTTTTAAAAAAATCTACTGATATGGATGTTAACCTTTTTCCATTGCTAATTTGATCGTTTATCTTTGGTAGCCAGTAATTTTCCATTCTGCATGCCTGGAAGATTTTGCTTATCTCTATGGTACCTTCATGTGAGTTGCCATGTTTAACTAATTCAGTATTAATAATACTATTGCCTCTCGTCTTTCCGCACTTCATAATATTAAATGCTATCATTACCTTCTGTCTTCAGTGTCCATATTTTTCCCACAATTTATTTAGTTTACTTTCCTTACACATTTGTCTGATTAGTAATACTGAACTGGTATCTTCAAACACTTACTCTAGGCCTAGATTTTAGGGTAAAATATACTTGCTAGCATGCTTGAGGCTCTACGTGCAGTCTCCATGATTGTGAAAACTATCTCCTTAGTAACATAAAAAGTCAATTTCAAACTGGAGAAAAATCTAAATACTAAATATTACTCAACTTCTACCACCCCCATTTCAGAAGGTTTAAGGTATCTTTTAATATGTTAGTTTAAAGGAAATCCTGAAATATGCCATTTTCACTCTCCATACTCATGCCTCTGTATTTCATTCTTACATAGATCACCTGTAAGTTAATTTACTGATCCATGGCCTAATTGCCTATTACTTGTTCCTAAAGAATACTGTACTTTTGAATATCTCTTTCTGCCTTTTTATTAAGCAACAATTTTTAGCCACAGATTAAATTATGAAAATAAAACAAGACAAGAATCTTTTTGGACACTCCTTTCCTAATATATTTAATGATAAAAGGCATATGGAGGAAAGCTTTGTAATTTTGTTTAATAGTGATTTTAATTTCATTTTTTCTTCAGTACTTAAGATAGTCTCTCAAAAGTTCTTACTAAAAACAAACGATCAATATTTACTAGCTGCTGTGTGTGTGTGTGTGTATGTGTGTGTTTATCTTCTAAATACCTCTCATTGCACTTACTGTCATAGAAATTCTTTCATTCAATAAAGAGCTTATCATATAGAATTTAAAACCTGCCAAGCTAATACCACAGGGGATTGTGGTTAATTTCTTACTGAGCCCTGAGGTTTGAATTAGCACTGCAGACATAACAAGTGTCCAAAAACAGTCCCAAGAGTTCCAAGAGTGGTTAGATGATAAGTCCTAGAATTTGTTAACTTGAAAGTATAGGTCTTAGACATTATTTTACAGGATAGAGAGATGGCTCAGCAAGTAAAATGCTTTCTGTGTGGGTCTAAGTACCTAACTTCAGGTTTCCTAGGGCCCGCATAGAGCCAAGCATAATGATAGCCATAGAGAGATACCATGATCTTCCTCACAAGCCAGCATAGCCAGGTTCAGTTAGAGCCATTGTCTCAAAAAATAAGTTAGAGAACCAATTTAAGGACACGTTCTAATAGCAAGCTTGACCTCCAATACAGCCTCCACAAGCATGCAAATCCACACATGCATGTATACAAAGGCCTATATATACACACATGCACATACCCCCCCCCACTCCACTCCAACACACACGCAAATTATATTCAAAAAGCACATTCAAACATGCGTGCACACAGCTGTAGGAAAAGAACTTAATAAAATAAAGAAATTACTTAACTCATAATTATACATTCAATAATTTTGATATTAACAACATATGATGGATAAGCATTTCTGTGTGTGTGTGTGTGTGTGTGTGTGTGTGTGTGTGTCTGTGTGTGTGTTTATTACTTGTGTGTGCTCAGTTGTATGTGTTATGGTGTATCTCTGGGCTAAGAAAATAAATCTGCTGAAGGCTGTTCATTTCTTCTACCATGTGGATTCCAATATTGAATTCAAGTTGTCATTTTGGTGGGAAGCCCCTTTATTTACCCCCAAACCTGGACAAATACTTAAAATTTTCATCAATTGGTCTTATGCTGAAAAACTCAAATACATGCAGTTACAACATTTGAATTATCCATTAACTAGTAGCATTCACCTTTCTGAAAACAATACACTTTTCTTTGTCTTGAAAATGTAGACTCTGTTTAGGTGAATTAATATTTTCTTACTGTTTGTACATTTCCTGAATGATAGTTTTAGAGAGGAAATAATGAAGATTAATGGAAATATGTATTTTTAGATCAATGACTATTTATACTTTCATTAAAATATTATAATATTTTGGCCGCGTTTAATTGTAATCACATGTGTACATTATTTTAGTTATTTAAATAATGTGTTATAGCCATATTCATTATTACAAAATAAACATAACATTATTTTTCTGATCTCAAATCAAAACAAAAAATGCTTTGCAGCTGTACTGTTATATAACTTTTTGATCTCTTAGCAAATAGTACCAGTTTTCTTAAGAATCTTTAATGTTTGCATTAATTTCACTCTTATAATGGGGTTTGTCACTGTCTAATTTTTCGAGCCTCTGACTCATAAAAAATTTAAAACATATTTATTGTGTAAGATCCTGGGGAATCTACTTTTTTTCCCTCTATGGTGGGCTTTCTCATTATCCAGTTGTTCTGAATTGTTTCCTTTCTGTGTTATTCTATTGAGATGGCTTCATTAGAGACTTAGATATTACCAAATACAGCTGGTAGCTGTTTGAGTAGATTTGGAGATTTGTATTTTATCTGTAAATTTCATAGAAAATTTACACATTTGCCACAGCATATTAATTTTTAATATATACTACTATAAATTATGCATTTTAGGTAAAATAATCAATTCAATAAAAGTAAAATATGGCATATATTCTACCTGATAAACATTCCCATGAGCTTTCAATAGAAGAGTTTTTTTCATCCAAACTTAGAAAAAAGAAACAATTTTAATGGCACCAGGGCCCCCTTGGCACAAGCTTTCTGTTTTCAAATAAGTATGTCGTGCCAAAGCTGTGGGGCAGTGGAAAAACCAGGCAGGGGAAGTGCTCTGTGTTCCATTACATTGCACACAGGCACACATATGTACACACACCTAGATACACATAGATACAGACACATAGACATACACACACACACACATACTCTACATGTTTGTATCTGAAAGTGTGTGTTTGTGATAGATTTTATTTTTAAGGAGTTTGAAATTGATTGTGGGATGAAAATATGAATTACAGAAATCAATAGGAAATATATAAACTGATGTATGGTGAACAGAAAACACTGATTGTTCATAGATAAAATATGTCATGTCATGTGATCAATCATGGAACTCTAACTGAGCAAGCATAAAGTTTCTGAGGAATGTCCTCATTTACTTCATATTTCTTGTGTAATAGACACCATGACCAAAAACCACTTGGGAGGGAAATTTTTAGTATTTATTTATTTTATTTAGGTATTTATTTTTGACTTTCAGGTTTCACAGAATAAAGCTAAGGCAGGAGCTATAATCGAGAGCAGGGAAGATTTGCACACTAGTTGGCCACCAGGTTCACACTGTCTTATATTTTCCAGGCTTACCTGCCCATTGCCGTCATCACCTATGGTGCATTGGGTTTCTTATATCTCTTAGCAATTAAGAACTTTTGTCCGGTCTTATTGTATCTTGTTTCACCAAGTCTCCTTGTTATCTTCTCAAGCCCTGATCTTTTCTGAGGGGAAATGGATGGGGAGTCGATCTTGGGAAGAGAGGTGGGCATAGGCGGGAGAAAAGAGGGGAGTGGAAACTGGTAGGAATAGATTTTATGAGAGAAAAAATCTTTCAATTTAAAGAATAAATAAAAGGCAGGGCCACAGGCCAAACTTGGTCTATACAATTCCTCAACTGTGGTTCCCTCTTCTCACATTTGTCAAGTTGATAACCAAAACTGGCCATAGGTATCAGTCATTAATGTGCATAAGGTCTTGACAGGGACACAGGCAAACAGCACAGTGTGAAAGAGGGACTCACTTTGACAAAGCAGACAAGAGAAACCATCAAAGACGTTTTCAAGAATACTACAAGGTATATCAGGGTCCCTTCAGCAAAATCTTGCTGGCATATGCAATTGTGTCTGTGTTTGGTGGCTGATTATGGGATGGATACTTGGGTGGGGTAGTCTCTGGATAGTCCATCCTTTCGTTTTAACTCCTAACTTTATCTCTGAAACTCCTTTCATGGGTATTTTGTTCCCTATTCTAAGGAGGAATGGAGTATCCACATGTTGGTCTTCTTTCTTCTTGATTTTCTTGTTTTTCGCAAATTGTATCTTGGGTATTCAGCATTTGAACTGTAAATAAAGAAAATATCTAATAAAAATATACTGTGGGGGGAAAAAAAGAATACTACAAGGTAGTCTTCATGGTCATTGAGTGTGCATATAATCCATACGGTGACAAATAGGAAGGTAACCTAGATTCATATTTGAAAGACTACAATGTTTCTTAACAATAAAGAAGTTACTTATATATTGACAGCTAGATGATTTAATCATTTTAATGCTGGGAATCTTGAGGCCAAATTATCATTTGAACAATTAGCATTAGGAAAATAAAGGACTAAGGGAGCCTTGGGAATTTTGCAACAGTAATCCATACCTTAACATTACTTGGCACTTGTCAGGATTTAGAATCCTTATGAAAACAAACCTCTGGTCATGTCTGTGAGGGAATTTCTCCATTGTGTTTATTTATATTGGAAAAATGGACAGTGTCATAGGACAAGGCCTAGGCATAGGCATCCACCAAAAGGAGAAAAAAATTCATTTCCTCAGCAAGCAACAGAATCACCAGTTCTTTCACATGCCTGATATCAGGACATATACCCATTCCTGAGAGACTGCTGTCTCAGTGAGTCAGCACTTCCTTCTTTGTGTGGCTAATCTCGAGTGTTTTGTTAACAATAACTAGAAGAGTAAATGAAGCAACCACCAACTATATGTCAATGGTAGGTTCCTCAGAAAACTGCCGCATGTATTTTAAAAAAACCTTCAGGGTGATCTTTTAGCTATAACATCTGTTTTATTAGAATTTCACCCTAAGAAAATGGCGTGTATCTTCACAAGGAGATTAATTGGGTCATGAAGAGGAAAGCAAGCATGGAATTTGGAAGCAAGTAGAACTAACGGTGCTAATGTAATAGAAATAAACCTAACTCAGAAGAACAAATATCATTTATTTTTCTCTCATTGTGGAATCTAAAATAAAAACCATGAAAGTTAAAGTTAAACTATTTGGGAAGAAATATAAATTAAAGAAATATAGAGATAAGAAAAGGCATTCAGGAGGTGACTGTGTGTTTAAATATGAATGTCTGAGGAATGTTATTTTGTATAATTAATAGATTAATAAATTCATAATAATAATATATTTAAAACTTCAACAATAAATTAAAATTTATCAAAACAAACTTTGTGAAATAAGGAAGAACATAAACTGCTTCCAGTCTGATAATAAATAATCACCAGTCTGCTCTCAGCTGACGATTGTGGAATAAAAATGGCTTTTCTTGGCATTTCAGTTGTTATCTTAGCTCAGGGGTCGGAACTGGGAGGGCCAGGGCAGGGTGTGAACATGAGAGAGGATAAATTATCCTGAAACACCTTTGAAAATGTGTTACCTCTTTCCCAGGAATTGACTAGTGGTGTTTTATAGACTTCCAAACAATGTAGGCTATTGCCATTCCTCTTGCTTAACCATGAAAACTTTATGGTAAAACCCAAGATCCAATTGCTGAAAACACCATATGCTTGAGTTATAAAAAATAATAAATAAATAAAGGAGATGAATCTTAATTTTAATACTTAGCAAATGGTCAGCAGAGTCTATGTACCAATGTGACTTCTGTGCAACAGGGATTTACTAACTCAATCAGACAATATGGAATAAAATTTGTTAAAAAATCGTTGCAAAAGCATGACTCATATGTATACTATTACAGGGCTGACCACATGGTATTAGACACAGGTTTCATTATATGGTAATGAGCAGATTATATTCTGTATTAATAATATGTGTGTGTGTGAAAACTAAAATAAAAAGAGGCCATAAATTTGAAAGAGAGCAAGGTCAATGTACATGGAGGTAATAAGAGCAAAGAAGAAGAATGATGTAAATATATATATATTTATGAAAACAAACCTCTGGTCATGTCTGTGAGGGAATTTCTCCATTGTGTTTATTTATATTGGAAAAATGGACAGTGTCATAGGACAAGGCCTAGGCATCCACCAAAAGGAGAAAAAAATTCATTCCCTCTGTTTCCTCAGCAAGCAACAGAATCACCAGTTCCTTCACATGCCTGATATCAGGACATATACCCATTCCTGAGAGACTGCTGTCTCAGTGAGCCAGGACAATCCTACATATATACATATATATATATATATATATTTAATTAGGTAAAAACACTATGTAAAAATGATTTGAGGATAATGTTAAGAATCATTAACCCTGAAATAGAAAAATTGTTAACACTGTCTATAGAATATAGAGTACCTATATGATTTACAAAATCTTATTCATCTTACTATAGATATTAACACCAGAAACTTATTTCCTACCTTCCTGTCTTGCTTTAGAAAATCCCATAATCTGTATAAGTTAAAAGAATATATTACATTAAATACATTATATACATTAAATATGTACATTCTATACATTAAAGAATAGCTGGAAAATACAATGGATGTTAGATAAAGTTGAATAGGAGGCAAAGAACATTTATAAAAGTGATTTAGCTTTTTTAAATATGTTTTTAATTGAAGTAAAATTAGATCACTTTCTCCACATCTCTTTTCTCCCTCCACCCTCTTCCAGATAGCTTGTATACAGCCCCTCCAACCTCTCTCTAATATTTCTGCAGAAAAAATTTTTTTTTTGGTTTAGGAGCTTGAGAGACAGTGGTTTCTTTCCTAATATAGGAAAATTGTGGTAGCATGAAGGTAGAGAAACGCAGGTAAACCTGTGCCACACTCTGTTTTGCCAAGAAAGGATGAATTGCAGGAAGAAACAAGGAGATCTGTACATTGAATAGGAAGAGATTAACACAAATATTTATAAGGAGTAAGTAACTTTAGTGATCAAATATTCATGCAGCCAAGTTCTAGTGTAACTATAAGTATTTGTGTTGATATGGACAGATATCCAAATCGCAATATCAATGTGCAATGTCAAATGGAAAACAGCTGCACCTTCACCATAATTGCTAAGTTTTGTGCTAAACAACAACAAAAAAACCCAGAAGAACCACAAGAGGCATGTTCTTTTATAGTTTTGAATAAAGGATGTTATAAATCACACATGTTAGGTTATAAGTAACAAATTACTAATATTAATAAATAAACAACTAAATTTAGTTATAAGCACCAATGTTTGCAATTATTTAAATGTATGCTCTACATCTACCCCAAATTTGATTAGTTATCTGTTTTCTTAATATAAATAATTACCAATAATCGTCAAAATATAGAGTCATTTTCCTTCCATCAATTATTTATCTTCATTTGCATGGCATGTGGGAAACAGAAAGTGAGTTTTAGAATTTTCACATATATGGAATTGTCTTTGCATTATATTTTGCTTTGAAAATGAAGAATCAGTTGATCTAAATCTGTGAATATTTAACTCAAAGCAGAAACATTAACGTGACTAGAACTTTAGTGTACACAGTGCAGGGATCCTGATATATTTATAATAGCTTCAAGAAGGTAGCTTGATAAGTCTCTTTCTTTAAAAATGAAAAAAAAAATGTTTTCTGCATTGGAGCATTTAAGCAAGGAAAAGTAGTAGTGTTGGCTCTTTGCTCTCATATATTGTGCTTGAGAGAGCCAGTGGGTATCAGCATTTATCGAAAAGAGTGGCCATAATGAATTCTGAAGCTGGGAAAAGTGACAAATTCTTCAGTAAAATGAGACACATCCTCCACGATAGCCCTCAGTGTTTTACAGTTTTTAGAGCTAATTAGAAGCAGGTTCCAATATACATCCCTCAGCCTTTGCTTTCAAACGGAGAACAGAGTCAGCTCTTTGAGCCCAAGCCAGATGCTGATTTTATAACCTTAGCTGTGTAGGCTAAGTGCTAACAGCTCAGGATCTGAGACTTTCAAAGTTATTTTTAGGACAAATCACTTAATGAGCAGGTACAAACTTAAAGCATAAATGAACAGCAGGGCAGAGGTAGCCAAATGTCAGGGAGGGACTCAGATGGTAGGACAAATTGTAATTATTCAATCCAGTTCTGGACAGTGGTGAATGAAAATGAACCCTTGCCAACTGCTACCCAGTCACAAGGTTTGTTTTTTATGCATAGGAAAAAAATGGGCAAATATATATATATATATATATATATATATATATATATATATATATAGCATGGTACATGTCAAAATAGCTTTCTCTTGCTGTCTCTCAAGCAAACACAAAGCCAATTTCATCATTTCATCTTCATGCTAAGGATTCCCTCAGTCATCTCTATTAGCACTAATATTTGCATCATACAGGTAATGAATAGTACATCTTTATTTTGTACTAGATTATCTGTAATGACACATGTAGAATGCTCCAAAAACAACAGCAGGCTCATAATTTACCCACTCTGCTGCTATCAGACTAGCAACCACAGGCCATGTCTCCACCAAGAATTAACAGTCAGTGTCATGAAGACTCATATACATCTTCTAGCTTATATGTGAGGATTACACCAGATTGCTACAACCTAGAAAACTGGGAAATCAGGGAACTGAAATGGAGATTTTGTCCTTTAATTTTAATACGTTAGAGCCTGAGACTTTGGTTTGCAACTTGGTTTGGTTTTGAGTAAATAGTACAAGGAAAATAGATGAACAATTAGTATCTTGGATAAGTTCATTTTAGGTATCTTTTTTAAACAAAACATGATGCTAATCCAAAGCTGCTTCTCAAAATATTTTTCTTTAAAGCTATTTCTATAAATAAAAACATTTCTGAAAGTATTTTCAGCACACACTGCATGTTAAAGTCATAGATACTTTTATTTCAAGTAATCACTAATGCATCTAATAGCATTTGATGTTTGAGGAAAGTGGATATTTTTAACCCATTTTGAGCAGCAATTGTAAAGTAGATGGTATGCTCAGCCACAAAGAAAATAAAGATGATGATGATGATGATGATGATAATAATAATAATAACAATAACAATAACAATAATATACCTGAAGTTTGTTCTATAAATTATACAATATTGTGCATGGATAAGATATAGTAGAGTGGATCATTACTCAACAAAGATTGTCTGAACCAACTACACTCTCAGAAATTGAATTATGATTATACTGACATTCAGAATCTGCTTATCAGTTCTATCATTATAGACATGGCCTAGAAATCAGCAGGACTGAACATGTATAATATCCCTTTTATATATATTTTGAACTTAGTCTTCTAGTCTTATAAAAAATCTTGTAGATTGCCTAATATCTGCAGACTAAATTTATCTTAGTTTAAATTAGACAAAGTTAAATACTTGTGTTTACTACTGAAGAATTCATAACATAACCTGGAGTCCTGTTGGGAACAAACCTCAATAAGCAATTTTCTGTGGCTATCAGTCAGAAAGAATGATAGAATTTGATTCTAGCAGATTTCCCCCTGATTGATTGATGATAATCAGCAAACCTTCCAACCGAATGCTTTCACAAATATAAGTAAAGGTGATTATGATGGTGGTGTTGGTCATGAGATGGTAACTGACCCCAATGAACATTATTCTGGTTAACAATATGTGAATCTACTAGTCTCACAGTTGTCTTCTACACATTTCCAATATATTGAATGAAGCTGTAGAAGGATCTAGTAATTTTCTCCACTAATAGATCTATTGTCTTAGTTAGGGTTTGTATTCCTGCACAAAACATCATGACTAAGAAGCAAGTTGCAGAGGAAAGGGTTTACTCAGCTTACACTTCCATATTGCTGTTTATCACCAAAGGAAGTCAGGAAAGCAACTCACACAGGGACTTTGGGGTAGGAACTTGGAGCAGGAGCTAATGCAGCGGCCATGTAGGGGTGCTGCTTACTGGATTGCTTCCCTTGGGTTGCTCAGCATGCTTTCTTTTTTTTCTTTTTGTTTTAATTTTTAATATTTTTTATTACATATTTTCCTCAATTACATTTCCAATGCTATCTCAAAAGTCCCCCATAAACTCCCCCACCCCCACTTCCCTACCCACCCATTCCCATTTTTTTTGGCCCTGGCGTTCCCCTGTACTGGGGCATATAAAGTTGGCAAGTCCAATGGGCCTCTCTTTCCAGTGATGGCCGACTAGGCCATCTTTTGATGCATATGCAGCTAGAGTGAAGAGCTCCTGGGTACTGGTTAGTTCATAATGTCTTTCTTATAGAACCTAGAACTACTATCCCAGGAATGGCACCACCCACAATGGGCCCTCACCTCTTGATTACTAATTAAGTAAATGCCTTACAGCTTGATCTCATGGAGGCATCTCCACAAGGAGGTTGCTTTCTCTGTGATAACGCCAGCTTGTGTCAAGTTGACACACTAACCAACCAGTACACGTATGTCACCTCAAGTCTTAAAACAGCAACACCATTTAGGATGATCAATAAAATGAGGCAACTCTGAAATAGATTTAAAGGCAGATATATCATCCACAGTCAGGGTGTCTGTTTACCAAGACTGCTGTCAAATTTGTATTCTTGATCTTCGGTTTAGCTACTTTATGCCTAGTTATTCATGGGTTCTATGTGACTATGTGAAGCCCTGTCAACAGTTTGACTAATCATCAGCAAAGGGAAAGGTGTATGAGTTATTTTTTGACACATTACTATAAGAAGAAGGCATAATGCAGTCTTTTTTAGAGACAGTGATCAAAAAATGTCCTAAGTGTACAAGAATACTGCAAAGTAAAACATATGTGTGCTCTCTCTCTCTCTCTGTCTCTCTCTGTGTCTCTGTCTCTCTGTCTCTGTCTTTGTCTCTGTCTCTGTCTCTCTCTCTCTCTCTCTCACACACACACACACACACACACACCCACAATTACACTAACAAATATAGGGCTGTTTAACAGACCAGGTAACAAGCAATGAAGAAATTCTTACTGGACTCTAGAAAATGCCAAATAAATTAGTGATAACTTGAAATTTACTTAAGCAATGTGCCAATCTCCTGAAAGGAAAAGTAAAACAACAACAAAACCAACAAAACAAAACAAAAACTCAAAAACAAAAATTTAAAAATATTATCTGTGTGAGTTTGCATAGGCTGAAAAACATTTACAAACACAATGTCTTTTGGCAAAGCTGGTTTTCTAGCAGAACTGAGATAAAATTAGCATGTGAGTATGCAGTTTGTTGGGGAGAGGATGATCCTATTTTTAAGGGAGACCCTGAGTTTGATTTCTAGCACTGGAATAACAAAACAGAAAACAAAAATGTCCTTTTTCTTAATGATTGAAAAATCAATGAATTCAGGAAGTTTAGGACCTGAAAGGTGTACATGCTCCCTATTAGGTAATAATAAAATTTTGAACAGAGAGTGACTCAAGTAAACGAATGCTCCTTGGATTTATAGCATCGAAGGAAGGACGAAATAAGAGCTAGATAGTTTTTACACATAACTAAAACTGAAAATTAAATTAAAATAAAATTAAATTAAATCTTGTTAAGGTTGATGCACAGGATCCATTAAGTATATGATGCTGAATTACTTTGGACAGCATGACTCAGAGCTATGAGACAATCTATTCATGAGATATCTCCACAGACACCCTAGATGCCCATACTCTAGTTGACCCTGTGGGGATCTCTGCAAATACAGCCATCAAATGAATTACATTCTTGAATCAAGAAGAAGGTCCAGTTCACAACAACTCAGTAGCTGATGCTGGTTTAAACTTCTAGATTATGACACATGGCATTGTATTTTAGACATGATTAAATACAGTACAATTTGGGGGAAAAATGTTCCTAGTGTAATACAAGCCCATGTGCAAAATAAATCTTCTTGCAAAATAACATTGAAACTCTTCAAAATGCATGTCACTTCTTTTTAGAAGATGAACTCTATAAATGGAAACATAGATTATCTTAAGGGCCTGGGTAAGGATCTGGTGTCATCTCAGTCATCAGATGGCAAAAAGATTAACCACCTCTGGTCCTATTTGTAAGGATTGGGGGCAAGATGGGGGTTGGGGCTTGGGAATTGGGCAGGAAGAAGTGTTCTGATCCTTCAGAAAGCCCTGAGGTCACCAGGCTGTTAACCAAATCCATTCCTAGCAATCTGAGTGGGGAACAGTTATTTATGTCTTCCTTTGAAGAAATAACCCTGGGTGTTTAATATTCCTAGTTTTCCTACAGCTTCTCTGTGAATACAAAGACCTCTATGACCCAGATATATACCTCTTTCTTTGTCCTTTTTATGTCATGGTCTTAGTCTGTATACCATGTTGGCAGGGAACCCACAATAATATAACTCTCAGTTCGAAGTTCTGGAATGATGGAAATGCATCACAACCCCCCGTTTGGAACTAATCATGACAGAGATAGAGTCTGGGGTGAAAGAACGAAGGGCTGTAGAGAAGGTATAGGATATTAGTCTAAATCTGAACTGGGGAAGTGGTTGTTCCAACATGGAAATACTTGGAATAAAATGGATCACATTCTCATCATTAGAAGTTTGCCAATTCTCTCAGTAAGTACTACTGTAAAAGAAATTCCAGTTCCTGAAGTATATGGGTCCTAAAACAAAGTATATTTTATGAACCAATCACACGATTGCAGAAAGCATACTGAAATAGATTCATCACAGGAGTAACATTTCTCATGACAGTGTTAGATGTTATCAGAGCACAGTGAGAAAGAATGCTGGGAGGACTCAGATTCCACAAAATGACAGGATTGCCCAACACAGGGTAGATCCAGAAAAGCCCTCCTACATTTCTATCATCGGGATAAGAAAACTTTCAAACATGCTGAAATTGAAATCAGATCAGGCTGTTCCAAATGTTGATACAAAACAAAACAAACAAAACAAACAAAACAAACAAACAAAAAACAGCTTTGTCTCTATGCATTGGTATAGCAAGAAACATCTTTTTTTTTTTCATGGCCCTCAGAGTTGAATAAATCCATATGAGGACTGGCATCTGTCAGTCATCACAGTCTGTGATGTCTGTAGATTAGGATCTGTTGTGATAAGTATTTAATCTAAATCAGAGGTTTCTACCCAACCTTTGATCACTCAGTTTCCAGGTAAAAGACAATTTTTTTAAAAATTTATAATAAGCCTCTAAAGCACTAGAAGATTGGGCAGATGTCTATCCTCCACACTATTATGCCTGCTACCTTATCAATAGCCCCAAGATATTACTTAGCATGCTTCACCTGGGCTGTTCTTATTCCAACTGTCTAGCCCTCATGGTCATGTTTTCATGATTTTTCTACCCCATAATGTCTTCTCTCTCCACCTTCTCTCTCTCTTCTCCTTTTGGTTTCTGCCTCAGACTACACTACAAGCCCGGGAAATGAAGTCCAGCCTATCTCTCTTCTGACCAGCTATAAGCTAGTCATCTTTATTCAAATAATAATTTTAAAGTAAGAATCAAGGTTACATAGCGTCACTTGAAATATGCAAGGTTCTCCTATTCCCTAGGAAAACAAGACCAGGGAAACAGTATTTAAGAATACATGGCAAAAGAGAAAACTTCAACCTGGATATATGTTAATATTCTACCTGTAAAGAAGGGCATAGCCTATGCATGAAAGCATGTACACTCAGTCCACTTATGTGTTTGCTAGGCCCGGGCCTAGTCTCACAAGAGACTTGAGAATTTTAGAGCTGCCCAGGAAGTGCTCACTGTTAGCTTCTGAAAGTATTTGTTTCAATTTTCTTTTATTAAGTAGATGATTTTTACCTCTTAATACAAATTTCTAATATAACATCTTCCCAGGTAATAATATCCATCATTCATAAATCATTTCTACTGTGCTACCGTCTTCACCAAACTTTTTTAACACACACATATACTCAGACATACACACACACAAACACACACATAGAGATACACACACATACACACTAAGATGGGGACATACACACACACACACACACAGAGGGAGAGAGAGAGAGAGAGAGAGAGAGAGAGAGAGAGAGAGAGAGAGAGAGGATCATACAGGCTGGGATGATGTTTCTGTAGTAATGAAACTGGCTGATTTTCTATGATTCAATTCCCTGAACGTATATGACTGATCACATATGTCCATAACTACAGTCATGACATGTCAGGGTTCTCATGACATGTTTTTGCCTCCAGAGATACTGCACAGATGGTGCACAGGCATACTTGCAAACAAATCATTGTTACAAATATATCTTTAAGTAAAAAATGTCAATGTACACACAAGAGCAATGTCTAGGGAAATGGGAAAAATGTACAGTTGGAAAATTATCCTAGAACAAAAAGAAAGGGAAAGAGAAAGAGAGAGAGAGAGAGAGAGAGAGAGAGAGAACATTTTGAAGAGTTTAAAATTCTGGTCTGAGGGACTAGGAAAGGAGAACTGGAAAACAATTCAGAGCTCTTTGCCCTGCTCTTGTTGAAAACACTGTGAGGAGTTCTTCTAGGCAAAAAAAACAAAACAAACAAACAAAAAAAAACAAAACAAAACCCTTGGCATCGAATTCTAACAAAGACACCTGATGACATCCTGATTCTAATTTGTGGTTAACATAACGAACTGTTAAAAAAAAATGACTAATTTTTTGATTTGTTGTACGAGGTCCAGACTTTCTGACTTTCATAGAAAATGTCAGCTATTTCTTAGACTTAAGCTACCAGAAATTGACTTCCAGTCTGTAGCTGCTGATCTCTCTCTGTTTTCATTTCTTTATTCACCCTATGTCCTAATGACCAAATGCTGTTATCCTTACACAGCATGAATGTTTGTGCAGACACACCGTGAGAGACTTATGAGGATCCACATTTTGTAGGCCCTGATCCTAGAGCACGGCAGTGATTTGTATTAGAATAAAAGAGACACAGGACAAGGAGAATGGTGGAAAGAAAAAATATTTTGTGAGGATTATTAGCCACCAAATCAGTACAATAATCTGCACAGAAATCCAAAACCCTGCCTAAGAATAAGGATATTTCAAATACTCAACTGTGCTTGGCTTTTGGTAATAACATATTTATCTAGTATCCATCATATCAGATCTACAAAAAAGAATAGCAATAAAAATAGCATTATTTTTTCTTTATACTTATACAAGGAGTTGACAGCACAATTTGGTGGTGTAGCCTATTTACAGTTTCTTCTTCTAAGACAAATGTGTTTGGAAATGCAATGCGTGCCCCTGAAAAAACTTTTCAAAATAGCTCCAAACAAAGCAATAAATACTGTCCGCCATTATTACTTAAAATCTCCCTTACAATAAAAGTAGGTAGAAAAGAGACCAAAGATTACATGGCTCCCCATGTTTGAGAATATATACAAATCTCTCCTAAAACTGAATTATTTATTATTAAGAAATCTATAGATTTGGGAAGGTTCCACATGGCTGTGTTTGCACACATTTGTGCTTTAGTGACTTGCTATTCCTTACAGAAGTAAAAATAGAGTCATTAGTTCTATTGAAAAGAATGGTACGGGGCTGGTGAGATGGCTCAGTGGGTAAGAGCACCCGACTGCTCTTCCGAAGGTCCAGAGTTCAAACCCCAGCAACCACATGGTGGCTCACAACCAACTGTAATGAGATCTGGTGCCCTCTCCTGGAGTGTCTGAAGACAGCTACAGTGTACTTACATATAATAAATAAATAAGTCTTAAAAAAAAAAAAAAAAAAAAAAGAAAAGAATGGTACCAGGAAATTTGTTAATAGTTAGAATAAACTTCATGATAAACTTCAGTAACTGCAGATAATTAGTAATGTGAAGACACAAAATAAAAGGACACTCACTTTTTTTAATTTTTAATATTATTTATTACATATTTTCCTCAATTACATTTCCAATGCTATCCCAAATGTCCCCCATACCGCCCCCCACTTCCCTACCCACCCATTCCCATTCTTTTGGCCCTGGCATTCCCCTATATTGGGGCATATAAAGTTTGCAAGTCCAATGGGCCTCTCTTTCCAGTGATGGCCGAATAGGCCATCTTTCGATACATATGCAGCTAGAGACAAGAGCTCCGGGGTACTGGTTAGTTCATCATGTTGTTCCAACTATAGGGTTGCAGATCCCTTTAGCTCCTTGGGTACTTTCTCTAGCTTCTCCATTGGGAGCCCTGTGATACATCCAATAGCTGACTGTGAGCATCCACTCCTGTGTTTGCTAGGCCCCGGCATAGTCTCACAAGAGACAGCTATATTTAGGTCCTTTCAGCAAAATCTTGCTAGTGTATGCAATGGTGTCAGCGTTTGGAAGCTGATTATGGGATGGATCCCTGGATATGGCAGTCTCTAGATGGTCCATCCTTTCATCACAGCTCCAAACTTTGTCTCTGTAACTCCTTCCATGGGTGTTCTGTTCCCAATTCTAAGAAGGGGCATATTGTCCACACTTTGGTCTTCATTCTTCTTGAGTTTCATGCGTTTAGCAAATTGTATCTTATATCTTGGGTATCCTAAGTTTTGGGCTAATATCCACTTATCAGTGAATACATATTGTGTGAGTTCCTTTGTGATTGTGTTACCTCACTCAAGATGATGCCCTCCATGTCCATCCATTTGGCTAGGAATTTCATAAATTCATTCTTTTTAATAGCTGAGTAGTACTCCATTGTGTAAATGTACCATAATTTCTGTATCCATTCCTCTGTTGAGGGGCATCTGGGTTCTTTCCAGCTTCTGGCTATTATAAATAGGGCTGCTATGAACATAGTGGAGCATGTGTCCTTCTTACCGGTTGGGACATCTTCTGGATATATGCCCAGGAGTGGTATTGCTGGATCCTCTGGTAGTACTATGTCCAATTTTCTGAGGAACCGCCAGACTGATTTCCAGAGTGGTTGTACAAGCTTGCAATCCCTGCACTCAGGAGGCAGAGGCAGGTGGATTTCTGAGTTCAAGGCCAGCCTGGTCTACAATGTGAGTTCCAGGACAGCCAGGGCTATTAGAGAAACCCTGTCTCGAAAAACCAAAACCAAAAACAAACAAAAAAAAAAAGGACACATAATTGAATTCAATGTAGAGGTATGAGAGCTTCTGTGACACATTCCTCTTGAAGCCCTGAATGTTTAGCAGTAAACACAAAGATAAATATTCCTATGCTGGGAGTGCTTACAGGAGAATTGAGAGAACAAGGGGTGTAAGTATATAAATTATACTTGTTAGTTTAGACCAAACATGAGGGTATGGTCTTCACTGCCTCTATATATGCAGAACGTCCTCCTCTCCCAATATTTTCTCCCCAAATTGTGCTTTTGGTACAAATGATACATGGGTATTAACACATCAACATTAAAAATCCGTAGTTTACATTGGGGTCACTCATAGGGTTGTTCCCTCTACAAAACTGGACTAATGACCAGTCAGGTGTATCTATAATTATACCAGACAGGCTACTTTCACACGCCTGAAATCCTTCTGCACAATGCTTCTTCATTTGTTTCAGAGGTTCTATAACCATTGATCTTTCTATTTCCTCCCTATTTTTGTCACTATCAGCAGGATAGTGTTGGTTCACACAGTGTTTATATTTGAGAGCTGGTTTTATCCCAACCACTAATATGTCCTTAAATTTTGATTATATCATCTGATGGCTTATTTCTTTTTCAGTTCAGTATAATATCTCATTATGAAGCTATGCAACAACTGATCTATCCACTCATTTACTGAAGGATATTTGAATGATCTACATCTTATGAAGTTGGGAATAAAACTTCTATAAGTGGATATATCTGCATCTACAAAACACTCTTTAACCTAAGGCTCAAAGAAAACTGGAGAAGTAGAGGTGGAAAGATTGTCAAAGTGGCAATTTGCTGTGAGATTGTGTTTCTTCTTAATCAGAAATTGCGACTATAGAGTCTCACCAACAATATTGCCCATATGTGAGCTGGTCAAGATGACACCAGGACCCATGCCAAAGGGAACAAAGAAACCTCATACCTACACAAATTCAACAGCTGAGGAACTGGAGTAGTGGCCCTCCTCAGGGAAGAATCCACAAATTATCTGTCCAGTGCCAAGCAGTGACTCCTGAAAACATAGAGACAAGCTACATTATATAAATGAAGCAAGTTACATTTAGGAATATGCGGGCATGCTCACGTGCATGTATATGCATGCAATAACAGTTCATGAAAAAACATTCTCATAAATTTGAAGATTAGGAAATTCTTCCAAAGTTTACCTGGGAATACTTTGGAGCAGTAAGGGGGGAATGAAGAAATGTTATATTATAATCTCAAAGAAACAAAGGCTGCTGAATGTACATTTTTGTGTGAACACAGATTTTAGATCCCTTTGGGTAAATACCAAGTAGTATAATTGCATTGCTATTTGTTAAATGTACATTTGTTTTATATAGAAAACTCCCAAACTGTCTGCCAAAACCAGATTGGACTTCCATCAATAAGGGACGAGAGTTTTATAGCATTTTGATCTTAAGAGAACTTGATATTATAAGTGTATTTGATTATATATCTTAGTTGAAGTATTTGTTAAGGTTTTTGGTTCATTTTCTAATTTGAAATTGATTTTCTTATTGAGTCCTAGAATTATTTGTCTGTTTCGTAAGCGTTCACTATTAAATATATCCCTCATAAATAATTTATCTCAGATTATGATCTATTTTTTTGTTTTCTTAAAAGTGTTTTTGACAGAGAAGAATTTTTTTTTAATTTATTTTTTATTAGGTATTTTCCTCGTTTACATTTTCAATGCTATCCCAAAAGTCCCCTGTACCCCCCCCAAATCCCCTACCCACCCACTC
Source organism: Mus caroli (assembly GCF_978045245.1). NCBI lineage: Eukaryota > Metazoa > Chordata > Mammalia > Rodentia > Muridae > Mus > Mus caroli. The sequence goes on from NW_028227273.1 coordinate 35,450,026, forward strand.
CCCCTTTTTGGCCCTGGGGTTCCCCTGTACTGGGGTATATAAAGTTTGCAAGTCCAATGGGCCTCTCTTTGCAGTGATGGCCGACTAGGCCATCTTTTGTTACATATACAGCTAGAGACAAGAGCTCCAGGGTACTGGTTAGTTCATATTGTTGTTCCACCTATAGTGTTGCAGTTCCCTTTAGCTCCTTGAGAGATTTATTTTTAAGTGAGTATTTGTTAGTATATTCTTTAATCTGATTTGAGTGTTGTGGTTTAGTCATACACAAAGTTAGGATCAATGTTTTCTCCTATGCTATTTCCTAGAAGTGTTATAATCTTAAATTTAAATCTACAACAATTAAGATCTATGTCTAGATTTTTAACATGGTATATTTAGCATTTTGATAACTTCTTTTATATGTGGATTTGCATAGCTCTAAAACTATTTGTTGAATATATCTGTTTGGTGTATCATCCCTGCTCCTTGGTTAAAAGTTTAAAGACTATATTTATTCACATCAATTGCTGCTCTGCACAGTAACGTATATATTCTTTGTCAATGGCACATGACTGCTGTGATTACTACAGGTTTATACTAAAGCTGCTGTTTGAACACTACCTGCTTTGAACTGCTCTCTTTACTAACATGCTACTCATTTTGAGCTTTTATGTTTCTATGTAAACCATAGACTTGCTTTGTGTATGCCCACAGAAATCTTGACTTTATCTCTATTCACCTTTCTTCATCTACATTTCTTTTTACAATAGTGGTTTACTCTTTAACACCATTTTTCATGCAGATAGAAGAGGAATTATCAATTGTGAGATGGCTGGGCTCTTTTGATCATGATGCAGACACTTTAAGCTTCTTACAAGGCTGTGAGTGAACAAATCCCACTTAAGACAGTTGTTATAAATTGTAAAAGCAAGCAAGGGAAATAAATGAGTTGGTGGAACAAATGTATAAGCATTTGTTAATGACATGGATATATCTGACTAAAGACCTGGATGAAAGGAGAATAGAAATCCTCCAGGTGACAGGACAGGGAATTTCTAACACAGTAAATAGCAAGGGAGACCACAGGCTTATTGAACCCATGTGAAAAGAAAGAACATACCAGATATTGAGACAAGAGGCAAGAGTCAGTAGTGTACATGAATCTTAAGGTTTGGGGGGGGGTATTTGATTTTATTTTAATAATTTTTACTTTGATAATTTCATACATCAATATTCTATATTTTTGACAATTCCACCCCTACCTCTGCCCCTTTCAACCCTTCATTCGCTCTTAGATTCATAACCTCTCCTTCTACAGTTCTTATTGTGACATACATACTGTTTTACATGCTTGTACGTTCATATGCTTAAGATTGGTCACTTGGGACTAGATAGGCTATGGTACCTGGAGAAGATTGATTCTCCCTCCTACAGTAACTATAGACTACCTGCATTTCTCCATCTATTTTTGATGCCTTGTGAAATTCACCCCATACCAGCTGGTATGTTGACTATTGATGTCTTGTTCAGAAACTATATTTCAGAAAATTAATTAATGTGGCTTTCCTCTGGTGACTATAAGACCCGTCTTGTGTTATAGATCATGATCCCCTGCCTTGTAAGTCTTTCCATCACCTCCTTCTGCCAACATTCCGTTACTTAGCCTTAAAGGGAAGAGTTGTGTTGTGTCTCTCAATTAATCAGTCTCCTGTCTGGTTGCAGTTAAGGCCCACTCAATGCTAGAGAACTCAGGTTTGATACAAGAAACATAGCTAACTATTCATGTCAGAAGAGGATGTAGACAGAATCAAGAGGTGAACCTACTACTAAAATTTCCCTAAATCGATATAAAGCATAACTGCATTCTAAACAACTACTGTTATAGCCACAGAGAAGTATCATCCCTGCCCATCATCAAATATATTACTTTTTGAAAGAGACAGGTTTCTGGACAGATCCTAAGGCTTTTTATTGGGTGCAGAAAGGCAAGATGATAAGAAGAGACAAGGTATGCACTTTATCTATTGAGTTTCACTTGTTTCTTCTTTTTTTAAAAAAAAATTAATTAATTTATTGTACACCACATATTTTATTCCCCCTCCCCTGTTCACCCTCCTACTGCTCCACATCCCATACCTCCTCCCCATCCATTGTCTCCACATGGATGTCCCCACCCCCACCCCACTTAACCTCTAAAATCCCTGGGGCCTCCAGTCTCTTGAGGGTTAGGTGCATCATCTCTGAATATGAACATACCTGGCAGTCCTCTGCTATATGTGTGTTGGTGGCCTCATATCAGCTGGTGTATGCTGCCTGTTTTTGGTGGTCCAGTGAGAGATCTCGGGAGTCCAGATTAATTGAGACTGCTGGTCCTTCTACAGAGTTTCCCTCATCCTCAGCTTCTATGTCAGTTGAATCACTCTAATTCATATTTTCAAATTACACAGTAAAGAAGGATAGGATAGGATAGGAGGAACCTCATTAGAATCTGTCCCAAATGACTTCTTTTTGTCATCATAGAAAAATTTATAACACCATAATTTTCTTTCATTCTCATAAAATGGACATGTGTGTGTTACATCCAGAGAGTTCTGTGAACTCACAGGGAAATAACATGATGAGGTTAGAGTTTAATTTCTTTGGCACTACTCCATGTGTGTGTCTGAGGCTGGCTATATATTTTTTTTTTTGTGACAGGTCTAGGAGTCTTTCAAATCTCCTACATCGGTCCACTCTCTAACCTGGGTTGCTTGAATTGTCTTGTGTTTGTAACAGTATACAGAGGCTATATTTACTACAAAAATGAGTGACTGGAATAACAGAAATGTCTGTGTTCGCAGTTTCAAAGGCTAGAAATCTAATATCCAGATGGGAATGGGGAAGTTTCTTCTGAGTACTGAGAATAAAATCTGTACCATGCCTTTCCCATAGCTCCTGGAGGATTCAGGTAGGTATTCTTTCTTTCTTTCTTTCTTTCTTTCTTTCTTTCTTTCTTTCTTTCTTTCTTTCTTTCTTTCTTTCTTTCTTTCTTTTTTTTTTTTTGTTTTTTTTTGTTTTTTGAGACAGGGTTTCTCTGTGTACCCCTGGCTGTCCTGGAACTCACTTTATAGACCAGGCTGGCCTCGAACTCAGAAATCCGCCTGCCTCTGCCTCCTGAGTGCTGGGACTAAAGGCATGTGCCACCACACCCGGCTAGATTCAGATATTCTTTTGCCTGTCAATGATGAAGACTTTCCATTTTCCTTTTTCCCATGCCTGTCTCTATGTACACACAGATTTCTCTTTTCTGTAAACATATCATTTCCAAACCTTATCGCATACATAAGCACCAAGTTTGAGATTTCTGGGTATTATTTTCTTCCATCTCAGCATCGCTCCTATAGGCTCATGGGAGAAACCATAATAGAGGTATCTCTTCTAAAATGTCTTCTTAGATAAAATTCCTGGTTATCATATTTGAAAGTGTCTCTTTCTCATTGCTAGGAGACTATATAAAAGTCTGTTACAGTTATCTAAAAGAAAAACTATGGTAGCTTGATGCCCTTCATGCCAGACAGAACAGTGATGGAATGTGGCCATTTATGTGGAATATATTTAAAGGGAAGTATGTTACAAGATGGGGTTTTTTTCCTCAGAGAGAAAAAGACCATTTTGGATACCCACACAGAGAAAGAAAAAATAGAGAAAGATAAAGACAAAAAATAAACAGGCAGAGAGACACACAGGATAGAATAGATAAAATACATAAGAATTTACATGGAAACCTATTTATTTAACATATATTTTTTGCAAGCTAGCATATCGTTCTACATGCACACAAACTGGTAGATAATTAATGATATTTCCAAATCCATCTCTAAATATAAAAATGTAGATATACTTGTCATTTTTATACAGAAGCATAGAAGTTTATTATTTATATGTATATCTAAATTTTTAAATGTAGAATGGTAAAAAGTTTGCTTATTATGACAACTGGATATATAGGTATTTTAATAAGTGTTTTTATTTTCCTCTTGCACCAGCTAGATAGCTAAATTATTGAGACTACAATACTATATTTGTTTATCAAGATTTAAGGGCACAACAATTGAGCAATATTGCTCTATTTTAATACTCTATGCTAAACTGACTGACTCCCAGCCAAAATTCCTAAGATACTTGCCTTTTGTGAGTTTCTTTGCTGGAGCTGTCTTCTCATCATTTTTTCTGAACTCTCTCCCCACAGCTAATCCCCAACACCCCAGCCCCTGCAAACTCCCCTCAGTAGGAGAAAGTCCTGCCCTATCTGCTTCCCTACTCAGTCATTAGCTGATCAGCTTTTATTAAGGAATCAGAGAAGAACTGGGGAAGGACTTAATTTTACTACTTTTAGAAAGAGGAATGTAGCTGAGACTTGATTCCTTTCATACAACATTGAGGCATGAAATACTTAAAGATTGCAACCAGATATGCAGCACAGAAATCAGCATTTGAATTACACAGTGCACAATAACATTATTATAAACAACAGGGGTGAGACCAAGCACAATAACAAGAACAGTAGTGCTGCCATTTTCAAGGTGGTTACATCTGTGAAAAAGTAGATTCCAGGGAAAGTCCACAATGGAAGTCTAGAATTTTTGCCATGTGTATGTTTTGAAATCCCCATTAACAACTATGAGTAGATATCTTAATTGTACATGCTTAGACAATGGTCTAGCTGCTGGTAAGTATCTGAGAATTCTCATTATGTAAATACCACTTACAGACACCTAGAATGTAGAATGGGCTTAATAATGCACAGGAAAGCATGTTTCAAAGGTCTGCCTCTTGTTAGACAAATGTGTAATGATTTGGGGTTGAGAAAATGAGTCACTCAACCATAAATAAATAAATAAAAACATGGAACAACCCATATTTGGAGGGTAAGAAGAAAAATGCAATGGTGTTTCAGCAAGCAACTGTTCATTTCTACCATTTACTGTGTATGTGTAAGAAAAACTGTGGTCTGAGAATTAGCTCTTGGATTTAAGTAACATTGAGTCATAATTAGACAGTATATACAGATGAAGTTCACACGTACCTCATCCTGCAACCTAGAATGTTAAGATTCAATAAGTATTTGAGATGCTTTAAGCAGCAGTGACATAGAGTTTAAAGCTGACATATTGTATTGTAGAGTTTATTATATTTTACAAGTTAAACCTTGACTTTGAAGAGTATTTCACCCCAAGAGTAGAATTACATAAGAAAGAAAGACTTAATTTTACTACTTTTAGAAAGAGGAGTGTAGCTAAGATAGTCTCTAAAAAACTTGTATTCTTTTTGTAACTGAAGATGAAATCACTCTAACGTTTATGTAGGGTCAATGCTATGACTCAGTATGTGAAGACTCTTGATGCCCAGATCAGTTCTGTCCCTAGAGACCACATAGTAAAAAAGGAAAATCAATGGTCACTCAAAGTCCTTTGACCACTACACATGTGACATGGCATAAATTCCTGTGTGTGCACACAAGCCCTCTACATAATAAACAATAATTAGTTAATGTAATAAATTTGTAACACAAAATAAATTTGTGTTAGCTTGTTTCTGTCTTTGGATGTAGGGCTTCTTCCGGTAGCATTAGCTGGCCTTGAATTTATGATCCTCTTATCTAAGCCGAGCAATCTTACACTCAAGAACTGTTATGTCCATGTGTGAAAATTATTTTTGAAAACAACTTTTTAAAGCCTCTCAATGTGCTTATGAGGGCATATGAAAAAACAAGAAAATACTTGTCAGTAAAATATGCCAGAATATGTTAAGACCAGTTAGAATCCTGTCCTATAACTGCATGTTTTCTCCCCCCTCCCCTCACTGAGCCTGGCTGAGCCTCTCTTTCCAGGAGGCAGCAGCAATGAGACCTGAGCTCACTCATGTCCAACTGAAGATTTTCTTCCCAGAGGGAGCAAAATTCCAAATTTTCTAATTGTACCCTGAGCTCCATACTGTTGAAGCTAAGTCTGGGTACCACATGTTCAGCACATTTGAACTTCACTCTTATAACAAACAGCTTCGTTAGAGGACTCAGAGGAGTATTATTTCTGTCTGCTTGTTCTTTAAACTATAGAATATTTTGTGTTCATAATGGAATTCCTGAGTAGTGAAGAATCATCAAGACAGTTGGCTAGAAGAGAAATATGTTCATATGGATGGATAACATACAATTAGTATAATTCAATAGCATATACTTTCATCTAAAGTATGTTAATATATTCTTTTCAAAATATTGTAAATATGAAAATCACTTTTAATACCATAACTTCTTCTTCCAGAAAACCAAACAATACTATATATTTAAGACAAAATTCAAATCCTGTGTTTTTAAAAATATGTTCTAGAGTTGTTTCTTCAGGCTACTGAGCATTACAGTGTTTGCCTCTCTAGCACAAATCCAACGTTGTAATGTATGTATTTATCAGTATAGTAGTGTGTTTAAAAAGGTTTTTCTCTTAGACATTCTATTCAACATCCATTCACAATTTTTAATGCCAATTTTTTTCTTATGTAAGCAGAAACAGGATCAAAAATCAACAAGTCAGAAATCTTGAAATTAAAGTTTAGGAACTACTAAGGAAACAGAATCAAAGAAGAAAGCCAGAAAGTGAGAAAACCTCGTTTCCAGATACATACCTGGCAGAGAGTGGGTGTCTACATATGCACAAGCTCAACATCTAAACGCCAAGAAAGCACAGTGTCTGTTCCTCGTGATTTCTCTTTGGCTCTTTTTCTCATTTGATTGCACGAGTTTGCTTTTTAAAATTTTTCTATTATTATTATTATTACTGCTATTATTAATTTCAGATGCGTGATTGTATTCTAATGAGAGAAGGAAAGAAAGGAAGAGGATGTTTTTGGGTGGCTGGGACAGTGAGATGGATCTGTGAGGAATTGGTGGGGAAATAATCAGAATATACTTATGCAAAAGATCGATTTTTGATTTAAAAGGAGAAAGAAGAAAACTAACAAAATTTAAAAGGATATTTATTAGAAGGTTCACAAGTAAGAAATACAAAGGACTGATAAATATTTTTTAAAACTCACCACCCTGAGCCATCTCAGAAATCACATTAAAGCTATAATGAAATTTCATTAAGACACTGGAAGATCTGAGACAAAGAAAACAAAAGACAAAAAATGTTGGAACTGATGTAAGAAATGAAACATTCATAAAATGTTGGTAGGAAAGAAAATTTGTATAGGCACTATATAGCTATATAACTATATGCATATAAATATGAGCCACCTATGCCTCTTCTGAGCATATAGTCAAAGTTCTCTCTTTTTTTTTTTTACTGTGAAAACACATATTCATCTATGTACATAGCTGGTATAGTCACTGTATCTAGGCATGGACTACATCTAGATATAAGGTGATGAGTAAATTATGATAACATGTTACCTATCAACAATGGAATTCTATTCAGTACTAAATCAAATATTATACCCATCAAGGTAACCAAGGCACAGAAATATATCGTATGTCCTCACTAATTTAGAGGTTTCAAAGATGAATCTTTTGATTTTTAGATTTTAATTTGGGAAGTTGCTAAATATGTAAAATAAAAAAAAGCCCATTTGAGGAGAAGAAAATGAAAGATCTTAATGGAGGAAGATTGTAGAGATTAAACAGAAAGGAGGGAGATAGGGAGTGGGCAGGGCTTAGGTGGAATAAAGGACAGGTGGATAGGGTAAAGGTGGGGATTGGGAAGGAATAATCAATACTGAGGTCACTTGGAAAAGTCGTGATAAGAATAGAGCCTAGAGTGTTAGAAGGTGAATAATAAGTATACAGTGTGTATATGATTTTAATTGGAATGTCCATACACAGAGGGTAATGCTCCTTCAAGATTCTATGGCTTACCAAAAACAAACAAACAAGCAAACAAACATACCACTAACAGCAACATCAGAAACTAAAACCAAAAAGCAACAACAACAACTATAAAAGGCATGGGAGCAATATCTTCTTTGAAGTTTCTGGTCAGAGATCTTCTAGAGACCCCAATTAACACAAGCTATTGCCATTGCTCTTGGTTGCTCATGAGAACTTAATGGTAATTTCATAATACTAAAGTTTGTAAAAGCCAGAGGTCAGAACCAGAACAAAACAGTGTCCTCTAGACATGACAGGACTGTCACACACAGGAAATCAAAGCAGCCATGTCTGTTTGTACAAGACCTGTAAAAGTTCAAGCTAGTCAACACTCTGGCATTGCAGAGTACAGACAGGTAGGATCATATGTGACACCACCTTAAGCTAAACAGATAGTTGATACTTCTGAAGAAGGAAGACACACTTTACCTTAAGGATTTGTCCCCTGCTAGGTTAGCCATGCTCCAGTGAATGCCACAATCTCTTCAATATACGACCAGCACAAATCAGTCTCAGTGGGTTAAAATAATTTAAAAGAAAACTGGAGGTGAGTGTTATGAGGACGTGGATTATATACCTGGAAAGGATAGTGGGAAGGAGTCGATGGTTAATATGGTCAAAATAAATAAGCATATAAACAAATAAATATAAATAGACAAATACCAACTTCTTGAAATGTAGAATGAGCCTTTCTCATTTACAGAAACTGGAAAGAATCCTGCAATTGTCTGTTTCTGCTTCTATTCCAGGAGGCAAATAGTTGCCTTTAAGTTGCTAAGTTTGTATATACACAGTGAGACTGACACAGCATGAGTTGATCAAGATACTTCAATTACCTCTCTTTAATGGGTAATTTAAGGGGACTTTTCCATCCTCAAACACAGAGAGCAAAAACACAGCTTGCCACATACTTTCATTTCAGACTGTCTGGTGTGATTTGTGGTCTGTCATTCTTTAGACAGCAGGAAGAGAAGAGTGACAAGCTTACAGTGCCCTTATCAGTCTTCGAGAACACAGGATTAGCTGGGCTTTCCTTCGTTCTGCCCTCGTAAGTGAACTCTTCCTGAGAAATAAGGTCTGGAATATATGGGTAGTCGTGAACAATACGAAAAAAGGAAACAACCTTTTCTGATCAATTATTCCTTCTACAAAAAGGAATTCTTCAGTATATACATCAGAGTTTTAGATGTTTCCATAATGGAACAACTGATTTCCAACTAAAATTAATTTCATCTTGTTTTGACTAACATTTTGTTTTCTGTGTGTCTCTGGTGAGAAGTCACTATATGGGAAAGAAGTGGCTGTGTATTTAGTAGAGAATATTTATTAAGGCATTATATTTATATATGATATATGGAACCAAATTTTAATTTTCTATTGAATAGATTATATGTCATTACATAGATCTAAAATATGCATTTAACAATTATTTATAAATAATAAATGATTTTAGTGAGCCCCAGAACCTCTGAATCTTTCTGATTAATATATGTCAGCTTATATGTTAAGTATGCCATGTAGAAATTAGTATGATTCTAATAATCTTGTTTTACTGGGAATTAAAAGTGTACATTTTCTGAAATATATATTTCTACATATTAGTGATTTCACTATAGAATTTGAGTTTGTGTTGATTTTCTAAAGAGCTTAAAATATCATTTGAAAATAAATGTACCCAATAATTCAAGTCCTTTACTAAATTTAGGAATTTATCCATGATATGAGCCCTTTGTTCCTAGGTTTCAGGATGAGCTAAGATTTCCCTTTTTTTCATAGCAATTTAGTTACAAGTAGAGTATATAGCTACCTGACCATTGCAATCATTCACACTCCCAGGTACAGTTAGAACTTTAGCACTATTGGAAATACTGCAAGTTGGAGATTAAAGCAAAATATTATGCAATAGTCTCTCCCTCCCCGTCCCCCCTCCCCCTCTCTGTGCATGTAAGTGCAGATGGCTGCAAATGCCAGAGAAGGTCATCAGATCCCCTAGAGCTCAATTTACAGAAGATTGTGAGCCATTGGATGTGGGTTTTGAAAACTAAACAGTGTTCTTTTGAAAGAGCAGCAGACATTCATGAAGCATTTATGATGTGACTAAGTCATAAGAGTGGAGACCTTATGTAACAACACAGAAGGTTTAGGTCATTACCTATTTCCTTCATCATTTGATGTCACTTTAGGTACAGAATGGAGCTTCACCTGGGAACACAACTGATGACTGTGGTATAGTGTATTTTCAGGTTGTTGTTTTTGTTTTTTGTTTTTTGTTTTTGTTTTTTTTTTAATGTGAGACATTCCTTATTATAAAGTATCCAATCTCAGATATTTGATAATAGCCGGCATAAATGAACTCAGATATCAGCATCTTAGAAATAGCATTAAATCCATTCTGTGAACAGTGTATCTTTCTAATTGGAAGGTGAATGAGTTCAGTGACAGTGCCACTTCAGTCGACCTCTGACTGTGTAGAAGAACATCTATAGAGTGCCCCTGAAGATAGTAATGATCCAGGCTCATAACAAAACCACCCTAAAGTCTAGATATCCAGCTAGTGACTGCCATGAGAAAATAATATACAGATCTCTAATGTATGGAAAATTATGTACAGATCTCAGGCTGCCACAAAAAAACTAGCATACAAAATATAATGTGCAGAAATAATTTGTAAATATTACAAAATATAATTTGTAATATTTACCACTAAATATTGTAATATTTGCAACTAAATGTAAAGTATAATTTGTGATATTTAAAACTAAAATTTGTCTACTTCTATAAAATATAAAATTGTTGAGAATAAAATGGCAGATGAAACTCCTTGTCCACCCTTAGATGCATAGAGCACAATTGGCTTATCTCTATAGATCATAAAGCTTAGCATCAAAAGTAAAACTTTGGTTTAGAAGCTAAAGATACAAAGAAACAGGTTTGGCATAAAGTATATTCAGATGAAAATAATGCATGTATATTTCTAAATATTTGCTAAACTCATTAATCATATATAGAGACAAACATTTATTAGAAACTTTTCTGACAAGCTGCGAGGTAGTGTAATGTGGTAGCTACTAATATTATAATACTTATATAAATTAATTGGGCAGGTGCAGATATTATTTAAGTAATAGTGAACTAGACCAGAAAGGCAACTGTTTAAACATCTAAAAAATCAGTCTATTTATTTAAGTAAAATGACAAAATACCAAAGTGTGTGTGTGTGTGTGTGTGTGTGTGTGTGTGTGTGTGTGTGTGTGTCTGCCCCAAGCTGCCTAAGCTAGGTTCTAATGCATCTTGGGACAAGAAGATGCATGCATTTAGAGATTCCTAATTTCAAAAGGTTAATGTTCAGGTTCTAATGCATCTTGGGACAAGAAGATGCATGTATTTAGGGATTCCTAATTTCAAAAGGTTAAAGTTCAGGCTCCAGATTGCAAGCTTAATAAACTGTTCATCACAGATACGATTGTATGTGTGAGGAAAATTGAACGTTTCTGGTGTCTGTCCGAAAGTGAGGTGCAAGTTGTGTTTTAACAGACCCTTTTCTCTTAGTGAAGCCTAATTTGCAACCTCCTACACACAGCAGGCTTTGCAGATACAATATGCTACTTAATACTATTCATCTTTACAGTGTAAGATTTGAAATTTAACGTTCTACTTTAGAACTAATAGCCATTTGATTCAAATGTGTCTTAATCTACAATATAACTCTTCCGAGGTACAGCTATTCAGTAGGATTCTATAGTAGAAGCCACCTGGCTTTTACTCTAAAAGTTTAAATGCTCTAATACTAGTAGCACTGTCCAATCCAAAGAGTAAAGTGACTTCAAAAGAAATATTTACAGTTCTTTTCCCAATCAGTGCCATCTGGAAAATGATTAATGGTCACATCCATTTCTATTTGTCTCAAACGGTTTTGTATATGTTCAGTTCCTTTCTGTCCCAATCAAGGGTAGGAGAGCAAGAGTATATAGCTGAATAACCTTGACAAATATCAATGCTTTCCCTAGTATGTCTACATATATTTACTTTTCTCTTTTTATTTACAGAAGTTTAAAATGAAGACACACTATTTGCTAAACTAACAGAGTTCCAGTGTGAAGTGAGGAGAAAGAATGCCACATGCAACAATGTAGTTACCATATTTACAGTGTAGTCACAATGGACAGAACTGTTCCCTCAGAACTAACTCAGACATGAGCAGTTACTACTGATACTCTGGATCTCATTTTAGTTTTTTTGTTTTTATACACTTTCAGCTACACAAACATTTTAAGCCTTACAGCCACTCACCCATGAGGGACCTTGACCTTTCTTCCCTCCTAAAACTCAAACCACTCTGTCTTTCTCTCTGTGTGTATCACCAAATGATTCTACTCATAGTTTTGTAAAGCAAATTTCAGTGTTGTTTTAAAGGGTTTAGATTTTACTGCTTTATTCATACGGATTGGCATCTTTCTTGTCAATTAGTTCATTTACTATTAACAAACATTTTCTCTATTTATTTGTGATATAATCATAGCTATTTCATTTATTTTCTATTTTTTAGTATTAATTATTTGGAGTTTCTTAGAAAGAATACCTATATCTGTTCATAGGGGTAATTTTTTTCCTCTTAATTTTCAAATATACCCAGGATATCTCAGAATGCTTGCTGGGCTGTTTGTCTTATTATTCTGAACTTCGTTCCCAAATACCATCCATATAGAATATTATTATTGCCCATCCATATTTTATGCATTTCTTTCAATCAATTTACACTGGTAAGCTGGTTTTAAAGTTAATAAAAAAAATCTTGTTGAGAATTTCACAGTTTTGTTTTGTTTTGATTAATCTTTCTCATCACCTTTACCCACCTCTTAAGCTTCCATTCCATGAGCTTGGCCCCTCATCCCTCCCTTGACCTTAACCCTCCAGTGAGGCATTTTATGGTAGGCTTCCATCAGTTCTCATCTTCTACTTTGTCAGAGCACACTGCTCTGTTTCTCTCTCCTCTCTTCTTCCTAGTCTCTCTGTTTCTGTTTGTGCTGCTATCTTTCAAATGTGTACTTCCCTAAATTCCTTAAGGAATTGAAGAGGTCCTAGTTTATATGAACTTTGAAGAAATAGCCACATCTGAAACATTAAAACATTAGTCATGACTCACTGCCCGAACTTAAGCTCATCAATTCTTGCTTTGGAACACTTGTTTCTGAGCATTCTTTCTTGTACAGCTCATCCTGTGTTCATGATCTTTCTCATAAACTGCAGCCCAGGCTCACCATGGTTTTGACCCTTACCTGTGCATTGTTTTAATATATATGATTTCATTCTTATAGTGCTTCTTAAAGCAATATCCATCTGTTTACATGTTTACAAATAACTAAGAAAGTTTCCACAAATGATTTTAACTAAAGTTTGACCAACAGGATCTGCATGTTTGTTTCTGTATTAATAACTCCTGAAGACAGCATAGTAATCTAGTATTTTCATTTTTGTCTTCATCTTCCATTTAAAAGTTGAAAGTATTTTGGAAATGAGTCCATGTTGGAGTAATTACCTAGCATATTCTAGGTGCAAAATTCAAGGAAAAGAAAAAAATATTATTTTTTGTTAATTTAAGTCCATTTGCCATCTTTTAAATTCCAATGTGCCATTAAAAGAAGAAAACATAAATAAAAATTCTTAGCCAAAATTTAAAATGCCTTCTAAAAACGAGGAAAGAAAAAAAGTGTATTGAGTTTCTTTGTGTAAAACACATAGCCGTAGTTTCATGGGAAAGTGTCCATTTTCCACCAAGATGCCCTATAGTATGAAGGGTTGCCATTTAAAGAACAACCAGGAAGCCATTCAATGAAAGAGAATTGTTAAGGATAGGTTCCTTGCTGCATTCCAATCATGTTCTTTTCAAACCCTGGCTTTATGGATTTTAAAGCAATCCTGAGGGGGCTCTCTTTTTCCTTTGTCCCCCTGAAATATCATCATTAAACTCCTCTCAAAAATGGTCTCTGATATGATTCCGCTTTCCAGCTGAGGCAACGTTTTCTATAAGTCATAACAAAACAGCCGAACTGAGTAAAAGCAAACTGGGCAGCTAGGAATATCAATCCTGATGGGACCAAAGCGAGTCCTCTGTTCACTTCTGAAGTACCTGAACTTTTCTGAACCAGTTGGTTCTGACTGAAATTGTGCATGCTCTTTTACTTTTGAATTCGTGCCAGAGGAGGCTGCAGTGGTAGACTTCTCTAGCTATTTTTTCTTCTTTTTCAGAAGAATGTAAGACGAGAGATGTCAATGTGTGTGCTTAAGCGTAAAAGTGATCATTTTTTAACCACTGGTAGGAAAGTCGTTCGCCAGTGGGGAGCTAAGTGTTGGAACCTGGCATTAATCCAGTACAGTCGGACCAATTGATCACAGATAACTATACAGAGAAGGCTAGTGAGTTCTCTTGCTTAAAATGAGAAGGAGAAAAGAAATGGAGAGTATTGAGAGCCAAGACAGGAGATTTTTCAGAAGGTGCAGTACACTGCTCTATTGACTTAAACCAGCCACAAGGAAATCTTAAAACAATTTAGAGAATAGAGTGCTCCTGCCTCTATGAAGATCAGTCTTCATAACAGAGGAGGACAGGGAATATTCCAGTATGAAATATTGTCTGTCCTGTGTGTGTTTACCTTCAGGCTTCAGCAGACTCTAAATCACATTCCAAAAGTTTGCTGAGTGTAAGCTGAGCAGGCTGCTTATGTCGCCACAACAATGAACGCCACCAGAAACGGAAGCAGAAGTCAAAAATAGTCAAACTTCTCTTAGCTGATAATTAATAAACAGAAATCCAATTCTTCTGCTGGGATTATGGTAAGCTATGCTTCTGTTTAGGCTAAATTTCAGAGCTACCTGTACCCCACGTTTGGCAACTAATGGAAGATATTAGAACTTCATTGAACAAAACAAAACCATCATTAAAATAAATCTGATATTTCCTTTTATGGGAATTTAAGAGAGCTCAGGGGAGGAAAGAGTGTTTACACCAGGGAAGGAGAGCTGTCTGCACTCTCATTAACCCCAGCTAAGCCAGAGTACCTGTCCTGGTGGTGCCAGGACCCTGGGATCTTCCTGGAAAACTATTCAACCCAAAAAACAGACTCCTACAGGTGCAGTCTGTGGGCAACTGTAGGTCTGATGTTCATTATTGACAGCATGGACAAATTGGAGATTTTGTTGTGAAAAAGACAATGGTGGGTGCTTCAGTCTAAAGTTTCTGGAACTGTCATAAATGACAGATGGTGAAGCATCTATACCACGTGATCCTGTTGCCATTCAGCTCAGCGTTCTGCCAGAAACAGATGGATTCTGCAGGATACACTCTGTCACATTCCGTCTCCATTGGTGCCACAATGGTAGATGAAGAAAACTGATGAAGTTTCTGCAACATTATGCTGAATCATGCTACAAACTTCCAGAGGAAAGAGTGTCATTGAACCATCGTCTGTAGGAATCGTTGCCTGATTTGGAGGTGTATTTTCTAGGGTCTTTGTGGAGAAGAGCCAGAAGAAACATTGCTGGAGGCAAGACCTATATTTCAAAACTTATCTTTCAAGTATCTTGAAAATATACTTAAGTGTTTTCATGTTTTATCTTAATTTTCCAACCAACTTCCTAAAATTTGTGCAATGGTTATTTTCTGTTTTATAGGTATTAAGTATAGGCCTGGAAATGATATATCTTTCTCAGAATGAACCAAAGCATGATATTCTTATATTCTGGCTAGAATTTTGATTTTCATTATTTTGTTTTATGCTTTTGGTTTTTTTTCCTGTAATCTATGAATTTGCGACCTTGCCTCCTTGGCATATATATCTAATTTTCTTTCAGTGCTTATAGAAACTTAAAATTGAAAGTGAAATACTTGTATGGTTTAGGTATCAGAGTAATTGTGGCTTCATAGAACGAATTAAGAAGTGTTCCTTCTCTTTCTATTTTATGGAATAGTTTGAGGAGTATTTGAATTAGTAAGTCTTCTTTGAAGGTCTGTAGAATTCTGCACTAAAGTCACCTGGCCCTGCTCTTTTTTGGTTGGAAGTTTTTAATGAATTCTGGGGACATACTCATGGAGATGAGGGGTGGGGGGTGAGCAGGAGGAAGGAATGGAATGTGGAACAGTCAGAAGGTGGGCTAGGAGGGTGATAAAATCTGGACTGTAAAAAAAAAGATTAAATAAAATTTTAAAAAATGATATCTTGAATTATTTTATTCAGTTACACACACACACAACATGCATGTGTGCATATGCACATGCACATACACACACACACACACTACTACTACGACGACGACGACGATGACGACGACGAAGACTACTATTACTACTACTTCTACTGAGATTATTGTTGCTTTGTCTTTAGGATTAATTGTTTTCCCTCTACCATTAGGAGCATAGCTGCTCTTTGATGAACTGTTGACACGGTTGTACCCTGAGGGCCAGCACATATGCTAGGCTGTGATGTTGTAAAATTAAAATGTGAGATGAAATTCTGTTACCAACAGCTGTTAACTTTTTAAACAGCATAGGGAGACTCTGTGAAGATTGTTTCTCTCTATACAAAAACAATAGAACAATGCATGGTTTCTTTTGTTTCTCTGTAATAAATGAATTAAGAGTAGAGCATTTGCTTTAGCCTTAATATCACCTTTCTTTGGGATAGAAGGCTTCACTCCGATTGAATACTGTGGGGACAAAGAGTTGCGATGCATTTTCATATATAAAATAAGAAAACTGATGTTAAGTAGAAAAAAAATCATTGCACAGTGTCTGTTTATTAGTCAATGGTCCAAAAAATTCAGAAATTTGTCTATACAGCATTCTACTAAAAGGTGCTTGATATTATTGTTTCCACTGGAAAAGAAAAGAAAATGAGAGCCCAAGTTTTTGATATTCAGAAAATCTAATGTCTTAGTCGAGTCTGGTCTTAAGATTCCAACATCATTGCTTTTCCCATCATAATAAATGGTGATACAAGGTATCAAATACTCTCAAATGAAAACTAGGTTCTTTTTTTTTTTTAAATATATATAGTTACTATAGTTGTTGTTACTCCTCCTGGGCAACAAAAACTTAAATTTATTTTGTATTCTCTTATTTGTGTTTGTGAATGCATAGGTGTGATTGCATACATGCATGTGTGTGCATGTATGTATGCATGTACATGGTGTATGTGCATGCGTGCATGTGTGTATGTGTGTAAGTGTGTATGTGAATGTACATGTGTGGTGTGTGACTGGGGGCCTGCCAGTGCTATGTGGAAGTCAAAGGAGGACATTTAGTTTTTCTCTTCTTTAACTGTGTGTTCTGGGGATCAAACTCAGGTGGTTAGGCTTATACTTCTGACCTCTTTGCTCACTGAGCCATCTCACTAGCCCCAGTGTTTAAAATTTTAAGTGAAAATATATAATACATTAGTCAAGAAGTTCTGTGTATCTGAATAGTTACTGTGATGGTTTGTATATGCTTGGTTCAGAGAGTAGCACTATTAGAAGTTATGGCCCTGTTTGAGTAGATGTGGCCTTGTTAGAGTAGGTGTGTCACTGTGGGTGTGGGCTATAAGACCCACATCCTAGTTGCCTGGAAGTCAGTATTCTGCTAGCAGCCTTCATATGAAGACACAGACCTCTCAGCTCTTTCAGCACCATGCCTGCTTAGATGACGCCATGTTCCTGCCTTGATGAAAATGGACTGAACCTCTGAAACTGTAAGCCAGTCCCAATTAAATGTTGTCT
Source organism: Mus caroli (assembly GCF_978045245.1). NCBI lineage: Eukaryota > Metazoa > Chordata > Mammalia > Rodentia > Muridae > Mus > Mus caroli. The sequence goes on from NW_028227273.1 coordinate 35,467,655, forward strand.
TCTAAGAGTTGCCCTTGGTCATGATGTCTGTTCACAGCTGTAAAACCCTAAGACAGGTACATTCACTACTTTGAAGACAAAGCAAACAAACTTAGATGTGCCTGGTGTTCTGGTGGAATGCTTGCATTTCAGATAACAAATAAAATGTGATCCCGCAAGAAATTAATGTTCAGCTGCCAAGTCACTTCACTCAGACGAGGTATCTTCATATTCAGCAACTTTATTGTCCACTCAGATGGTTTTGATACGTTTTTCAAAATTATTATCTGGTAAAAGAACAATGTTCTAGTCCCAAAACTTATGCCAGAGTTAGGGTTAGGTATATATATATATATATATATCATCACCTTTTTTCTGAAAATATTTACTGATCTATCTTTCAAGAAAAGATTAAAGATGGCATTTCTTAACATGGAATCATAAACTGAGTATCACAGTCGTTGACATCTGAACTGCATCTGTGTAATTTCCTTTTTCCTTTTTCTATGTTTGAAAATTTTCTCACTCACTGATAGTAGTTTATCCTCTACTGGTTAGGAAAGTATTTATTCTCCCTCTCCCTCTCCCTCTCCCTCTCCCTCTCCCTCTCCCTCTCCCTCTCTCTCTCTGTGTGTACATGTCTCTGTCGTCTTCTTCTTCTTCTTCTTCTTCTTCTTCTTCTTCTTCTTCTTCTTCTTCTTCTTCTTCTTCTTCTTCTTCTTCTTCTTCCTCCTCCTCCTCCTCCTCCTCTTCTTCTCTCTCCCTCTCTCCTACCTCCCTCCCTCTCAGTATACATGTGTGTAAATATGAATATGAGCCTATTGCCCCTCAGAGGCACTACACTTATGCATGTGTATGGTACCACTTCTGACCCTAGCAATTTAAACTATAGTTTTTGATGCAACACAGAAATACAAATTCAGCAAAATCTACTTTTTTAATGTTATCAAATGTGTCATAGACTTTTATTCAAATTTTCTTGATAAGTACGGTCTCTCTTTCTGGAGAAAAAGGGTGAGCTTATTTCTAAACAATATGCATGCTATTGTAAGAATGAACTCGAGTGTAGTCAGAAACCAATCATTTGAAACAATGAAGAAAGTATAGATTGTTTCAGATCTTTCAGTTTGTTAAATAAACCCTTATAAATTAGCTTCAAGTCATGTTAGTACAGTTTGATTTGACAAATACCTGACCCTGATGTGTTTATTATGAGAGTGGTATTAGTCTTTTCAGATAATAGCTACTCTGACATTTTAATTAATTTCACTGATAAGGATATGTTCTCCTATTTGGAACTGAATACTTTGGCTGATTTTCAGCTTTCATTTGCAAATTCAGCATGATGACTTGACATGACAATCCTTTGATAGACTATTTCTTTTACAGTGGATACTTTTATTGCTGGATAGCATACTTTGCCAATAATATTGTAAGGTGTCTATTCTCACTACTAGGGATATGCAAAGAATCAGCTCTAGTAAAAATGGAAAATGTCTTCAAATAGCTATACTGGAGATTTCAAAAGCACACTCCTAAAGACAGAAGTTACTTGCAATATAGACTTTAAGAACTCTAAATAAGAAATATAGTGCAATTCCAAAAATAAGTGAATTGGTTCCAAAATATGAGTAAATGCAATTTTAATTGTTAAGTCTATTAAAGTTGATAACTTCTTTTGGGAGTCATTTTAGGGTCTCTCAAAATTCCATTTTTCCCTTTCTGGTGTGTTTGTGTATCCATGAATATCTATGAGTGAGTGCAGGTAGGTTTGTGTGTGTGTGTGTGTGTGTGTGTGTGTGTATGTGTGTGTGTGTGTGTGTGTGTGTGTGTGATTATTTAATACAGGATCTCTGCTTCACCGCTGCATAAATCAGGATAACTAGTCTGTGATCCTCCAGGAATTCTTCTTCCTTTATCTCCATCTTCATTAGGAATGGGAACAATGATATTATATGTGAGTGCATGTCATACTATAGGTTTATACAAGCATTTCTGCCTTTATCTGAGTCTGGGGGATTAAAACTCAGGCCCTCAAACACTTGCTTTAGATACCTAGTCATCTCTGTAGCTTTCTGCATTCTTAGTATGATAAATCTTTAGTATTTGGGCCTATATTGAAAGAAATGCCTTTCAGCTGTTAAATCTAAGATATGCATTTTCTTATGTATATCTTTATGTATACCTTCCTCTTCTACAAGAAAGATATTACATGTCATTTGACACGTGAACTGATGGAAGTGTTACACATTTAAGTGACTTTCCAAAGTCATCCAGGTAAGTAAAATTACATAGGGTAGCGATGCCAAGGAACCCTGTCAATCTTCCTTTCCTGCTGCAATTCTCCAGTCAATAAATTCCAGCCACATGTACTCTGCATCTCACACCTGTTAAAGACTTTGGAAAAGGCCTTTGAATTACTTAACATTCATTACCTGTGAAAGTAAAGTAGAAAGTAGAAACGACCTAAGTAATTCTGCTTAAGGACTGGGAATTACAAGAAGAAATGATGAGAGAAAAAAAAAAAGAACATGTATTGAAACTGCTAAAGGTGTGCCATTTGGTGAGACTTCTTGGCTTGGGAACAGGAAATGTCAAGAATTGTTTTTCGAGATAGAGGGGTGAAGGGTTTCTAGATGATTGTAAGTTTGTTTGGTGTGAATCTTGGTGCCAACACAGACTGCAGCAGACTGAGTGCTAAGCTGCAGTAAGCTTGGTCCTCCTCATCTCAAACATCAAATGCTAAACGAATTCTTGTTGAATTTCTCACTGCATCTAAGAGGTACTACATGAAAATTTACCATTTACAGCCACTGTTTTTCTTCACTAGAGATCCCATATTTAACCCTGTTAAGCACAGAAGTGTAGTTGGAGATACGATAATGAATGCCATGTAAAATTCAATTATACATAACTATTTTGCTATCTATGCCTCTTAATTCTCATAGTATTTTAAGTTCTGGGATGGTTTTGATTACAGGGTATTTCTTTTCCTCTTCGTAAGTCATATTTTTGTTTTGTTTTGCTTTGCTTTATTTTGCACGCATTATGTAATTATTCTTGCATGACAGGCATTGTGAATTTCATTTAATAGGATAATAAGTATGCTTTAATCTCTTTTGTCACTTAATGACTATGTGTGTACGTTTGAGTGTGTATGTTTATGTGTATTTGTATGTGTTACATGTCTTCAAGAATACAGCTAGCTTATATGTAAGTACTTAAATACTTTTGGAACTTGCTGTTAAGAAGTATTACTGAACCAAAGCAATTTTTACAATTGAGTTAGTAATTTTCTCTACTGACACAAACCAATTTTCTGTATTCTAGCTTAGGTGGCATACTCTCCATCTGAGAACAGATCTTCTTCCTCACCTTGTATGAATTTTAGCTGTGTCTTCTAATATTTATGATGGTTCCCTTCTAAACATGAAGCAGTTTCTCAAATGTTTTGTTAGAGTATAACTCTACAAATCTCTTAGGCCTTATGCTAAATACCGCGTTGCTCTAGCACTCTGACATGTTAACTGGACCTATTATGATGTCTTCATATTTCCAGACCCCTGTAGTCAGTATGCCATGTTTAACCCTGTTAAGCACAGAAATGTAGTTGGAGATACGATAATGAATGGGAAACAAGAGCCATGTTTTTAAAATAAGGGTAATCTGTGCCAGCAAACATTTTCTAGGAAGCAGTCTGTGTACCGACAGAGACTTCTTCCCAGCTAAACCAAAGCCACAGCGTTGTCATTCTGGAGTCCATCAAGGACTTCCATGGATCCTGGTGTGATTGGTGCTCTATTGAAATCTTAATGTGGTGGTGAATGTCTCCAGGTATCAAGTTCAAATTGTCTTTTAATCTGAGAGCTCTCTCTCTCAATCTCTCTCTCTCTCTCTCTCTCTCTCTCTCTCTCTCTCTCTCTCTCTCTCTCTCTCTCTCTCTCTCTCTCTCCTGAACTCTGAACCTAGGCAATAAAATTTGTGTTGGATTTTCCCTTATTACACTGGTTGTATAACTATTCAAATATTTAGCATTGACCGTCAAACATAAAAAATTAAGATTTCTTAGTTAATGATGTCTGCTTCATAGGTGTTCTCATCATGTGAGAGACGGAGCTCATGATTTAAGCTTCTGGATCTTGTTCTCAGAATGCTACTCAGTCCTCAGTCACAAACACTCTGGACATTAAAGGGCTACGAAGACAATTACACCCATGGTTAACATGCAGACTGCCAATATATCAGATGTGTAGTGTTTATTTAATTAGCGTGTTGTCAGGCCAGACACACAACTATGACATTTAAACTTATTTTATGGCAAGCCTAGTAACCATCTTTCTTAATCAATATAGTTTACCCTCAATGAGGTAGCTCCATAAGAGAAGCAAACTTAAATTATTATTCTCTCAAAACTGTGACCCATGAAATAATACATTCATGTTTACACACTAGGCTTATACAGACTCAAATTAAATGGGTATAAATAGAAAACAATACAGTAAATTTTAAAGCATGATAAATAAAACTTACTGATTTTTTATTTACAGTTGTTTTATTATATTTTCTTTATTTGCATTTCAAATGTTATCCTCTTTCCTAGTTTCCCCTCCAAAATTTCCCTATCCCCTAGCCCCTACCCCTGCTCCTCAAGCCATTCACTCCCACTTCCTGGCACAATACTGGGGCATAGAACCTTTTCAGGACCAAAAGCCTCTCCTCCCATTGACGACGGACTAGGCTATTCTCTGCTACATATGCAGCTAGAGCCATGAGTCTCACCGTGTGCTTTCTTTACTTGGTGATTTAGTCCCAGGGAGCTCTGGAGGTACTGGCAAGTTCATACTGTTGATCCTCACTTATTGATTTTAAGTTAAATCTTTTAAATGTAATAATACTAACCAAGATTTCAATAGTGTGTGTGTGTGTTCATGTATGTGTGTGTCTCCAATAAAACTGACCGACGTTTTTACAGGCAAGGTAAGTTGTACATTAATCATCAGTTTTAAGATAACCGAGTAATAAAAATAAGTTACTTGTTCCCAAATATTCTGAAGGTCTTTTACTTTCATTAAATTAAAAATAGTACAATTTTGTGTTTTGTAGAAAGCTATTAGCATATATAGCATATCAGAAAAGTGAAAAAGGGTTCTTTAAATAAATATATAAAAGGGAAAAGAAGAAATTAATCTCCAATAAGATATAAGTGAGTGATAAGTGAGAGTGAATCTTAACTGGAATTCTCATGGCAAAGGCTATGTTAACAATTCTATATTCTAAATTTGTAATTAAAGTAATACCACTATTGCACCCATGCACACCTGAATGCTAGAGAAGGGAGAGTCAGTTTTCCTTAAGGCCATGTTCCTGGTAGGCCTGCTGTGTTCCAGAGGATGGCCCTATGCCTAGGAATAGATGAGGAGCACAAATTTGAGCTTTTAAAAAATGACCAGAGTGGTCTGAAGGCATTGGGAAAATAATAGTGGGTAAGTATGAACAAAATACATTATAGGAAATCCTTAAAAAATTAGTAACATGTTTTAAAAATATAATACATTATTGCTTCCTAGGTTTTTGTACCATTTAGTACATTTACTGATCATATTCCTTGAAAATGTTATGTTTATATATCTTGCATAGGTAAAGTTGTAAAACTTAGAATATAAATTGTTAATTTGGGGTGATCTTTCACTAGGTTTTTTTTTTTTTTTTATTAATGAGGGAGAACTAATGAGCCATTTAAGCACATGATTGGACAACATGATTTTGAACAGGCAGAATGAACACTACGTTCTGTTTTAGAGCAATGGATTTTTCGATACAGCCCTTCACCGTGAACTGACATTTGGCAGTGAACAACCTTTTAAAGTTCAGGAACTGCATTAAAGAGAAAATTATAAAGGGCATCATTAGAATTTAGAATTTAGGTGGAAAACTGTTACCAGGCATTTCAATTACAGAGCTACATGGCTGGCAAGAAGAAATGATGGACACCAATTAGTACTATTATTGACTGTGCCTTACATGCATTTAGCTGGCCTGAGAAGGGACTGTCCAGAGGAGCCCTGTACATTGTGTAAGATTCAAATATCTTACTTGTCAGATTACCACATATTTTTGTCTCCTGTGACCATGTCAAAGGGCTTTTGTTGGCACAAAAATTACAGACGCAAAGCATTCCATTATTAGCCTTCCTGTTGCTCTACTTAGCATTTTCTTCTCTGTTCTCTCAGCTGGAGACATACTCCATTTATTTAAATTTTACACAGTCGTGAGAGACTGAGAAAGGAGAGAGCAAGATCGTTCCATAAAATGCAATCCTTCTAATTAGTCTGCTGAGACTTTGGAGTCTCCATAAAGTTGTGGATGTAGCACTACCCGCATTTTGTTATTGACAAATTAATGTTTCTTATCTGTAGGCAAAGTTGTCAAAGTTCTAAGGAATGAATTTCAAAATAACTAATAGTTATTTGTGTCTGCAATAAAAATTAAGATTATTTGCATTTTAAGAATATTTGCATAAATATTTTGCATGCTTTGCTCTTTAAACTGCAACTTATATTTTTTTTCCCTAGAATCATCAAGAAAATGCACACTTTAAATTTTGACTTTCTTTGTTGATGTGTGTATAGTCTCTTCTGTTACTGAGGATAGTTTAAATGTGATGGAATAAATAAAGTCTAGAATACAAAGAAGTGTCATGAAGGGCAAGGTTGTTTGGCTCACTAACAGAGATATAGCCTTGTAGATTTAAATAACATTTTACTGTCACATCTGCTCATAAGAACTGATAAATTTATAATGGCTGACAGACAGGAATTGATTTATGAGTTTGTGGGACTGAAAGGAAACCAATGGAAATGTCCTTATTAAAAATCTGCAATTTTTCACTCAGACCAGGTTGCCATAATAAATGTGAGAACAGGTTTGATTTCATTCAGAATTAATTTAGTTTGAAATTAAAATGAGTCTCACTTCCTGCCTCCAGGAGGTCTGCTGACATTTCTAGGGCTGCTTTGGAGAATGTATCTGATAAATCGGACACATGTACATCTGTCTTTGCATGCATGTGTGATCGTCTCAAAGTACAATTGATAAAATCTGATGCTTTGCCTCCAACAAAGCATATTAACTACACAGACAAAGTGCATAAAACCCTGAAAGGTATTCATGCTAAGATTCATAATAAGTTTAGAATCATAGCAAATGACAATACTATTTTGCTTAAGGAACTTGGTCAGAAGGAAATATTTAATGCTCAAATTGTTGAAGACATTCTTCTTATGAAAAACTGCTCCCCATCTCAGAGCCTGTCAGCTCTTCATGCATATTTCCCACAATCAATTATTTTCCCAAAGGAAGCAGAAATAAGCATACATATAACAATATCACTAGCATAATATTTACACCGTTCCTACCCCACAGAGAGAATTTTATCTCAGTGAAGAGAAGAAGCTTAATTTGAGATCCAAGCCTTCTCTAGTTGGTTTTCATTCAGAAGGTTAAGTTGACAGAATGATTTGGGGTTATAACTCTACTAAAGCGAAGTTCCCAACTATATCACCCAGGGACCTACAGTAATGTCAAATGTGGCAGTTAGCATAAAGTGGTTAAAACATGTCCTTACTTGTCATATGGGAGCTAGACTCCTAGGCTACTTTCTCATCTCCTACCCTTATACTGACCATGAGAATTTGATAAAGCTATCCATTTTATATCAAGTCATATACAAGGTAGCAACCTTCTACACTCATGCTTCTTTCAGTATAGAACATTCTACATCTACCTCATGTGACCACAAACCTTGGAGTACTGTTCAGGACAAGAAGTCCTTATTCTTTGGCTGAAACTAAATGTACGTCTGTAAAGGTATGGACTAATTCTCTGTATAGAACAAGTATGTACCCATGAATGTCCAGAAGACTGGAGATATCAAGGATAGCATAAAAGAAAAATTTATGTATCATTTGTCTAAAGAAAAAAGTAAATATAACTAATAAAATTAGGATCTGTCGAGTTAAAACATTATTTCAAAAGCTAGATGTTGGGTTAAAATACCTTTGGGCTCAAGCAAACTCTAAGGATAACTGCATAAGATAAAAAAGAATGAATAGAAATGAGAAATGGCCGTAGGATGAATGACAATGACCTGGAAGTGGGATATGCCACAGACATTCATAGGAATGAACAACAAAAGAAATGATAGTCTCAATTATTCTGGACCCCTGAGATCTCTCAAAATCTGGACCACCAAACAGACAGCATACACCATATGATATGAGGCCACCAACACATATACAGCAGAGGACTGTGGAGTCTGTGTTTAGTCAGAGAAGATACACCTAACCCTCAATAGACTGGAGGCCCCAGGGAGTTTAGAGAGGTCAAGTAGGGTGGGGACTGGGGACATCCACGTGGAGACAGGGGGGTGGTGAGGAGTTATGGGATGTGGAACAGTTGGAAGGTGGATGGGGGGGATAAAATATGGAGTGTAAAACAATTAATTAATTAAATTGTAATAAATCTCATATGAAAGAAAGTACATGGCATTCAATTTATGAGAACAAGGGTTATATTTCATCAATATTTTGGCTTCATTATTTAAAGCAACTGTAATTGAATAAGAAACTACATTAAGGGTACTATTTAGCTATTTAGGTTTCCTGAAAACATTATAGCAATAGCTATATGATTGGGTTGATTGTAAAACCATATTTCTACAATATTGACCAGAAATCTTGACAGCCTGTGTGTGTGCAGGCATACTTACATGAATGCTTCCATGTGTATGTATGCTTGTGCATATGTGCCTTTGTGTGTGTGTATGTGTGTGTGTGTGTGTGTGTGTGTGTGTGTGTACCTGTGTTGGGCGAGTGTGTGTGTGTGTTTGTGTTTCTAGATATTGACTATTGAACCTGCATTAGTTACTTTTCTTCTGCTGAATAAAAACAGCTTGTTCAAGGAAATTTACAGAAGGAAGAGCAGGTTTATGGTTACAGGGAGATTCATGTCCTTCACCATCACAGTGAGAAGCATGGTACCAGGCAAGCATGGTGGCTGGAACAGCAAGAAGAAAGCTTACATCTTGAATAATAGTGAGAGGGGGAGGAGAGGGGGGAAGAAATAGAAAGAGAAGGGGAGAGGGAGATAAGGAGACATGAGAGAAAGGAGGGATGGAGGGAGAGAAAGACCTTAAGATTACAAAGCCCATCTCTACTATAATACTTCCTCCAACAAGGCCATGCTTTCTAATCCTCTGGAAACAGCACTTGGGGACGAAGTGTTAAAATGCTTCAGACTGTGGGAAACATCTCATCAACAAGCTCTAAGTCCTTTTATACTAGCTAAAAGTTACACCCATTAGTCATTCTAAAACTCTACCTTAGTCTGCCTTCTCATCATCAAAAGATGTATATCCTCCTTAAATGTCAAATTCCCTCAATTACATCCTTAGTCTTTCAAGAATCTAACTAACTCTGCTACAGAATCTAATACAGTCCAGCATTTCTGCATATAAATCAAGACATACATCTAAATGACTGAAATTAAAACTTAACAGACCTCTAGACACAGTTCATCCTTGATCACTTAAAACTAAAGTTTATTCTATATTCCAATTAAGCATAAAATAACCTATAATGGTTGAACTAAAGTGGAAAGAAATTTACTGGCATTAAGGAGAAAATATAGTATCAAAGGGAGTTACCAGGTCCAAACCATTTTGGAAACCATTTAGGCTAAATTCATTTGAAATTCTTTTATCAGACATGAAATTGGATTCCCTCTTTAGAACTTAGCCATCCAACTTGTGGGCAGTTGATTCTGTTTTCTAAGTTGTAACTTGTTCATTTTTAAAGGTCCAAAGTGTTAGTATTGAAGGAGTTTTATCAGGCTGAATTCTCACAGTCCTTTGGTTCTCTCCCTGATGTCCAGTTCCAAGAAGCACTCTCCACATTTATTTGTAGAATAAAATCAGTATACCATTTATCCTAAAATGTTTCCATTTTCCTTTACTGTAAAACAACTTATCATGAAATTTATGCTTTAAAATACCAAAAATTTATAATCTCATGCTTTATTAGAGTTTATAGGTTGGTCCAGCTTAGCTTTTATCTATTCAGGGCTATATTGGGCTTACAAAATGGCTTCAGCTTGTGCTATATTAAAATACTCTTCCAACAATACTGGATTTTAGAATAGTTCTTTTATCTTTTTATCTTTTTTCCTTCATTCCTTCCTCCTTTCTTTCCTTCCTCTTTGTTCCTCCTCCTTCCCCCCTCCTCTCTCCTCCTTCCCCCCTCCTCCCCCCTCCTTCCCTCCCTCCTTCCCTCCCTCCTTCCTTCCTTCCCTCCTTCCCTCCCTCCTTCCTTCCTTCCTTCCTTCCTTCCTTCCTTCCTTCCTTCCTTCCTTCCTTCCTTCCTTCCTTCCTTCCATTCTCTCTCCCTTTCTCACTTCCTTCCTCCTCCCTCTTTTTTTATTTTTTTTACATCTATTTTACTCGATGTCATCCAGGAGCCATTCCCCAAAGTGCAGACCTCCCACATCTCTAACCAAAATTTCCCTTTTAACTGCAAAGCAGCAAAACAACAAACACTGAATCCTCAGCCTTCAAACCACACTTCATCTTTCTCTGATCTCTTGACTCAGATCAAAGATCCAATGATACTATCAATCCCTGATAGATGACAGCATCTCTATCTAAAGTTGATCTTTGGCTTTGGCTATATCTCTAAAATAAGAGTATGTTATTATCAAAAGATGAGAAGACATCAGGGCTGGCTACCATACTTTTAAAGAGGCAGATGAACTTGTGCTAGAATTGATTTTAATTCTCAAATACCCCCTCAGTTTTCACTGACTTCTGAATGAATCTTTTCCCACCTGAAACCTTGACAACAATGAGCAATTGGAAGATGGCTGTGATAACTTCGCCTCCTGTAGCATGAAAGAAACTTAGGTTATTTTTGTAAAATTTAAATATATGCTGTGAAATAGAAGAAACCCTAAAGAAACATTTGCTTATTTCTTACTTACTTGAGAACATCTGGATCAAAATTGCTCTCTGCGGAAGCCCTCCCTTCACTAAAATATTCTTTTATTTCTAAAGACATGAATGCATTGCTTGTGAATGCACTGTATAACAATTCTCAAAGTAGATCATGCACAGATTTCTAAGCTATATACTCTGGTTTCTGAAAATAAGTTTCAGATGTAAGCTGAGAGTATGTACATCTACCCAGTTTCTCAATACCAATAGTGATGCTCTAAGGAGCAAAATTGGCAACAGATATATCACGGGACTTAGATTACCTACCTTTAAATATGTCTGGGGATATCTGTATACTGCTTTTGTTAGTTGCAATGGATTGCATATTTCTAAATGTTCAGGATGATTGAAATCTAGGTTACATTGTGCTTTGGCTAGAAATGAATTTACACACAGTTAGTGCCATTGGTGCTAATCAACGCTGAATTATTTTTAAGCTTGATTTTTAAGTAGCTTCTCACAATCAGTGCTAGTCTCCTTGGGAAAATGAGACTTGGTCTCTCCATGTTTCGAAATGAATGGCGTTACCAGCTGATTCTTGAATTTTTTCTTACTTAATGAGCTGGCTAACAGTCACAAAATTTATTTCATAGGCACTAATTTTTAAGATTTCTGATAAGTGTAATATGCATGGGTGATCATGTTTAACTAATTATAAAATGAAAAGCCATGATGAGCCAAATATTAGAACTCTTATCATAAATATGTAAACCAATGCCCAATTGATTTTATAAGTATCCAGTTCTTTCAAAAATATTTTTTCTTTTTCTTTATTATTCTCTCATAGACTATATTGTGACTGCAGACTCCCTTCCCTCCCCTCATACCAGGGCACACCTCTGCTCTCTGCAAGATTCATTGCTCCTCTGCACCTCTTCAGAAAAGAGCAGGACTCTCATTGATATCAGTCAGATACCATATAACAAGATGCAATAAGCCTAGATAGAAACCCTCATAGCAAGACTGGACAAGGCAACCCAGTAGGAGGAAAAGAGTCCCCAGAGCAAACAAATGCTCTGATATATATATATATATATATATATATATATATATATATATATATATACCTACCCTCACTGTTAGGTGTCCAGCAAAACCACCAAGCTTTGAGATTTCATCTTACACCTGTCAGAAAAACTAAGGTCAATAAACAAATGACATTTCATGCTAGAGGGCATTTAAAGCAAAAGGAACACTCCTCCATTTGTTGGTAGGAGTATAAATTCATACAACCAGTATATATATATCTATATGGTTGTTCTACCTGAAGATCCAGCTATACCACTCTTAGGCATATACCCAAAGGATACCCTATTCTACCAAAAGACACTTACTCCACTATGTTCATAGTAGCTTTATTCATAATAGGTAGTAACTAGAAACAACCTAGATGCCCCTCAACTAAAGAATGGACAAAGAAAATGTGGGATATTTACACAGTGGAATAATACTCAGCTGTGAGAACAGAAGAAAAATTTGTTGGCAAATGGCTGGAGCTAGAAAAAATAAATCATCATAAGTGAGGTGATCCTGACAAAGGAGGACAAACACGATAAGTGCTCACTTATACGTGGTCATTAGCTGTTACATAACGAATAATCACTACAATCCACAGACCCTGAAAAGTTAGATAAAGAGGAAAGGTCTAGGAGGAGACATGCTTCTCCCTGGGAAATGGAAACAGAATAAATTTTGTGGGTGGGCTAGGTTGGATGGAGATGTGGACAGGAATTATGTTTATTAACTTTTTAGTAATAATATACATTTTAAATCATATTTACTCCCAATGCCTCCCCTTAACACCTCACAGACACAGCTCCATATTTCTACCCCTATAACTTCATGTTCTAAAAAATAATAACTGATCAAACTAAATGTATGTTGTTCATATATTTATATGTATAGGAGTTGGCCACAAACATGTGTTTAACTTACCAGAATCCATGCCCTTAAAGAAAACAAACTCCCCCTACCATAGAAGCCATCAACTGTCCATAACTTCTTATTTAGGGGAGAAACTTATGCATCGCTTCCCACTCCAGTCTGGAATGTTCATTGTCATGAACTTTGCAGGCAACCACAGCTACTATGAATCCATGACTACAGTGGTCCTGCCATGTAATGCAATCCCCAGTCTTTATGGACATTGACACAGCATATCAAAAGATAATATTGTGCTTTGAAATAAACAGGTTTTAAAGGTAGCTTGAGTGCCATTCTATGTTCTGGAGAAAATAGAGAAAAAATAAATTAAAAGGCAAATCCTTGACTATCTTGGTAGAGTTAAGTGTAGTTAGTCCTGAATTCCTTATCTTCATTTTAGCCACTATACTCTGTTTTAGTCCTGCTTTGTGAACATTCCTCCTCTGTGTACTGCTGGGTTACCAAAATCTGAGTGGAACAACTGATCAGAGAAATAAAATCAAGAGAATAATGGTCCCCAATTTAGTATAGCTATAAAACCAGGGAGAATGTACATTGAGAATATAGCCAAATAGCCAGACAGATATGGTGTCCGTTTTAATAGCTCTAAAGAATGAGACACTCTCTCAGTAAGGCAAAGGTTAAATAGTAAGTAATTAAGAAAAGTGTTTTAATAAACTTTAGAGTCTTTTCTAATTACTGAAGGCAGAATGGATCTGAGTTCATGATAATGTTTTTAATTCTTTACTCTTTGTCATAACTTAGATATCTTTATTAGATTCATTTTATGAAAACATAGACAACTAAAAAGTTCTTTTACTGAATTTGTTTTCAGAAAACACAAGACATCTATTTGAGACTTAAGCAATTATAGCTGTGTCCATGAAACATTTCATTTTATCTTTAAACATAAAATCCAAATCCTGATTAGTGAATGTTATAGTTCTAAGGTACTTTTAGTTAAATTAGACTTTCTTTTCTTACTTATTTAGTTTTGTTCTGGAAGCAATTCTATACGGACTTTGTGTAATTTGAATGGAAGCATTGAGTTTCAAATTTAGATTTTCCCCACATTCTATATCTTACGTGAAATTTGGATGAGACAGGACGAATATGATGCTAATCATAGCTCACAGTTGTAGTCACAGAAATTGTGGGCAATAGTATATCACATGGCCTGTGCTTTCTCTTTCCTAATGTCCTATTTGTGAGGATACTATGGCCCTTCTTGATTTACACTCTCTTGCTGTATTGGAATCACCTTGACATTTCATCAAATCAACTATTTTTTTTCCTTTCATTTTAGATTCATTGAAAGCAGTTATGTTCTCTACTGGTATAACTGTATCTGTTTTGTTTGTTTGTTTGTTTGTTTGTTTGTTTTTGTTGTTGTTGTTTCTATAAGCTTGTTTCTACTATCTGTGAACATCCCATGAGTTGACTCTACCCTACTATGAGTGTCTGAAACAAGCAAGCAAACAAACAAAAACAAGCATATACTCAATGTGTCCTTCTCTGATATTTTCAGTTTAGCTCTAATAGAGGTGTCAAATCCGTGTCTCTCTATCTTCCTGTGACGGCTTACAAAAATAACTCGGATAGTTGTAAATTGACTTTGGATGAAATTCAATCTTGACAAACTGATTTTAAACTACAGAAATAGCTAAAGCTTAAACCTGGGATGAGGTTGATGGCTTCTGGTTTTCTGTTACATGATTTTCAGCCCCATTATGTATGCTGGGTTTCTTACTCAACATTTCTCCTCTTACCCTTGCAATAAGATGTCTACTTTTAAGGTCTTGAGTTGCTACCAGAGAAGGAATATACAGCGTAATGATGAAAAACCTGGGGAATTACAAAGTATAAAGAATCTCAAATTAGAAGGATTTTTTTCAACTTAATCTCTAGGTAAGGAGATTGTCTTTTATTAAGCAGAGAAACTGAAGATGACTTTAAAATTTCATCAATCTAATTCCTATTCCAATAGGTAAAAGATATTTTTAGTATTCAGTCCAAAATAAACATGACTTATAGTCCAATTGATTTTTTTCCTGTGTGATTTTGCATACCAAAAATTTAGTAAGTGATTCTAACAGCTTTTAGAAAATTTGAAGCTCAACAAAACAAGATGTCAAAATGCATCTAACTTCATTGTGTTTATAATCCTTTGCAAACCACACTCAGTTTGCAAAGGGTAGATTTGTCCAAGATTAAATTAATCCATGTTTACACACATAACATAATTCTGTCTCTTTCACCCCAAGGGACAACTCAGAGAATTTTGAGGCATGAGTAAGCATGCTAATTTAGACAAAGTAAGTCTACAGATGTAATAAATGAAAATAGTGAAATACAAGAAAAAAATACTAAAATACAAGTCTCTAAGTACCTTAATTTTTCAAGCAACAGTGCTATGTCTATTGAGAATCTTGATTGTAGATGTACAATTTAAAAACTTTACTACATTTTCCATCATGGGTTCTTCTTAATTATATACTTTTTAAAATGTACTTGAGCTTATCAGTATTTGTACAGGTGATTTATGACAATAAGTCATTGATACATTTTAAATGACAAACTATTTCTTTGATAAAGAACTATATATCTCTACTTTTTGGAAATACTTTATTCAAATGTGAAATAATAATGAATTACCCTGAGGCAAATTAATAGAAGACATTTGAAGTTTCTATAATGTAAGATAGAAACAGAACTGTAGCTGGCCCTTGCTACTTTTGGGGGCTTTCTTTTTCTTACCTTTTATTACCACAGTTGCACACCCTACGACTAGATAGGAGAGAAAGAAGGATAGCTTGGGGTGGGGGAGGGAGGGAGGGAGAGAGAGAGAGAGAGAGAGAGAGAGAGAGAGAGAGAGAACCCTGAATCAATTTTTTCTCTCCGCCCCCCCTTTGAGCATGACTACTAAGAAACCACAACCAAAGATCCCCACCCCGCCAGAAATCTGCCCAGCAGCCACCAAAGCTGCCTCCTTGGATCCTAACTCTCAGGGTCCTAGCATTTATATACTCTCTGAAAAGTTAGCAGAATTTCAAGTGTCACACAATTGCAGAAACTATAAGCATCTGGCAAATCCATGCCTTTCCTGTTAGTGCATGAGGAATATCAGTCAGCTGCTGTGAAGCAGCCCTATATCCCTATACCTGGATTAAAATGAAAATATAGTCTTATAATATTCCTGTGTTTTTTAAAAGAATTGAGAATTTCAGAATACTTACTACACTCATCAATGTTTTAAATATATGGCACAATATTATGATTTTTGGCTTTCTTCATCATCTCTATTTCCGCAATATCCATTCATAAAAACAGAAAATTCCCCCAGGTATCAAAGAAAAGCAAATAATAAGTCCACACTCAATATCAGGTTTCCACAGACACATTGACTAGGTTTTGCATGTTACATATTCTTTGTCTCATTTCCCACTCCCATAAAAAAAAAACAAGAATGACTACATGAAAATAGTCCAAAAGTTAATGTATATAATGTAGGAATAATCATAAAAATAAGTATCTGTTTATTATAATTAAAGTAATTGTTAGGAGAAGCTAGTAACAAATTCAGGAGACTTTAATATATCACTGTTAGCATACAGTTATTTAAGTAGGAATAATGACAAATTTTGAGTACATTATTTGAGGAAAAAATAAATCACAACTCCATTGTCTCACAGGATGAAAGAAAAATGTTTCTGAGTTGCCACTGAAAACACAGCAAAATACCATGGCCTTGCCCTTGAGGTTGTTTTAGCAATGAATGGCAGAATCAATTTGGAAAGCTTTAAAAGCACATACCTATCCTTAGCACCTCGTGTCACTGGCTATTTAATACAAACATGTAGCTTTGGAAAGTACAAGAAGCTTAATACTATACTATCCATCATTTCTTACATCATTTGGGATCTAACCCTTATGATAATTCTATATCTACAGTCCTACATCTTTGTATAATGTCTAAATAATCAGAAGAGTTGTTTCAGCTTACAGCTATTATTCAGTCCTAGAGGAATATATATATATATATATATATATATATATATGTATATACATATACACATATATACACATATATACACACATATATACATACACACACACACACACACACACACACACACACATATATATATATATATATATATATATATATATATATATATGTATATATACATATATATATGACAGAAACAAAAGCATTTCAAACACTAATTTTCCTACTTCTATTTATTTACCCAATTCAAACCAAGGGCCAAAATGTTGAATAAAAAGTATTTATTCTTCCTAGCAGGTAGAGCTTCTATAAAATGGGCAGATTTGAAAATAAATGACATGTTACAGGGGAAGATAAATTACTTCTACCATATCAACAATACATGTTTTGTATAGTTCAGAATAATCTTTTAAAATAGTCTTAGAGAAATCATGATTTAATTTAGAACTCTCAGCATTAGTAAAAATCTGCATTTAGCAAGTAAAGACTGTCTAATTCAAATTAAATATGTATATTTCAATATCAGTGCACATATTTGCATGTGCTAGTAGAATTAGACTAGGTTTTGTGCCCCCAGATAGGTAAGTAGACTGACAGGTAGTAGATGATATTTAGATGTATAGTGATAATTTATCTATATTTAGATGCATGATAGAATGGAGATGAATATAACATATATATATGTATATAATAAATCATATATATATGATAGATGGATAGATGGATAGATAGATAGATAGATAGATAGATAGATAGATAGATAGATTTCTTTTGAGTTTGAAGCCACGGGAATGCATATTAAGACCCTGTCTCAAGAGCAAAATACAAATAAACAAAAAGAACACTATGACAAGAAACTATGACAGAACAATTAACAAAAGCAGCAATAGAATATCTTTTGTAATAGTTTTATGACAATAACAGTGCTTAGTGCTCAAGAGATAATTTTGCCTCCTCTAAGTTCTTTGAACTTCTGCTATCTTTCTGGCCTCAATGACTGGAGTGTTTCCTAAGTGCCACGAAGTTGGCACCATACAGAATATCAAATAATGGTCATCTCTAGACCCAAAATGATGTCTTACAGTGTTTTGTTTTACAGTTAGGCTCGTAATCAGTGACCTATATTTTTATGTAAAGTCTGCCATTACACTCATCTTTTGACATGTGGATATTTGTGTGCTCCCATATAACTTATTGTACCATGGCAAACTGGAAGCTTTCATTTAATACCAGAGCAAAAAAAGAATGGACAATCTCTCCACTTCTTTTCTCTGTTGTAAGGGATGATCAATCCAGAGTGATTAGTAAAGAAAATGAAAGGAGAATTTACATTATAACTAAAGGTAACTTTGCCCCCGTTTAACTTATGACATGTTATATGCAAATATCCTATAACTATTTAAAAGAATGAGTCAACAAATCTTCAAAATAACTATTTAAAATTTATTTTAGCTACGTACATTAACCAAAAACTCTTTGATAACCAATTGCAAATAGAAATGTCATATATAACAGCATTTTAAATATTTAGGAATGAAATCAAACAGGGTGAATTATATTTTTAAAATGAAGATCTTAAAATATTAATGAAGGAAGTTAAAAAAAAATACCGGTAAATGGAAGGAAACCTCAGGCTCATAGATCCAAATCAATAATATTGTTAACTAGTGTATACTACCTAAAGAAACAGAATATGTATAGATGCTATGCAAAGCATATAAAAATGCTAATGACATTTCTCACAGAAATAAACCTCACATATTAAACATAGAATCACAAAATCTGTAAGCTTCCTACGCAGTCTAAAAGAAGATGGATGCACTATAAACACTATAGAATTAATATTGAATATATGCTACAAAGCTATAATAATCAAAACAAAAAGATTCTGGTACCAGGAATACAGAAAAAATATAAAGCCTTTTTCCTTCTATGTAGATATGAAGTTTTAAAATGCCTCAAGAACACAAACTGAAACAGAATGGTGTTGTCAATAAAATGGCGGTGGGACACTATATATGCTCAAATTTTTATGCATGGGTATTTTATGCATATATTTTTATAAATATATAATTATATAATATAATAAATTATGCACTATAATTTTTGCATATATAATATAGAACAATTATATAATTTTATGTTTATTTAATTAATTATATAATTATATCATATTTAACTAAATATCTGGAGTTGTTGGACCACACCTTTAGACTTAGCATTTGAGAATCATCAGTAGTAAATCTCTGTGAGTTTGAGGGTAGCCTTTTCTTGATAGTATGTTCCACACAGCCAGAGTGACATAGTGTGGCCCTGTCTCAAACAAACAACAGAAACAATCAGCAACCCTAAGACCAGAAACTATTACAGCAACATAAAACTCAAAAGCTTTTGAAGATTGCTTAGGAAATGACTTTTTAACTTGACAGCAAAACAAAAACATAAGAATAAATGAAAGAGGCTGCAAACAGCAAAATAATGTTAGGAAGAAAACTACAGAGTAAGGGGAGATACCTTCATAAGGCAACTAATGCACACATTATGGTATTAGGAAGAAATTAATTATTTATTCCAAGTAAGAGGTGTAAAGTTCTAGTAGCTAAGGTGGCACAGTATTTACAGGTCCTTGATGCTAATGCCTGTGACTCAAACTCAATCAGAACGAAGAACTGACTACCACAAGGAGTCATCTGATCTCCAGTAATGACAAATGGAATTCATCCTTAGCCATAAGGAGACTGAAAGCACCTTTGAAATGTCATCTTACCCCAGTCAGACTTGCTAAGAAAGCAAATATGTGTTTGTTTGTTTCTTTATTTTGTTTTGTTTATTATGTTCATTGCTTCTCTGCTTGCAATAACCAAGAAGCAGAGGCAACTGAAGAAGGGATAGTGAAAATGTCCTTTATTTATTTAGTTCGATATTACTCAGAGATTAAGAAAAATGAAATTGGGAATTCAAACATATATGGATGGTGCTAGAAACAACCACCCGATTTACATGACCCAGACAGACAAGTGAAACGTGTTTTCTCTCATTTCTGGATGTTGTTTTTGATCTACAAATATATCTATACACATACACACACACACAGATGTGTGTGTGTGTGTGTGTGTGTGTGTGTGTGTGTGTGTGTGATTTTTGGAATACTACAAATATATTTTTAATCTTGATCACTATCTTTTTTCAAACAGAGAAATGTTTATCTTTTGAATTTATATGAAAATATGAGAAACAATATGAGTATATACACACTGTGTATATTAAGGTACTGTGGTGGCAGGCAATTAAGTATACTATTAAACTACATAAATGTGGATGCTGGGAACTGAACCCAGGTTCTCTACAAGTGCATTCTTAATAATGGATCCATCCCTTTAGTCTATAAGAACAAGGTATCTGACTTCTGGCAAGATCCAGCCACCTCTACATGTAAACTAATAATAGTTGTTACATCATGCAAAAGACCTGTCAAGGCCAAGCCACATCTTAACCCAGCATGGAGATCCTAGTTGTGCATGAAGCTTCACCCTTTGCTGAGAAGTAATTGACAATTGTTAGCTGGGTGGGAAAGAAAGAGTCAATTTTGTTTGCTTGCTTGTTTGTTTTCTAAAGTTCAACCTCTGTTAAGTAGACTGTGCCCTAGTGGCAGACCACACATCCAAGAATATTTGGGAACACAAATTGTCCCTGATGGGATAAACTAAGGACAATAATTTAGATGGGTAGGGAAAGCAGGTGGATCTCAGACGTGTTGGGGAAGGAGTTGAATATGATCAAAACTTTCAAAACACTAATGTAATATTGTTTTTAAAAATCAAAACAAATTACATAATAAAAAAGGAAAGTCAGATCTATGCTGACTACATAAACTTAATACACAAGAGAATGAAACTAAAGAATGAAAAATCTATTTCACACAGACAGAAACAAAATGGATCACCAGTGGCGTTATCATATCACACAAATATATTTTCAGCTAAAATCCACAAGAGGAGATAGTGAAGATCATTATGTAAAGATGAAATTGTCTATCAGCAGTTTTTTTCTCTTTCTTTTCTTTATTCTTTAATCTTTTTTTAATAGTCCAGTCTTTAGCCCCTCCTGATCTGTCCTCTTTCTGTTCTACAACACATATCTCCTCCCCCTGCACCCTTCCCAATCCACCCCTGTCTCCAAGAGAATGTCTCCATTCCACACCCCACCAGACTTCCCCAACCCCTGGGGCCTCAAGTCTCTTGAGGGATAAGTGCATCTTCTCTCACTGAGTCAAGAACCCATAGTCCTCTGCTGTATATGTGTTGGGAGGCTCATATCAGCTGGTATATGCTGCCTAGTTGGTGGCTCAATGTCAGAGCAATCTCACAAGTCCAGGTTAGTTGAGACTGCTGATCTTTCTATAGGGTCACCCTCCTCCTCAGTTTCTTCCAGCTTTTTCCTAATTCGACTACAGGAAGCACCACCTTCTGTCCATCGGTTGGGTGTAAGTATCTGCATCTGACTCTTTCAGCTGCTTGTTAGGTATTTCAGAGGGCAGTCATGCTAAATACATGCTTGTATTGGTTATATATACAATATTGGAGTACTTAGCTATGTAAGAAACCTTGAGAGAACGGAAATGATAAATATACCCATTAATAGGTCATGAATATGATACTAATCTAGAAAATATCAGAAATATTTGCAAATTAATTACATTAGAACTGTGAGTTTTTTACTAAAACCTGTAAGAGATTCATTATAACTCAACAATAGGAATAAATCAAGATGCATAATCGGTAAATATCAAAATGGATAAAGATTTTAATGTGCATCTATCTCTGTAAAAGAATATATAAGATGATTAACAGGCATGGTTGACAGACATAAACATCTTTTATCATTACAACTCAAGATATCAAAATCAAAATCTCAACAAAATATAGCATCACACATGTAATAATAATATCAAATAGACAAAAGATAAGTGTCTGCAAGAATGTGGGGAAAAGTGATTCCTCCTATGGACCTGGTAGGAAAGGAAAGCAGCCCAGCTCTTGGGCAAGTTCATACTGCCATGGTTGCAAGCTCCCTCTGCTATCTTTCATATTTAGACTTTGTTTATCAACCTCACATGTTACTTCCTTTCTCAGAAACCATAGTTTTATTTGGAGAAATAGCCACTAGAACCCTCTGAAACTTCAATTTTCCTACCAACATGTTCAACATGTTCATTTTTTTTTATCTTATGCAACATGTAAAATTCAATGATATATAACTATTTTGATATCTATGCCTCTTAATTCTCATAGTATTTTAAGTTCTGGGATGGTTTTGATTACAGGGTATTTCTTTTCCTCTTCGTAAGTCATATTTTTGTTTTGCTTTGCTTATTTTGCACACTCTATGTAATTATTCTTGCATGACAGGCATTGTGAATTTCATTTAATAGGATAATAAGTATGCTTTAATCTCTTTTGTCACTTAATGACTATGTGTGTACGTTTGAGTGTGTATATTTATGTGTATTTGTATGTGTTACATGTCTTCAAGAATACAGCTAGTTTATATGTAAGTACTTAAATACTTTTGGAACTTGCTGTTAAGAAGTATTACTGAACCAAAGCAATTTTTACAATTGAGTTAGTAATTTTCTCTACTGACACAAACCAATTTTCTGTATTCTAGCTTAGGTGGCTTACTCTCCATCTGAGAACAGATCTTCTTCCTCACCTTGTATGAATTTTAGCTGTGTCTTCTAATATTTATGATGGTTCCCTTCTAAACATGAAGCAGTTTCTCAAATGTTTTGTTAGAGTATAACTCTCTACAAATCTCTTAGGCCTTATGCTAAATACCGCGTTGCTCTAGCACTCTGACATGTTAACTGGACCTATTATGATGTCTTCATATTTACAGACCCCTGTAGTCAGTATGCTGGCTCTGCTAATCTCTCCCTGGAAATTTTTTTCCTAAACTGTGACCAAAAAACTTGGAAGAAACAATCTCTGGGGACCAATTTTTAGACAGCTTGTAGTCTTTCTTGCTTTTGATTTACTGCCTTTCATCTACTATTATTTGCTAGTTTGAAAGTCCTTGCATCATGATTTCTTCTGTATATTTTACTTATTTAGAATAAAGAGAAAAATCCTTTACTTGTTATGTTACTGGATCACATGGAGGAGTTCTAGCACCTATTCTTACATTGTTTTACCTAAAAACTAAAGGACAGTAAATGAGAGGTATTTATTGACCCAAATGCAATACAAATTGTACTAGAGCAGATGAAACAATTTCCATAAATGAGCAAAGAACTACCTCTTAAAGGAGGAAAAAAAACATACGGATAAGAAAGAAATGTAGGAGAGATTAGGAGACTATATTGGTAATCAATAATGCCAATATCTTCTATACTTTAAAGGTAGAAGATTAAATAATACTCAGAATACTCTAGAGGACCCTGGTGAAATATGTTTGGGAACTAAATGGAAGTAAATGTTTGCTTACAGTTGACAATGTGCAGGATCTGATCTTTGCTGCAAAACTATGTTTGAATTAGAAATTGCAAGTCTGGTAGATGGATAATGAGGTATGGAAAAAATGCTTTGCTTGTGACAATTTACAAAGTAAAGCAAACCACCAATTACTTGTCTCCTTGTGGAAAAGGGTAGAGTTCTGAAAATAAGGGTAGATAGTATGCTTAATAGAACGGATTCCGTCTAAACATACACAGAGTCTTAGAGAGAAAGAACTGGTACTGATCCAAAATCTTTGTATGTTGAAACAAAAGAGGAAAATTTAGAATTTTGGCAAGTACATTTTAGTTTTTCTGAAAAATAACAAGATTGTTTGCCCTAGGGATAATAAAGAAAATAGAATCAAATACATGAAGAAAATCACTAGACTATAGAAAGAAAGCTGGGGAAAATGTTTAAGATTAGATCCTATGGAAGAATATAGCTGTCTCTTGTGAGACTATGCCGGGGCCTAACAAACACAGAAGTGGATGCTCAAAGTCAGCTATTGGATGGATCACAGGGCTCCCAATGGAGGAGCTAGAGAAAGTACCCAAGGAGCTAAAGGGATCTGCAACCCTATAGGTGGAACAACATTATGAACTAACCAGTACCCCAGAGCTCTTGACTCTAGTTGCATATGTATCAAAAGATGGCCTAGTTGGCCATCACTGGAAAGAGAGGCCCATCAGACACGCAAACTTTATATGACCCAGTACAGGTCCGGGGGCTCACAAAAAGATAAGAAAGAAATACTGTATTCACCATGACAACAATAGAGCTAGAAAGATCTGAAAGATGGATGAAGACATAAGGGTCTGATGCTGAACACATAGAAGTATATAAGCAAATAGGAGCCAAGAGTGGTGTAACAAAATGTGACAATGAGTATTCTGGGCATTTAAGAGAAGTCATGTGATCAACCAGAGAAAATTTTCCTATATGTAACCCTAATGACTCTTTCTTTCTTTCTTTCTTTCTTTCTTTCTTTCTTTCTTTCTTTCTTTCTTTCTTTCTTTCTTTCTTTCTTTCTTTTTTAATTAGGTATTTTCTTCATTTACATTTAAAAGGCTATCCCAAAAGTCCCCCATATCCTCCCCCGCCACTCTCCTACCCACCCACGCCCACTTCTTGGCCTTCTCCTGTACTGAGGCATATAAAGTTTGCAAGACCAAGGGGCCTCTCTTCCCAATGATGGCCGACTAGGCCATCTTCTGCTACATATGCAGCTAGAGACACGAGCAATGGGGTACTGGTTAGGGTCTGCAACCCTAATGATACTTCTATTTCTGTGGAAATGAGAGAAGAAGCATTTTTTTCCTAAAGATAAATATCATAGAAACTTATTCCCCGAGATCGTTCCACTTAATTTCACATGTTCTGTGTTTGTACTTAATTGTTTCAATTCCAAATTGTACTTTCTGACTTTGTCCTTGAATACTGTGGAGTGTGTTAATTAAGTCACACAGAGAACCCTAATAGGCTATCTCCAGGCATAGCAGGAAGAACATTTAGATACATCAGTCAGGGTAAACAGTGGCCAGGACACCAGGGAACTCACTGCAGATGATAAACACAAACTTCAGAAAGCAATTCAAGTGATGGGAAGATGGTCCACTTCCAGATGTACATATATCATCAAAAAGTACATTACAGAACCCTTGTTACCTACCCCATCTTGCTCCTTCCATCCTTTCTCTTTCTCATTTGGAACCAGAGACCATCAGAGCAGTGGCAAAGCATTCTGGTCACCAAACTGGTAGGAATAATACAATAATGTTCCTGGATTCTGTCTTTGTATTATATATTTTTCTTATTTTTTTTTTTAAGGCTAGATGTCAGATCCTGTAAATGTCAGGAAAGTCCTTTACCAATGAAGGGCATCATATCCCATCATAGTGACCATCATTATTTCTGTGATAAATCAACGTTACCAAAGCAAATTGGAACTGAAATGCTTTTTCTCGCTTATATATATACACCATAGTTTGTCATTACAGGAAGCCAGGGCAGAAACTCAAACATAAAAGGAAACTGGAGTCAGGAGCTGAAGCAAAGACCATGGAGAAGTTCTTCATAATGATTTGCTCCACATGGCTAGCTCAGCCTGCTTTTTTACAGAACCCAAGACCGCATGCCTAAGGGTGGCCCTACCCACAATGGACTTGGCTCTAGCAAATTAATCTCTAATTAAGAAAATGTCTTACAGACTTGCCTGCAATCTGATCTTATTTAGGTGTTTTCTCAACTGATGTTCTCTTCTCTCAACTGATTCTACCCTGTGAGAAGTTGAAATCATTACCACCAGTACAACCCCTCTCTTTAAAATCTTAATAATTTTATCTTTGACTGTGGTTTTCCAAGTGAAAGTTTCTTAATCTCTTCCTTCTTCTGCTCACCACAACTGCTACTTGGTCCTCCAGTTGGGACACCTAGAGGGAAAAGAGTGTTAACATGTGGAATCTAAGGATAAAGTAGAATGAGGCCCAGTGATATTCATGACACAGAGTTGGAGAACACCATGGCTCTTGCCTAGGACATTTGTCTTTTACCTACACTTCTTACACCTAATATATATAGTTATCAATATCACCACCACTTTCAGGTGGCAGATATTAAATACTCTTTAGGTTTGCAGGACTGCCTGGCTTGTGACTGGCTTTAACTCATCTGCTTCTATGAAGGATAGTATGTTCACATGGTGGCTACTGGATTTATAAGCTATCTATAGACCAAGATACATAATGGCCATAGGTATTTCTAAACACAAGAAATCAAGTTATGGAACAAACTTAAAACTTACATGTTAGGTTGGAGTCTCACAAACATGTACTCTTGCCGTACAGATATCTCTATACAGAAATTTTGCATAGAAGAAGCACCTTCGTGCATTTGCCCTATTTTGCCTAGGGTTTATGATGCATGTATTTTTCCATGGGTAAATGCCCTCTCTCTTTCCATGAATACAATATTATGTAGTTATGTTCCTACTCATTCATTACATTGTGTTAGAGGCGAGGAATCACGTGAGGTTGGAGCACAAATCAAGCAACCTTAATAACCCAACTTTAAAGGTTCTGTTAAAAGCTGGAAGAATTCACTCAAAGAAAGTTATTACTCATGAGCATCTGACGTTCTCCTTCCCTTAATCTAAGTTTTATTTCACAATTTCATCTCAAGAACAATTGTAGACGATGGCATTCTTTACTCTTCAATATCCACTGGTGTTGAGCCAAAACACTTTGGGAGTTTATTCCATTTCCAGTTCTGTGCTTTGAAACATGACTTAGCCTGATCATAATATTCACTTACAGCAGAATACTGCTGTTCCTGTTTTACATCAGAGAAACATACTTTAAATATATTTAATGCCATCATCTACGAAATGTGTGGGATTGAATATGCATGTTTGAGGTTACATAACATTATGAAGATTGACTAGACAAATGCAACATAATATCCTTGGTTTGGGAATGGTAACTGGATGTTAAAATTCCTTTAGTTTGAGCATGATTTTAAAAAAATAAAATTTCATTTAATACTTAAAATGGTGCTGTACTACTTTCAATAATAAAGTGATTTGAGGTATGCACATTCTACATTTATTTTGCTATCTCTGTCTATTTAAAGTAATAATTACATTTGAATTAAACACATCCATCGATGCCCTTGATAGTGTGTCTAAGTACAGATTGTGTAGGGACATATGTGTGTTATTAAACCCAGAAAATCTACTTTATTGTTAAATGTAAAGTAAATGGGCCTGAGAGTAAAGACAGATGGTGGTGCGATTACCCAGTAGGCATAAGGCTCTCAGCCTTTCTCTCACCAATAAATAATTAAATACAGCATGATATTCATCGGATTTACATAACTTCATCTGGAACTGTAATCTTGTCGTAGTCTAGTCCTATTTAAAACAATTTGTTTTGGAATCCTAACTAAAATACTTGCTACACATCCAAAAAGACTTTGCACTAATTTTTAAAGAATTTTCCTCTTTCTCTAAGAAATTGAAGACTATTGAAAACTAGACTATGCTTGAAAGACATCTTTGTTCAATAAAAACTAAACACATTACATTTTAAAAATATTTTATTTCAATTTTGTATTATTACACATTCTAATCAACTATATCAAGTAAACATATTTGAAAGAGTGACTGTTGTCTTTCTCATCTTAATATTCTAGTACTGGAGATAGAGACACAGCTAGATATCCACCAACAGAGATAAAGAAACTGTCACATGAATCCACAATGGAGTATTATTCAGCCTAGAAAATATGAAATTGTGACATTTTAGTAAAATGTGTGGAGTTGAAAATGTTACATTAAATGAAATATACCACTCACAGGAAGATAGGTCCCTCATTTTCTTTCTCCTTCATGAAAATTAAAAGCAGAAACAAAATAACAAGCCTGAAAGTATTTTAATGCCTATGTTTCTGGATATTGCAAAGAAAGATGGGAGTAAAAGAAAGGCTTGATTTAATGAACTCATGATATATGAATATATGAAAATATTTTTTACCAATTTTCAAGGACTTTATCTTTTTATTTAAGATGTTGAAGGCTACTGGAGACTAAACATTGATTGATACTTATCCCTATTAATACACAAAATTAAAATTTATTAAGACATTTAAAAGATTTATTTCTAATTTATCTACTTGCCATTCTTAAGCAAGATTCATTTCATCAAAATCAAATCAATGTATCTAGTCATTTTATTCTGGGAAGATCAGAACCTCCTATTAGCCAAGAAACAGCTTTTAGGTCGCTTTGGCTTTGTAAGATTCTCATTATATTCCTTGTGTTTTCTGGAAGGGACTTCAATATTTCAGGGAAATTATATAAATAGCCAAAGTAAATGATCAAAACCATAATCAAACAGAATAAAAAGATAAGCTCCAGTAAATGTACTGCAGGGCTGGATCATCGTGTTCTTTTGACAAAAGTTCTTACAATTTTACTGTTGTTTCAGGATAGGGCGAATGGTCCTAAGTCAAAACAGAGGAAAACCTTGTGAAGTAATTGCTGAAACAGAGAGACCATTTAGATCAAGGCGATATTGTTTAAGAGGCCAGGGATAAAATATGTTGTTATTATAGCTTTTAACTGCTTGAAGATCTATTGCCTTTATGGGTAGAGAAATCCTGGAAGATGACAAGAATCTGAAATGCAGACATGATACTAGACTAATGCTGTCTTCTCTGATCCTCTGGTAAGTGTTGTCTTTTCTTCTTGATGTGTTCCCGACCTAATTGTATTCCTTTGTCTATGAATAATGAAAACAGGCACAAGCATCAGAAATTTAAGGGCACTGCTGTAAACAGATACTGCTGTTTCATGACTGCTTGTTTTATTAACAAATTGTTTCCATTAAAGAGACTGTGAAGCTGCGGATAGCAATACTCGGTGAAATAGTCCACTCCTAAATCTCACTTTGTAATGAACTGAATAGGTTTGCCTGCAGAGAGTTTAGTACTCTGTGGGTTTTTGCTGTGCCATTCCACTGTGAACCATGAACTATCAGTGTACTTCCATCAGTGGATTTCTGTGCATTATTTTTAATGGAGAAAAGCATACTTCCAGTTAATGTAAGGTCTGCACATCCTACCTCCTTACAGGACATGGGATGGACTGAGTGCTGGGTGCATATAATTGGGTAACATGCTAGGAACGTCTATTTGCCACCACAATAACTCTGTAATACACTAGTTGTGTGACAGAAAAATCTCCTTTTTTTTTAAAGCTATTATGACTTCAAAGCTTACTCTTATCACTAATTTTAAATCAGCCCTTCTACTTTGAATATTGAAATTTTAATTCAGGGGAATTTGCAGGCAATTCTAAAAGCATCATTGTTCTTTAAAATGTTGAGTGATAAAATAAATGTAGGAAATGTTTGTCCTGTTTTAAACACTAGAGCTATTTGGGGATATTGAGTTTTTCCTCGGGAAAGAAGGGCAAGAAACAGTGAAAGGTTATGTTGGTTTATACTGATGAGATTCAGAAATAAAATGTTTTTAATGATGAAGAAACTCAATAGATGACTTCGAAGTGAAATTGATCTTCGGAGAAGAAAACCCTGTCAGCCAGTTGATAAGGGATCCTGGCCGTGTGTAAGGATACCTCACAGCAAACCTTCGAGCTCAGGACTTATCGAAGGAGCAAATGAGACACCCATAGAGAGGATGTGAGAGATACACATGAACGGTTTTGACCTTATGAAACTTACTAGAAATTTAGCCTTTATTTATCCTTCCAAAATCCCACATAATTGTGTCAGAAATTTTAAAAAAATTATATTTAGTAACATTTATAAAAAGATTTACCAATTCGTCAACATTTTACTTGTACACTGAAAAATAAAAGAAAAAGTCCTTTAAAATAAAAATATTTGAAAGTGCTTATTAGTTCTTATAAATTTTAAAAGTGTCATGAGGTATATTAAAAATATAATGTCTCTTTTTTTGTAACTGGGGCAAAGCAAAATGAAACCTAGCATTTATTTAAAAATTGGAGAAAATTATGAAAAAAAAGACTAATGTAATAGAAAAGAACCTAATATGAAGCATTCTTTACCTTTCTAATTATGTTTTCTGAGGATTCATGCCATTCATAAAGCCCAGTTTCTGTTGTTTGTAGAAATGTTCCAGCTTTATCCAGAGGCTATAATCTGTTTGTGATTATCCATTAGGTATTTTAACCATAACTTGTTTATGCACATAGCAGTAATTCATTCATTTTTTTTGTGATGTGCAATACCCCCATGTGATTTTAATGGCATATTTGTTTCATCTATGAAATGTAGATGTTACACTCATTAAATGCAATATTTATTTATTACATTTTTTCTGAATCTTAATTGTTCATTCTTCTCAGTGTCCTTTTGATAGGATTTCTCTGATACAATGAATTAGGAATTGAAAACCACTTGGTCATTCGTGCAAGAAAAGCTCACTTTCACAAAACCATCTCTACTTGTTTGCCTTGCTGATTGGTTCATTTTATGGTCCTGCCAACTTAAATGACCTCAGACTTGCACAAAATCAGTAAAATTCAGGACCTAGACTTAAACCTCCCTACCTGATGGCAGTGAAAGAACCAACACGCCCTGGCTTTGTTGAATCCTGCTTTGTGGTGGCTGTTAGATTGTGCAAATTCACATGAATATTGTTTGCCTTGTCTATTTCTCATTCTGGAGGAGTCTGCACCCATTGGAGGATGAACTGTTTAAGTACAAATATACATATTATATTTGATGCCAGTTTGTTCTTTAGCTGGTGTTTTTTCTTTCTTCTTTCCTAAAAGGACTCTTAGAAATTTTTTTAAAAAATTTTTTCACGTAGTCAAATCTACAATTATTTTCATAGTTGTTGACAATTCCTTTTCAAATTTAATATATCAACATATTCTCACTTTCTCATGCAATAGTAATTCAAGTGTTTGTTTGCTGCTGTACTATCTGCTCCAGTGTGATATTCCTCAGAAGAAACAAGATATTCACAGTCCTCTACTTTCTCACTGTCTGTCCCAGAAACACTTCTTTTCCACAGTTTTACTAAAATGTCTCCAATAACATTCCCATTTTTATTTTTATTTTTCATTTTCTGGAGAGGTTTGTGTGTTTTTAGCTCACTGACCTTTGATATGAAGTCTAGAAGCAGCTTAGTAATTCAAAATGTTTGCTTGCACTATTTTAAATCTAGATTTAGGTAGACATGTAAAATCTTAAATATTCTTAGGGATGAACATTAACTATCTCACCCACAATGAGATCTTCCTGTAGCAGTTGCTCTGTGTCATAGTTTTATAAAAAACAATGATGGGTTTTATGATTTAAATTCTATAAAAATTCACAGTTAAGATGGTTACGAAAATGATAAATTTTGAAACTAGTCTTTTTTTCTGTTATTTTTAGCAGCATGAATTATATTTTCTCTGTCTTTGTGAAAATCATATTCAACTATATATTTGTATAAATCTAGATTACAACATTAATTACATCACGAACAAAAGTTCCTTTTATTTTTTGGAGAAATGAACCCTAACTGTAGCACAGCCTAACCTGGAACACAGTACTCAGGCCAGAGCAGCCCTAAATTCCTCTTGCATCTGATTTCTCAGATCTGAATGCCAGAACACCCAGCACCTACATTCCTTTTTATTTTTAATACAGTTGATGTTTCAGAAATTGATAGTGTTGTCAGAAGGAATCCAATCAATGCTGTTTGCTTACATTTCTTTGTGGTTATAACGTTACTACATATCTTGCAGCTATTTTGTTTCAATTAAAAACATAAACTTGGAGTTTCATCAGACTGACCCTTGTTAGATCTACTATGAACACAGGTAACAGATAATAGATTGTCCAGTGAGTTCTCAAGAAATAATTGAACCTGCATTCTACTCTGCTTAAACAGCATGACATCATTGACCAGGAACCCCCCTCCCTGCTTTGTTTATATTTTTAGATGTTGATGCTCTTTAGACTGTCAGTGAGAATGAATGATTTAGACTTATATTGAGATCAGTGGCTTCTTGAGACAAAGTTGGCCTTCTGTGTTATTTCCTTGTAACAATCAGGGTTCTCTAGAGTCACAGTACTTATGGGATGTCTCTAAAAATTAGGGAGATTTTTGGAATGAGTTATGGTCTGCAATTCAACTAATCCAACAATGGGCAGCTGTGAATGGAAAGTCTAAGAATCTAGTAGTGGCTCAGTCAATCCCAGGAGGCTAGGTGTTTCATCTTGTCTTCTGCATATGGTAGAATCATGAAGAAGTAGGTTCCAACAGATGTCCTGACCAGTAAGTGAACGCAGACAAAGAATAAACACTTCCTTTTTCCATTGTCCTTATCTGCCCTCCAGCAGAAAGTATTGCCCAAATTAATGGTGTGTCCATCATTTGGAACTTGGTCTGTTCCAGGCTGGGTCTTGACTCACAGTTCTACTTGCCTCTGTCTCTTTGCAATTAAAGGTGTGTACTCCCTTGCCTGGGCCCAAATTTTCATGCCCACTATGCTTCAAGATCTGTATCACAGGTGTGCCCTCTACTTCTGGATTGTAGTTCACTCAGATGCAGTCAAGTTGACAACCCAGACAACCATCACATCCCCCTAACAATTTTCACATGGTTCTGTACATAACAGTAATAATCCTTTATTTATCAACTTTCAGATATGAGGTTTTATAAATTGCCAATGTGGAAAATTGTATTTTTTTTTAATTTGGAACCCTTTGCTTCGGATATTGCTCTATCCAGATCATCAATGTCACTTAATACAACATAACTACTTTTTAGCTAGAAAATTTAGAAAAGGGAAATTTGTATCAAGTTCCTGGGAAATCAGTAGTGTTCAGAGTAAAGACTGTTAGAGGACTGCTTGTTAACATTAGTGTGTCTTTCACAGGTGCTACCTGCTTTTTATGACACAAATTCATTCCTGCAGCTTCCACATCACTTACTCACTTAAAGGTCACAGTTTAAACTTCCACTGAGATGGAATTGAAGCTTCACATGAGTCAGGTCTAGCTGGGAACCAGAGAGGCAAACTAATTGGTTAAGTCGGCTCAAGGTGACAAGCTGCCTGCTGGCAGACAAAACATTTAGAGACCAGGTGGAAAGTGTTGTGTCCAATTTTGCATAGGAGGGAAGAAGGGATCCAGAAGACAGGCTGCTTACCAACAAAGAAATGTGTGTTCTCATACTCCAGTCACCTGTGGGGAGAGGCTGCTTTCCATGAATCCATATCTCATTATTGTAAAGGTTGTGTGTGCTATAGTGGAGTTTGCCATAGGGAATGATTATTTTTTATTGCAAATGTAAGTTTTGTTACTTAAATTTCTCTTTAAGTTTATAGGAAAGCTGTGCAGTGGTGGTGCACACCTTTAATCCCAGCACTTGGGAGGCAGAAGCAGGGGGATTTCTGAGTTGGAGGCCAGCCTGGTCTACAGAGTGACTTCCAGGACAGCCAGGGCTACACAGAGAAACCCTGTCTCAAAGAAAAAAAAAGTTTATAGGAAAAAGAAGCAATGAAAATATAACACCACAAATCTATACTGCATTTCTCTAATTTTATTTCTTAAAATAGAATTTGAGAATGGGAGGGGTTTCCTTTTCTAAAGTTCATGTGCTGTGAACACCTATGTCTCTCATACTGTCTGCCATAGGGATATCTTCTGCAGATAGAGAAGAAAGCATCATGTGAAGAGGTATTGGAGTCTTCAGCATGGTTTCACAAATTCTTGGAGAAGACAAATGCCAGAATAACAAAGGGTGGCTCTATAGAAAACAAATCCTCCCACAGCACTGTCTGCTAAGTTTTATGCTCTGATGAGCAATCCCCGTGACCATCCATTAGCTTCTGGAGCTTTGTGAACTGTAGTGGAGCACCAGTATATATATATATACTGGGTGTGTGTATATATATATATATATATATATATATATATATATATATATATACTGGGTGTATATAAATATATATATATATATATACAATACTAACATTCATATGTCTGACTCAACACACACAAACTCCAAGAGATGCTAAATTTTATTTTTACTTAAAAATAAAGCTCATGTTACTTGAGTAAATAAAATGCCCTTGTTTTATAGTTTTAAACTTCATTTTACTTAGTTCAAAGTATTTATTATCCCAACATTTATTTGTAGTATATTTGTTTAGTGTTCTCCCTGTTTCTTGTACTTTCCTCAGAGATCAATGTAAACATTTGAAATTTTAAAGTGTATATCTTCATTTACTTTTATTTTGCCTACATATATGAATGTTTGCTGTGTGTGTACCTTGTCCCTGTGGAGATCAGAAAAGAGCATTAGATCCATTGAAACAGGAGTTACAGGCCATTGAATTCATGTCCTCTGCAAGAGCAGCCAGTGCTCTTAACCTCTGAGCCATGTTTCCTGCCCCTCAACATTTAAGCTTTATAAGATGATAATTTTCACAAATTAAGAGTACAATATTTACAGTGTTGTTCAGTAGTATTTTAGGTATTTCACCTTTAAATATACTTTAAAACATAAAATGTCTGGATCAACTAATTTTTACCCACAAGTTTAAGACCATTACAAGCTGTAACAGTGTATCACAAATTACATATAATTCAATACCATTATTAAAAGATCCATATGAAAAACTTTCAGTTGTTATTAGTACATATTTTCAGGATGTTCAATGTCCTTAAATGGCAGGTGAATTAAATTTATGAGCCAAATTATTAATGTATTGCTCAATATTGTTTGGTTCTAGCTAGTTCTTATCCTCAAGACATAATATCATGTTAATACCATGTCATATGTTGGTCATATGCATGTATTTCCTCGTCCAAGATAGGAAAATCATATTGACTCTAAAGGTTGTCCAACAAATAAGGGAAACATACCA
This sequence comes from Mus caroli, assembly GCF_978045245.1. Taxonomy (NCBI): domain Eukaryota; kingdom Metazoa; phylum Chordata; class Mammalia; order Rodentia; family Muridae; genus Mus; species Mus caroli. The sequence continues at coordinate 35,502,520 of NW_028227273.1, forward strand.
CTACCTGCTACCACAGTCTTAGTGTCTCTTGACATGTGGAACTAGTGTAATGCAGGGAATAACACCAGCACTGCAGGCTTTATATGTGACAGTCATTTATTTTCCTGGTTTACATTGTTATAGATAGCAAGCCTAAAAGCAAATACCAAAAGAAAAACAGTAATAAGCTAAGTTAAAACATTTTAAAATTTATTACAAAACACTAGACTAGAGATTTCAAAACCATTTCCTAACTCAAGTTTATTGGCACAGTTGCCCTCAGGTCTTAATGAAAGAGTTCATAACTGGGGTTTAGAAGATAAAGACAATGCTTTATTTACTAAGAAACACACTTAGAAACTTAAACTAGTTGTCTAATGATGCTCTATGCAAGAGATTTTAAGCCTTTCTATCTCACATTTCACAGAAGAGTGAACGAAAATGAACTATAAGAGTTTGTGAGCTATGTATGGGCAGTTTTTAGAAACAGGCTTTTGATTTAGTTGGCAACTGAGATTTCAGAAACAAAATAAAACCCTTTCGTGGACATCAGCAAATGTGACTTTCTAAGTAAGAATAATGAATATTGTCTACCTAAAGGATTCCCCTGTTAGTTCCTCTGTAATCTTTCAGAACTGCAATAACCTTCTTTTAATAGAATTCTGATGGTTAGACATCTAATACTGGAAATCACTATATACATATATAAGGCCATGTAATAAAGAAACACCATTCCATCGTGAAACTGACACTACAAGGGTGAGCAAGAATAGGATACATAAGGACAAACCATCACAGTAGCCAGTCCTTCCAAATGCTAATAGTACCAGCTTTTACTAGTGGAAGAAATTCACCCTGGTTTGTTTGGAGAACTGTTATGGTTCGACTGAGAGAGATGAAACACACATATTGCCAAAAATAGTTGTTGATCATACTAATGCTTCAGTTTTTAATATATTATCACTATTGTAAAAACTTACATAAGATGCATAAACTATTTTAATATATTATATATCCTATTATATACATTATATATCATATATATTGCATATATATTGCAGCTCTAATTTAGCACTAGTTTTCTTTTAATTAGCATTAACATGTGGAGAGAAATTTGTCTCTTTTTATAAAAATTCTTATAGTTTTACACCACAGATAAATGAAACTAGACTGAGCATTTGTGTATTGGTAATGTGTCCTCTTACACAGGAGTTGTAAGAAATCACATAAAGGATACAGCTTAGTCCTAAACTTAAGCACCCACAACTTTGGTTTGACTTGACTGTTACTATTCAGTATGTCTTATCCATCCTTTTTCAGAGTTCTTTGTGTATTATTGTATGTAGATTGTATCTGTGTGCTTTGATAAACTACTGTGTATACAAATAAACCCCAGTTTATGTGCAGGCCAATAAAACCTAGCTTACACACTTTCCCAGTTGGAGAAATGCCTCTATCAATTTAGAAGTTATTTCAACCATTATTTTAGATGAATTGCCCCATGATTTCGAAACAAGGTTATCACAAGAAGATGTGGGTCCTCCTTGAAGAATACATGCATCACATGTTTTTCTCAACAACTGTGGAGTACAACCAGAAAGACGAAGGCCTTTGTCAGAGGTTAAATCCACACTCTCTGTGGGAGAAATTCTAAGGGCAAACTATTCTTTTAGACACTATGCATAGACTTGAACTAAACATTTCCCCCCACAAACACACCTTTCTCCTTTGACAAAGTTCAGCTTGACTTTCTAAACAAGATTAATGCATATGGTCGACACAGATTATTCCAATGTCAGTCAATGTGCTGCCCTGTCCTTGTTTACTAAGACAATATTGGTACTGGCAGGTAGAAAACACGTTTTCCAACACAGGCAGACAGTGAATGTGGCTTGGAATCTGAATCCAAATTAGGTTCCATATTAATTGCAAATGGTAAAAACCTTTGCATTAGTTTTCTAATTAAGATTAATGATGGTAGATGGGGAGCTGATACCCAGACCCTGGCATTAACGGCAATCATTTTTCAACTGTGGCAAACATGCTATTCCTTGGAAATTCTTTTCAGTTGAAAATAGAATTGGCAGGAGAAGGCAATGACTGAGAGGAACAGGATATACTCCAGAGCATGTCTTAAGTCTGAGCCACAAATACACAGAAAACTCTCAAGGAAACCTCTTACCTAAAGCTGCACAATACGAGCCCAAACCTGGCCTCCAGAAAAACACATGAAAAACAAGGGACACCACGTTCTTCAACAAAATCCTATTATAAAAAAGTTATAAATAACTGGTATCAATAAATGTCCGCAATTAAAGTGCTTCTGGATATCTGTTGATGATGAGTGAGATGATTTACGCGGGGTGCACAGCCGGGGTACAGACACACCATCTGGAATTACGAACCGAGAAGCTCATAAAATCATCGATGTATTACATGACTTACTGCCAGGCCTCCACGGAGTAGCTACCATCAGCTTCTTAAGCTCTACATTTAGACCGCTTTAGACCCTGTTTAAGACAGAGTGTGCTTCATTCAGAGCAGCCTCCTCTGCTGGATTGTGTTGTGTGTGCTCTGAAAAAGAATTCCTCAGAGCGAGATGAAAGAAAATCTGGGGAAAGAGCAACCAGTAACTCTCTTTCCTCCAGCTGCTTTGTCAGTTTTAGACAAACGCAGAAATTATGCACTGCATTTTGTTCCACAATCAGTAACACACGTCATGTCTGAAAATATAGACCTCGCTGGAAAGATGATTGCGCAGTGCCCTTAGGATTTGAAGGTGGTGGTTAATATTTTCTTTCTTTTAAAAAAAAAAAACAATTATATGAACACAAGAGAGCTTTTGTGTGCCAAGACATACATGTTCTTTAAGCAAACAAAAGTGGAAAATTTTTAGCACAATCTGCATTAATAGAGACTGAATTGGATTTTCCCCGTTCTGGTTATGAATGGCATTATTTATACAGCTGTGAACTGTGTTGGGATGCAATAGTATAACGAAATTTTACTTTTGTTATTCAGCCGATTTCTTTTTTTTTTTCTCTTCAAGTCATATTCATCATAAAATCAAAGTAATCAATTTTAAATACTGATCCTTTGGGAAATATTTAAAACTTATTTGCCTTATGGCAATACCACTGTTGAAATTGGGTTTGTACAGTTGTAATGATATATAGGTAGATATTTTATTTTGTTAGATATCATACTTAATTCAACTGTGGATCTTATTCTCTAAGACCAAATAAGGGGAGTTTTTTTTAAATACAGGAGAAAGGCAATTTATTGAATAGGTTTAGAATATAAAAATAAGATTAAAAATTTTCAATTCCTTGGTCCCTATTTATGCTTCAAGCCTTATGCTAGTATCACATTTGCCTTAATTTGACATTTTAATGATTATATTTTCTTTTTAAAAATCATATCTGTCTTTATTTATTTACATCATAAATGCTGACCCCTTCCTGGACTCCATTCGCAGCCTTCCTTCCCCTGAGTTCCTTCTCCTCCATTTCTGAGAGGGCAGCCACCCCATCTGGTCTTCCCTCACCCTGGTACATCAAGGGTTAGGCACATCGTCTCCCATTGAAACCAGCCCTTGTATGCTCTTTGGTTGGTGGGTCAGACTCTGGGAGCTTCCAGGGATCCAGGTTAGCTGACACTGTTCATGTTGAACTGGTGTCTTCTTGAGGGCCTTTAATCCTTCCCTTAACTCTTCCATAAAGGTACTTGGCCTCAAACCAATGTTTGGCTGTGGGTTTCTACATCTGTCAGCTGCTGGGTAAAGCCTCTCAAAGAACAGCCATGCTGGTCTCCTGTCTGCAAACACAACATAGCATTAGTAATAGTGTGAGGGATTGGTGTCTGCCCATTGATCAGTCTAAAGTTGGGCAGGTCACTGATCAGCCATTCCTTCAGTTTCTGCTCCATCTTTGTCCCTGAATTTCTTTTAGACAGGACCTATTTTCGATCAAAAGTTTTGTAGGTGGTTTGGTGTCCCTCTTCACCCACTCGGGGTCTTCTCTGGCTATTAGATGTAGTCCCTTAAGGTTCCATGTCCCTAGTGTTGGGCACTGCATTGTCACCTGCATTGACTCCTGAGAGCATTCCAGCAGGCTAATATCCACTTATCAGTGAGGATATACCATGCATGTCCTCTTAGGTATGGATTACCTGACTCAGGATAATGTTGTCTAGTTCCATCCATTTGCCTGTGAAATTCATGATGTCCTTGTTTTTAATAGATGAATAGTATTCCACTGTGTGAATAAACCTCATTTTCTGTATCTATTCTTTGGTTGAGGGACTTCTGGGTTGCATCCAGCTTCTGGCTATTATGAATAAAGCTACTATCAATGTAATGGAGAACAAGACATAGTAATATGGTGGAACATCTTTTGAGTATATGCCGAGGAGTGGTATAGCTGGGTCTTCAGGTAGAACTATTTCCAATTATCTGAGAAACTGCCCGATTGGTTTCTTTTCTTTTATTTTAAATTTTCTTTATTTATATTTCAAACCCTTTCCTGGTTTTCCCTTAGAAAATCCCCTATCCTCCCTCACCCTGCTCAGCAAACCACTCACTCCTGCTTCCTGGCCCTGGCATTCCCCTACACTGGAGCATAGAGCCTTCACAGGACCAAAGGCCTCTCCTCCCATTGATGACTGACGAGGCCATTTTCTGCTACATATGCAGCTGGAGCCACGAGTCCCTCCATGTGTACTCTTTGTTTGGTGTGGTATTCCCGTTTATCCACATCCTCTCCAGCATGTGAGTTTTTGATCTTAGCAATTCTGATTGGTGTAAGGTGGGATTCCGAGGTTGTTTTGATTTGCATTTCCCTGATGACTAAAGATTTGAACATTTTTATGTGCCTCTTGGCAGTTGAGATTCCTCTTTTGATAATTCTCTAACTTTGTACCACATTTTAAATTGGGTTATTTTATTTTTTGGTTTCTAACTTCTAGAGTTCTTTGTATATTCTGGATTTTATTACCCTCTGTTTGATGTAGAATTAGTGAAGATATTTTCCCAACCTGTAAGCTGTTGTTTTGTCCAATTGACAGTGTCCTTTGCCACACAGAATGTTTTCAGCTTCATGAGGTTCCATTTATTAATTCTTCACCTTACTACCTGAGTCACTGATATTCTGTTTAGGAAATTTTCTCTTGTGTCAATGTGCTCAAGGCTATTTCCCACTTTCTGTTCTATTAAATTCAGTTTGTCTGTGTTTACACTGAGGTCTTTGATTCGTTTGAACTTGATTTTTGTGCAGGGTGATAAACATGGTTCTATTTGCATTCTTGTACATATAGACATCCAGTTAGACCAGCACAATTTATTGGAGATGTTCTCCCTCTTTCATTGTATGACATTGGTTTATTTGTCAAAAATCAAGTCTCTGTAGTGGTGTGGGTTTATTTCTGGATCTTTGATTTGATTCCATTGTCTACCTGTCTGTTTCTATACCAATACCATGTAGTTTTTATTACTTTTGCTCTGTAGTGCAGCTTTAGGCCACAGATGGTGATACCTCAAGAAGTTCTTTTACTTAAGTTCAGGAACACTTTGGCTATACTGGGGTTTTGTTGTTGATTTTCTATAAGAAGTTGAGAATTGTTTATTCAATATCTGTGAAGAACTATATTGAACTTTAGATGGGATTGCATTGAATATGTAGATTGCTTTTAGTAAAAGAGCCAATTTTACTAGATTAAACCGACATGAGCAAGGGAGATCTTTCTATATTCTGATATCATTCTCAATTTCTTTTTCAGGGACTTGAAGTTCTTATCATACAGGTTTTTCACCTATTTGGCTAGAGTTATACCAAGGTACTTTATGTTATTTGTGGTTATAATGAAGGTTGCTATTTCCCTAATTTTTTTCTCAATCCCATTTATCACTTGTGTAGAGGAGGGATACTGATTTATTTAAGTTTGTTTTGTATCAACCCCTTTGATGAAGGTGTCTATCAACTGTAAGAGTTCTCTGGTAGAACTCTTGGGGTCACCTATGTATACTACCTTATCATCTACAAATAGCAATCAATACTTTGACTTCTTCCTTTACAAATTGTATCCCCTTCATCTCTTTTAGTTGTCTTATTGCTCTTTATAGTACTTCAAGAATTATATAGAAGAGGTATAGGAAGAGCTGACAGCCTTGTCTTGTCCCTGATTAGAGTAATGAAAATGCTTTCAGTTTCTCTCCATTTAATTTGATCTTGGCTATTGGCTGGCTGTCCATTGTCTTTATTGTGTTTGGGTATGTCCCTTGGATCCCTCCTCTATCCAAGGCTTTCATCATGAAGGGGTGCTGGTTTTTCTCAAATGCTTTTTTGGCATCTAATAAGATGATCGTGTTTGTTTTGTTTTGTTTTGTTTTGTTTATAGGATTACGTTGATCAATTTTTGTATTCTGAACCATGCCTACATCTCTGGGATGAAGCCTACTTGATCATGGTGGATATTTTTAATATGTTCTTGGACTAGGCTTGTAAGTATATTATTGTTTATTTTTACATAAATGTTCATAAGGGAAATTCGTCTGAAATTCTATTTCTTTGTTGAGTCTTTGTGTGATTTAGGAATTAGGGTGACTGTGACATAATAGTATAAGTGTTCTTTCTGTTTCTATATACAGAATAGTTTAAGGAGTATTTGCATTTGCCTTTCTTTAAAAGTATGGTAGAATTCTGCACTAAAACCATCTGACTCAGAACTGGTTTTGGTTGGGAGAGTTCTGTTACCTTAGGGGTTATATGACAATTCATATGGCTTGCCTGATCTTGATTTAGCTTTGGTAATTGGTATCTGTCTAGAAAACCGTCCATTTAATTTAGATTTTCTAATTATTGGAGTGCAGATTTTTGAAGTAAGAGCTAGTAACTCTTTAAATTTTCTCATCTGTTATGTCTCCTTTTTCATTTCTGATTTTGATCACTTGGGTGCTGTTTCTCTGTCTTTTAGTTAATTTGGCTAAGAGTTTGTCTATCTTGTTGGGTTTTATCAAAGAAACAGCTCTTGGTTTCCTTGATTCTTTGTATTGTTCCCTTTGTTTCTAATTAATTTATTTCAGTCCTGAATTTTATTATATTCTGTTGTCTACTTCAACTGGGTGTGTTTCCATCTTTTCTGCCTAGAGCACTCAGATGAATTTTTTTTTTTTTAAATACAGGGTTTCTCTTTGTAGACCTGGCTGTCCTGGAACTCACTCTATAGACTAGGCTGGCCTCAAACTCAGAAATCTGCCTGCCTCTGCCTCCTAAGTGCTGGGATTTAAGGAATGTGCCACCACTACCCAGCTCAAATGAACTTTTAATTCGTTAGTATAAGAAACCTACAATTTCTTTTCCTTTTTTTTTTTACTAGATAATTTCTTCATTTACATTTCAAATGCTATCCCCAAAGTCCCCTATACCCACTCCCCACTCTGCACCCCAACCTACCCACTTCTTCTTCCTGACCCTGGCATTCCCCTGTACTCCTGCACATAATCTCACAAGATGAAGGGCCTCTCTTCCCAATGATGGCCAACTAGGCCATCTTCTGCTACATATGCAGCTAGAGACATGAGCTCTGGGGGTACTGGTTTGTTCATATTGTTGTTCCTTCTATAGGGTTGCAGACCCCTCTGGAGGATATCATCCTGAGTGAAGTAACCCAATCACAAAAGAACTCACATAATATGTACTCACTGATAAGTGGAAATTAACCCAGACACTTAAAATACCCTACAATTTCTTTATGAGGGAACTTGGTGCTATGACATTTCCTCTAAGCAATGCTTTCATAGTACTCCATATGTTTAAGTATGTGTGCCCTCATTTTCATTAATAGAAAGATTTTAATTTCTTTCTTTATTTTTCCCTGACCCATTAATCATTGAGTAGAAAGTTGTTTAGTTTCCATGAATATGTAAACTTCCTGTTGTTTCTGTTGTGGAAGTCCAGCTAAATCCATGGTGATCTGATAAGATGCATGGTATTATTTCAATATTCTTGTATCTCTTGAGGGTTTTTTTTTTTTTTTGACTAATGATATGGTCAATTTTGGAGAAAGTTTCATAAAGTGCTGAGAAGAAGCTATATTTTTATGTTGTTGGGGTAAATGATCTATAGATATCTGTTAGGTCCACTTAAATCATAACCTCTGTTAGTTCTGTATTTCTCTTTTTAATTTCTGTCTATATGGCCTGTCCATTGGTGAGAGTCGGTTGTTTATGTCAATGCACTATTAATATGTAGGGTACAATGTATGATTTAAATTTTAGTAATGTTTCTTTTATGAATGTGGTGTGCTTGCATTTGGGGCATAGATGTTGAGAATTAAGATGATTAAGATAATTAAGAGAATTAAGAGAATTAAGATTAAACTCTTGGTGAGTTTTCTCTTTGATGAGTCCTCCTGTCTGTTTTGATTCCTTTTGGTTGAAAGTCTATTTTATTAGATATTAGAAATGCTAGTCCAGCTTGATTCTGGACCCATTTGCTTGGAAAACCTTTACAGCCCTTTTTACTTAGATAATTACTATCTTTGTTGCTGAGATAAGTTTCTTGTACCTAGCCAACTGATGGATTCTGCTTATATCTGTGTCTCTTTATGGGGGAATTGAGTCCATTGATGCTAAGAGATACTAATGCCCAGTGATTGTTATTTTCTGTTATTTTGATGTTAGTGGTGGTTATGTGTGTGTGTGTGTGTGTGTTTCTTTTCTATTGGTGTTAATAGAATGAAATCATTTAGTTCTTGTGTTTTCTTGAGTATAGTTAGCCTTATTGAGATTGAGTTTTCCTTCTAGTACCCTCTGCAGTGCTGGGCTAGTGGAAAGGTATTGTTTAAATTTGATTTTGTCATGGAATATCTTGTTTTTTCCATCTATAGTAACTGAAATTTTTGCTGGGTACAGAAGTCTAGGCTGACATCTGTGGTCTTTTAGGATCTACAAGACCTCTGTCCAGGTCCTTTTAGCTTTGAGAGTCTCAGATGAAAAATTAGGTGTAATTTGATAGATCTGCCTCTGTATGTTACTTGGTCTTTTTCCCTTGATGCTTTTAAAGTTCTTTCTTTGTTCTGTATATTTAGTGTTTTGATTATTATATGATGGGACGATTCTCTTTTCTAGTTCAATCTATGTGGTGGTCTGTAAGCTTTTTGTACTTTTATAGGCACCTCTTTTTTTAGGTTAGGGAATTTTTTTCCCCTATGATATTGTTGAAGATGATTTTCAGGGCCATTGAGCTTGGAATCTTCTTCTGGTGCTATACCTATTATCCTTTGGTTTGGTCTTTTCATAGAGACCTACATTTTCTGGATGTTTTTTGTCATGAACATTTAAGATTTTGCATTTTCTTTAATGAATATATTCATTTCTTCTGTAGAATCTTCTACACCTAAATTCATCCATCTCCTGTATTCTGTAACTGATGCTTGCATTTCTAGTTTCTGTTCTCCTTCCTAGGTTTTCCATCTCCAGGATTGCCACAATTTGTGCTTTCTTTATTTCTTCTATTGCACTTTTTAGGTCTTGGACAGTTTTGTTTATATTCTTCACCTATTTGATTGTATTTTCCTATATTTCTTTATATTTATTTGCTTCTCTCTTAATGCCTCTATTTGTTTGAATGTATTTTCCTATATTTCTTTAAGGGATATCTTCAAGACCTCTTTAGAGGACTCTATAATCTTTATAAAATTTGATGTAATATCCTCTTCTTGTGCTTCAATTTCATTCAAATATCCAGGGATTGTTGTAGTAGGATAGCTGGACTTTGATGGTGCCATATTGCCTTAGTTCCTACAAATTGTATTTTTATGGTGTCTTTTAGGTATCTGGTTTTCACTGATGTCATATGGAAAATCCTGATAGCAAGAGGACTTCTAAGGGAGGCTTGGTGACCCATGGGCCAGACAATGGAGCTCAAGGTATCTGTTCTTTTGGTTATCCCTCAAGCAGACTTTACTCTACAAGCTGTGTCATGAGTGAACCATACTCTGCTGAGGTGGCTGTGGGATCCAATGAGGATTGGTGGTCAGAAAAATTTCTAAGCTGATCAGTTTTGGGGACTCCACAGTCTTCTAGTGAGATACAGGATGCTCGTGGGTTCCTGCAAGACTCCTCTAGACCAAGGAGGAAGAACAGAGTTAGAACATGGGGCTCTGGGTGCCACATGCTCTACTCAAATCTGTCAGCTCCCCCCTCTCATTTTATTTTAATTCAAATATAGCATAACCCAAATGAAAAGTCAAGTATTACATGTTGTTTCCTTTATATGGAATCTAGACTTTAATAAAAAAAAAAATCTAGAGTAGAGAAGGAGAGCTGAAAAGAGTGGGTGTAAAAGAACCTGAAATATTGACTAGGTTATAACTAAATATGACTTTGCATTATTTAAATTTTTAAGTATTTCTATAACCACATTCTTTTAAAAAATATTTATTTATTTATTTATTTATTTATTATATGTAAATACACTGTAGCTGTCTTCAGACACTCCAGAAGAGGGAGTCAGATCTCGTTACGGATGGTTGTGAGCCACCATGTGGTTGCTGGGATTGGAACTCCAGACCTTCGGAAGAGCAGTCGGGTGCTCTTACCCACTGAGCCATCTCACCAGCCCATAACCACATCTTTTGTATTTGAAATAAAATTTCAGAGAAATCTTAAATTCAAGACAGTTTTCAATAGATTAATATTGAAACGTTATTGTTTAAATCTACCTTCTATATGATCATGGCAAGGCTAAGTTTCATTCCACAGAACTTGATGAACTTCTTCTGTACCTGGGAATCCAAGATTCTAAACTGGGTTGCTGTACAACACTAGGCAGATAAACAGGGGGGGATATTGCTCAGGTGACTACAGCTGGCATCAAGTAGTCTTACTCTGTAATAAATTAAATTCCTTTCTCCCTCTTTGTCATAGTCATCCATATACGGCTGATAAAATTGAATATTTTTAAATTGCTGAATCATATCAATGTTTCTGTGTATGCATGTTTTCTGTATTGCATAATTAATTGGCCAAGCTGACCATTATGGACTTTCCTTTTCATCTGTTTTCTTTTTTTACTCAACGATAAAAGGCACTTTTACGTTGTCTTTCAGGATCATCATTTGTCCTCATGACTGTTAGAAAGGTGCATAGGTCTTCTGCAATATTTTGTTTCTTTATTCTGTTTATTTCTTAAACTGAAGATCATACTCTAAATGTACTTTTCAGATTGGCTTCCTAGGCATGATGCAGACAACTGTTGCAAACTGCTTAAACAACACAATTTCACCGCATGGAAAACATTCAACATGGGGCTTAGCAGGCTAAAATCAGAGACTGATTGTAATTGTTTCCTTGTTCTTGTTTGCTATAGGATAGACTCCTTAACTAGCTATTCCTTGTTTGGCAGGTAACTTATTCTACATGATCTAAGTCACAACTCTTTGGCCTAGCTATTTCTGTGACTGGATCACAGGACAGTTTCTTTGCTATTAAAGACCTGTATATATATATGTATGTTCTCTTGCTCTCATTCCTGCTGGTCTGGCTTATCTGTTTCTATACTCTAGTATCAGAGACACTCTAGTGTGTGGCACAGGCAAGGTACAAGGCCTGCCGTCCAGAGTTCTGCAGCCTCTCCAGAGTACACCAGACTCTCCAGAGTGCTGCAGCAGGTGAGAGACACAGCCAGTTCTCCTACTTTCATGACCCCAGGGGGAGGACAACATCTTTCCCTCCTCTGCACTACAGTACAAAGGGAGGAGTCAGGTTTGTCTCTCCCACAATCCCCATGTCTAGGGCCAGCTCAAATATGCAGGGCCAGCTCCTCGATGCACACACTGTGGAGCAGGCTCACTCATAAACCCACCACCAGATTTAACTTTTTTTTGCTGCCCAGACCAGCTTCAGGGACTGCTCTCAGGATGCCCAGGAGAAGGCTAAGACCAGGTCTATACAGCCCTCACATATTGGGATATTCCTGGGCAGCTGTCCACACCAGAGACATCTGTCTGGCCTTTAGTGCTAATAGCTCATATATTTCCTAAGCTAACAATATCTACAAAAGCCGTAACATACTCAGAGGTGTCAGAGATTATGGTATTGGCATCTTTGAGGGGATTCATCTCTGTATAACACTACCTGAACAACTATGTTTGAATCTCATTTTATTGATTTTTGGCTATCTTGTCCACACCACACTACAAAAGTAGGAGTTTAGACTTATTAGAAAGCCTGGAAACTGTTTGAAAAGTATTAGCTGATAGAGAAATTCATAACTAAAACGACCTAAGAAGTTAGCCACGTTACTTTATCTTCAATACCCTTATTTTTTGCTTCTAACCAGCTGTTCAACTGGCAGCAAACACACAAGTATTGACCTGTACTCACAGATAATGCAGTGAATACAAACTAAAGTAACTTTCTTTAGTGCCAACATCTTTCTCATTGATGCCTCCTGTCTGCTTTTGCATGATTTTCCCTGATTCCTCTGTATTTTCTAACATTTATACAGAATTTTATACCTGTGCATTTTCTTACTCTTTCATTTTTGGTATGCATGATTTTATTGTTCTGCCTAATTGCCTGATTTTAAATATAATATCTGAGCGGTAACCTCCAGGCAGGATATGGATACGCTCTCTATTTAGAGCTCTCCTGAAAAGCATAAACCCCCAACTCATTTATCTTTCAGATGGTATTTCTATGAGGAAACAGACATACCTCTCTCAGAGTAACCTGAAAGAGATTTTCACGAATAGATTACTGAACAATATTTGAGATCCACAAGTCACTGAGAAGACCCATGGCTAAGAAACACAGAGCTTGCTATCAAGGAGAATCCGTTCTACAAATTACGCAAAGAACAAAAGCTGTTGGCGAATTACCAGGTCTGACTATCCACAATTATGATGCCAAAATGCATGGCCCTCTTTGTGATAAGAAGACTCTTCCTTCTGTTGAACCACCACCATGAACATAACATCTCAGTTCACACAGAGATGCAACTGCTGAGCATTATAAAGATCAGTCCCAAATACCCAGCATTCCTGACACTATGCATCATATATATTCCTGGAAAAAAATGTCTCTTCCTCCAAAGAACCCTAATTACTTTATACATGTGTATTTGGATTAATGTTTCTTATCACTGAATTTACATGCCTTCTGATACTTGATTCAACTTCTATCTCAGAAGCTAAGTGACTAGTTTGCCTATGTGATAAGCCGTGTGACTGACAATGAAGATACATAGAAAGTGAAAATTTGTATTCACAATATAGCTTCTCACCCCTACAACTAAATACAAATATTCTTTACCCTAATTACTCAAGACACAAAACAATTTGTCTATATTTTTGCTTGGGAAACTTTATTATCTCTAATAATATTTTGAGAAATATCTTTTCATTGTCAATAAAACTGATGCCATATTCTTGGAAATTTCAATGTCAGAATCTTTCCCTAGGCTTATCTTTTAAAGGTCTGAATTAAACTTAGTTGAATTAGTCACTATCTGTTGCACAACTTAAATTGGCACATTCTGAGCAGGGCTCTGACCATATGGAACTTGTCCATGTCAGCCACAATACATACAGTTTTGACATACTATACCTTCACTTCTTCAGGAGCTGCATCTTTTCATTAGGTTTCCATTTTTCCATTCATCATGAGGTAGCATCTTTCAATCATTATAATAGCACAGCTGGAGATAAGATGGCAATTGTATATAGCTCTTTCTAACACCCTTTCCTTGTGCTTGACAGCTCTCTAACTAAAGATAGTTTTTTTTTTCATGTGCTAGCTTCCTCCCATTGTTAATATCCCTGTGAACATATAACCAGGTGGGTACAGCTGTTAATCTTCAGTTTTCTCTGTTGATTTGACAAATCCCTTGATGGGAGTATTCATTGTGAATAAGCTCAGAGGAGACATTGTCTCCTTGTTATAATGCTTCCCCTTATATAGATAAACCAATCAGTGCAGCTATAATTAATAAATAAAATTTAGGTTAGTTCCATTCAGAATATATGACTGAAGATTCAGTAATAATTATTGAAGTAAAGTAGATCTTTCACATACTCAGAAATCTAGCACTTCACGAATGAAAAATATTTAAAATTTCCGTTCAATGGTAAAATAACTTTCTCCCATGATGGAGAGAGTTAAGAGGAAAACAGCATTGAAACTATTTGACAAGAAAACAGAAAATAAAGATACAAAGAGAGTGAAAGTGATTATTTCACCTCAACAGCCTGAAGGTTAGAACCTTTTTGTTTGCTCGACATACCACTTCTATTGTCTCTGAACATTGAGAAATCTGGCTGGGCCCAACCTGAAGCATCATCCCTAATGACTAGAGTTCATGTAGCTGGTAGATACATTGCACAGGACCAGAGGAGGAAAAAAGTGATTATTAGTATCATTCAGACACAAACATGGCCACCTATGAGCAACCAACCAGTTGTTGATTAGAATTAAGGAAGATCTGGGACAGGGAAACCACAAATATCACTACTTGCTTCAGCATTTAATTTTGTCTTACAGGGTGCTTGTTTTGACCTTTTATCTATATTTTTTGTTTTGTTTGTTTTATCAGTCTCATTTTGAGAGAGAGAGAAAGAAGGAGAGAGAGAGACAGATAGAGACAGAGAGAGAAAGAGAGAGAGGAAGAGAGAAAGAGAGAAAGAGAGAGAGAGAACAGAATGTTGAGTGGGTTGTGAGGTGTAAGAAATCTGAGAGAAGTTGGAGGAAGAGAAAGAACATTAGTTTTTGATCAAAATGTAACATATGGAAAAAAACAAAATTAAAAATTTTTTAAGTAACATTTTCACAGGAAAATAATGGAATTTGCAGGAGATTTAAGAAAAAAATTTAATAACTATAGGTTTTTGTTTGTTGTTTATTTTTTGTTTTTTTCTATGATACTGAAGATTACTGAAACCGATGTACTGATTCATTTTTAATAAACTAATTAAGAAGAAAATCAATGACCTCTCTTTTTTTCCTCATCTCATCTCTAAAAACAACCTATAAGTTGGGTTTCTCTTCATGTTGGGTTTAGCATATTAACATTTTTACAGACATTTCTTCTATACATAATTTATTATTATTTTTAATGAAAGAATGTTGAATTTTCCTCATTTATTTTCTCTGTATCTATGAAGATCCTATGGTTGTATTCTTTGTTTTATTTTTCACTGTTATAGTCAACACCTACTGACTTGTCTATGTTGACTTATTCTTGCATCTTTGTCAGAGTTCTCATTCCCTCATCACTTTTGTTCCACCCAGACTAGGTTTATTCAGAGTAATTAATAACGAGAAGAAAATGCAGCCTAATTGAACACAAAATAAGTTAAATTGTTAGCGCATGCAGATGGACAATGTGCTGTGCAGAAAACTAAAGACTATAAAAATAAGAATAATAAGTTATTGCAGGAAAAGTTGAAGAATAAAAATTCTTTAGCATTTCTATATGCAAGGAGTGAACTTGCTGAGAATCAAAACAAAGGAAAAACAAACAAACAAACAAAAACAAAGCAAGGAAACAAAGCCAGGCATCATAGCCATGTATGTATATGGGGCCATTAAAATATTAAGGATAGATGAACTTAAAGTTTAGAACAACCTAAATCTAGAAATCTAGTGATTTATAGAGTAACCTAAGCCACATAAAGACACCTTAACTAAAAATCATAATAAAAACAGAAATAAGAGGACTCTCACAAGAAAGATACTTTACTACATATAGAAAAAAACTCTTAGAAATTAAATAACTTAAAATATTAAAGATATTATGAAAAAGATAAATAATGAAAGGATATTCTATGTTCATGATAGAAAAATTAATATACTTGAAATATTCATACTACTAGTAAAAAGCTTAGAGATTCTACATGTTTCTCATTGAAATTACCTTGACATTAATAATTTAAAAGAGTTTAAAAGAGCTTTTTTTATGGATCCATGAAAGCTAAAAATAACAAAACCATGTCAACAACAACAAAAAAGAAACCAAGATTAAAACAAGTTGACTCAAATTATAAACATAAACAAATACATCTACAAACCAAGAAAAAAATAATGGAATCATATGATGACCCAGAACAGGCAGAAAAAATAGCCAAAAAAAAAAAAAAGACCCACTGCAAAAAATAGACTAAGGACCAAAATATATAAGAAACACAAAGTACTTAAAAACAAAACAAAACAAAACAAAAAAAACAAAACAAAAACGAATGACTTCATTAAGAATGGGAAAATGTTTTCCAACCACATTCCCCAAAGAGACAAAGACAGGGTTGGTAGACATTTGAAGTATATATATTTCAAATTGAATATATTGAATATATGTATATGTATATGTATATGTATATGTATATGTATATGTATATGTATATGTATATGTATATGTATATGTATATATATTGCTCTGAGACATACAAATTGAATCATAAGTATACATCACTCCAAAACTATTTGACTTATGGCCTTCAAAACACAAATTTATGTATTAGTAATGATTTATAGAAATGGTAACCTTTATATAAGGTTGTTGTTACCATAAATCAGTCGAAATAGTTTTAGAGAGCAATGTACAAGTTTCTAAAAAAAAATAACCGATGCAGAGTTGTAAAATTAATAACTCTTTTTCAGGGCCTAAACCTAAATGAGAATATCTGTGATGGCATTTATGCACTTTCCTGTTAGCTATAGCTTTATTTACAAGCACCACAATGTGGAAGCCACAGGACTGTGAATTAATATATGTATAGATGTTTAACATATGTTAATGTATATCGTAGAAAAACTACATTATTAAGTGGGGAACAAAAGCCCTGTTTGAAACAATAGCTAGAGTTTTATCAGTTATTGTGTTAAGTGAACTAACCTAGGCCTAAAAAAGAAAGACACAGAATGATCTTACTGCTCAATGGATACTAAAAGTGTTAACATTCAATGAAATAGACACTATAAAGTAATTTATGTCATTGAAGAGATGAAGGAGGAAAGGTTCTGTTAGAGGAGTTTAATAACTTCTGGTATTTTATTATAAAGAAGAAAGGTGACCGCAGTTAATTTGTATGGCAAAACTGCCCGAAGATGTTATTTTAAATGGTCTCACCACAAAGAAATGGTAGATGTTTTAATACTAAGTCAATTGAACAGAATAAAAGTATTCTGTTAGTCCTGGTAAGTATTGGGTTCTCCCCTAGGAGCTATGATGCATATAGCCACAGGTACTTAGTTCCTTTAACAGGAACAGGTATGGACTTTATCATGGAATGGACATTAGATCCAATGAGTAAGTGGTTGGTTACCACAGTAACATTAATGCTACTGTTGCAGCAGCAGGCAGATATTGTCAGGACAGTAATTGCTCTAATTTGCTGGTTTCATGACTGGTTGAGAATAATGATTACTGTTCTCCTACAGCATGCATAGCATTTTCCAGCAGTGTGAGAGCTACCAAGAGAAGCTTCCTAGTAAATACTAGCTTATTCTTTTCAAGTTTTGAGACTCAAGTATGTGTTATCTACTATCAAAGCATCTTAACTTTAAAATTCTGTAGAGTAGCCAAGAGTGTTGACAACATCCTATAATGCTCAGGAGTCTATGTGTCCCCATTGATCAATAATTCAAAAAGATAACTTATTCCTAGTCCCATTTATTGGTTTTTATTTACTACCATGAGATATCTAATTGGAGTATTGTGTGCCTACTCTAGCATGAGTCTTCAGCCCTATTTTTATATGTATATGTGTATATGCATATGTTTTAGAAAGCTTCTGTACTAGTAGTAGGTTTGCATACAGAATTTTTAAAAGGCATTTACTGCTAGCTATCCTTCCACATTTCCCATGCCAATTTAATGTTTCCTGTTCCATTATAATTACCCTTTAACTCTTTACACTACTGTGATGTACCATCCCTAAATGATTGCCCCTTCCCCCAATGGTTCCAGAATAAATTCCTGACCACTATGGGTAGTCCAAATGGAGCAGACATATTTCAATATGGAAAGGGAACATCAAAAAATATTGAACTTCTG
Source organism: Mus caroli (assembly GCF_978045245.1). Lineage (NCBI taxonomy): Eukaryota > Metazoa > Chordata > Mammalia > Rodentia > Muridae > Mus > Mus caroli. The sequence continues at coordinate 35,520,546 of NW_028227273.1, forward strand.
ACAAATTTTCATTTCACACATGTGTCGGGGTCATGTAAACCTTTTCCATAGTATTCCATTTTAGTATATGATATCTTGAAGCAGGAAATCATTCAGTATTGTTAAAATATTTCATTGGGCATCTAGTATATACCAGAATCTTAATAGAATATCTAATCAAATTTTAAATGTCATAATAATTCCTATTCACATTGGTGTGTGTGTTTGTGTGTGTGTGTGTATGTGTGTGTAATAAACCTTGATTTAAAATTAGCTCACAAGGAAACCAAAATTATTATTAGCAGATGAAGAAAAATTGTTTTAACCAATACTTAGAGAAAATGTTAAAATAACCACAGCACCTATTAACACACATGCACATTTATCATATTGTATATATATATATGTACATATATATATCATAAATGTACATATAACATATTTAATGCATAAACACATTAAACATAATTAATATATGTGTATAACTACGAATAAACACTGTGTATGGAGTAAAGAATTGCTCAGCATGAGCAGATGTTAAAAATGATGAAATAATCTCAAAAATATATTACTGAAAAGAAAAATTTTTATACTGATGATATAATAAATACACACTTTCAACCAATCTTTTCTCTTCCATCTAAAAGCTCATTACCAAAGCCTGTAATGAGTCCATCTGAGATATAATTCCTCATTTGAAATCTATTCAATTTTCTTCCTAGTTTTCTCTCAATCTTTTGTCTAGAAGAAATTGCTGGGAGGGCAAACATTTTAATTCTCCAATTTCAAGTCATTTTGAAACTTCCCAGGATAGATGCTACAGGTAAATCTTTGTGACTTAATCCCTCTTTCTTTTCTCAATAATGTTCTAAGTTTAATGACTCCCACTGTGGCTGTCCCATATTGAATTGACGTTTGCACACACTCTTTACCCCACCCATTTCTAGTTTCCTGTACATCACTTATGATCCTTGGTATTATTTATTTAGTTTGTGGCAAAGTGCTACATAGTGACTTCGGATTGAAGAAAATTATTTAACATCTGGGCTTCATTTTCCACTTCCCCATCTGTAAAACTTGATGTCATAATATTTATCCAATCCTGCACAGGAGTGATATAAGAATTTACTCATGTTGGTAAGGAACATTTAGATGCAAGGCACAGCAGAAGTATGAAATGCTGCTATTATTTTCTGACAGTCCAGTCAAGCTCTATAAATAATGTGGTCAGGCCCTGAGAACTGTATGATGGAATGTAATGACTTGCAGGTGGGGCTCAGTCAGTAGAAAAGGGGCTCTCATGCTAGAGTCTTGTCACTTGGGTTGTGTAAATGTCACCGTGTATACTTTGTGGAGCAGCCTTTCAACTCCTTAACTATGAAAATTAAGGTTTTTACTTTCTCCAACACTAAGGAGAATGAGCTGTGGTGAGAGCATAAACTTCATTTTATAGAATGATTTGATTAAGTGCCTTTTGAGTTTTCAGATTAAGTGATTTTCTTGCATGTTCTCATGAGACAAGGAAACAGACAATCCCATGTTAAATGGACCCTTTCAGGGGCAATACAGTGGGGTTGTAGCCAGCCATAGACTCTGCTTAAATGTCCAAATCTTCAGGGAGTGAGATGCAGACTAGCAGGGTTTAGTATATTTTATGTGAAAGAATAATTCCCACTGGAACGGGTAAACTTTATGAAATCTGCTCCTGGCCAGATTTTATTCACCTCTATCACCCAATCTGATTTTTTTTTAATTTTGGGTATTTTATACAAAAGTGATGTGTTTATATCATTTTTATCCCATCCTCTCTTCCTTTCAAATCCTCCCATACCTACCATTCTCTCTCAAATTCATAACCCCATCTTCATCATTACACACATGCATGGTACACAATTAAACTCAACTAACTTTTATAATGCTCACATTTCTTTCAAATGGTCTCACCACAAAGAAATAGTAGATGTTGTAATACTAAGTCAATTTGACAGGGGATAAAAGCATTCTATTAGTATTGGGTAGTAATGGATTCTCCCCCTAGGACCTATGATGTATCTAGATACAGGTTATTAGTTTCTTTAACAGGGATATGTATAGACTTCATTGTCAAGTGGACATTAGATCAGTAAGTGATTGGTTACCACAATAACGTTAATGGCACTGTTGCAGCACACATATTGTTACAAGAAATTTCACTACAAGTTAATTTCTAGTTTAGGATGGCTAAACCTAACTGTGACTATAATATGTAGTATTTGTCTTAAATACACAGTCCTTAATTTGCAATAACTGTACTTGAAGAAAACACAAAAGATTGAGTTTTCACAGTCTAGAAATTTTTATTTACACAATTTTCACTGACTTGACTAATCTAAATACAAGATAGAATATTTATGCCTTCTAACACTACATTGTCTAAAGAGAAGACAGGATATTATAAGGGATCATGGGAATTATAAAAATGAACCTATAACATATATAAGGAAAATGAATGTAAAAGTGGAAGCAGGATTAAAAGTCAGATATGGATTCCTGACTAGAAGTGATACCAGTCCATAATTAAGATGCTTAAAACAAAATCACAAAAATCATATAATATTTTATTTGACTTAAAAAAAAACAGTTTTTTTTTCTGCACTGAATGCATGGAAAGCCAACAGTGCTGAATATGTGTTACATGTTGGGAGATCCAGCTGACGAAGGCCATCTTCTGCATTTCCCTCTAGCTTCCAAGTTTTAATATGGGCAAATACATTTATCTCTAGTAAAATGTTGAGGTCGAATTATATCAGGGGGATTGGGATTAAACAAGTAAAAAGGAAAACCTTGACAATAATATTGTATCTTGGTGCTCTTGTAATGTAGAAATGTGCAAACTGTTCATCCCTATAAAGAAAACAAGCTTGAATTTTCAGTAAGTAAAAAAGAAAAAGATAAAAGATGGCCTCCAGAATCTGGATAACCCAGATACACTTTCAGTATTCAGAGGGAAAGTGAACTGAAGTAACCAAAGATGTTGGAGGAGTTTATTCTCAAATGTAAATGGGAAAGGAAATTCTGACTTTTGAAATTTATTTAAAAACTCAATTATAAAGAAAGGTTAAAGACTATTCATTGACTAACTTGAATTTGGTTTTGTTCATGGGTTTTTGTTTGCTTGTTGAATTTTTATGGTTGTGTGTTTTGTCTTGTCTTGCTTTGCTTTAGTAAATGAATTTCTCCAGCTTCTCTTTCCATTTACGAGGCATGAGCTGAGTGTGGTAGTGTTTTCATCAGCACTTTAACCCTAGTGGTTAAAACAGTGGATATGAAAACATTCAATAAATATTTGCTGACTGAGATACTTAACTGTGGGGATAATGCTTCTTTGTGACATCTCAAACTTTCTGGAAATTCTAACATGATCAGTGTCTGTTGTCCCAGACACCTGTCAGGGTGACATCCTTCTTGTCCCCACAATACAAAGAAAGCAAAGCCCAGGATTTGTGACTATAGGTTCAGTTCATGCCAAACTTCTTTGTATTCTTTGAGTCAGCTGGCTAAATATTGTTCTTGATTGCCTAATTTCCTTCCTGGTAAATTTACCATTCTAATTATATCATATGTTAGATATGTTATTAAATCAGCAAGACATTATTAATTTTGTCCATGATATTATGATTTAAATTTAAGTAAACTGCAATGCTTTTTACAATATACATATATTTGATATGGGGAAAGATACTTAAAGACTTAATGATAATTTATGATATTTAACATAGAGATGCACTGGGGTGGATATTGAATAAACAGCAAATGGCTGTCAAATGTATGGCTTCAATTATGAAAACTTTGCTTACTTAATTCAACATTTATAAGTCAAACATGTATTAATACATATATATATATATGCAATTCAAATTTAAACATTAATCCTTACAAAATTTCCTTTAGTGTTTTTTTTTCTTCATTCTTTTCTCTCTTTTCCTTCTACGTCTTCTTTTCCTTCTTTTTCTCTCAGTGTCTTCCTTTCCATTTCCTTCCCTTTCGTTCTCTTTCATTCTTACTCTTGAGCCTCCTTCTCCTGCTATTTAGGGCAAAAGTTCCACACAGTTTTCCAGAACAACTTTAAATTTTTCCATACAAGAAACCATACAGTGTAGAATTTGAAACTATGTCCATTGCCCTCTCTGTGACCTAATTTAAATTACTAATGGCTAATGATCATGATTAAACTTTTGAACAGAAGTTTCAAAATTATCAAAGTATGATGTTTCATGTATATATCATTGTATTTGTTTATGATAATGTTAAATGTTCATTTCAAAAACAATTGACAAAGTACACAACATTTAAAACATTTAAAATCAAATTGCATGTGAATGGCTGTTTTTGATGAGATCATCATTAGATAAAAGTTAAAATTGTATGTTTTATAATAAAAGTTATTGAATATAAAAATATATAATCATAATAAAATGATTTATTTGTCTAATTTTAATTTTTTGTCTTTAAACAAGTTTTTGCAGCACACTGAAGAATAGGGTGACTGGAGAGGCAAATGCTTTTCTTCTCTAGATGTTGAGGTAACAGACATTAATGCAAAAATGCAGTGTTACAAAGAAAAAATAGCTCCAGGTAAAATTTTAAAAAACTAAGCATAGAGTTTTGATGGTCTATGAATTTCATATTTTTTTTTTACAAAATTGTATCACTGTAAGTCTTCAAACAAATGACTGACTGTCAGTTATTGGGAAGAGATTTATAATCTACTAACAAAAAACTACCATTGAGTCACCGAAATACACAACGTAAAACTGCATTTCAATTTGGTGGAAACTTCCAAGAGTGTAGATTGTACATCATGTGGTGTTTCCCACATTTTCAGATGCTTGGACATGAGTTTATTACATCATCTTTCTGTAAGATGGAATCAGAGGCTTAAGTGGAGCCTAGAATCATAAAATTACTAGAGTCACTTTCTGCTTCGTGAACAGAAAATAAACGTGAAAGTGTCACCAGTTCTCTAAGTAGGACAGAGGTCACTTGGTTTTTCATAATTTTAGCTCCACGGCATCAGTGCACAGAGAATCAGACATTGTGCATATAGACTCCCAGACAAACCTATATTAGAACGTTTATCAAACACAGCACCATTCCCAAAGGCCCCTTGTAAGGAAACTTTCTCCAAAACAGTTACACAAAAGGCCAATATCAGGTGCAGATGATGTGGGGTATTAAATCTTCACTGAATACCTGAAATCCTGATGATTTCAGGGCCAAGGTTATGCCCACCATGTCCTTCTTAAACAAAGCTACATGTGATCTGTCGCACTACGTTCTCCATGGCATACAAGTGCCCTTTCTCTCATGCCTAATGGTTCAGAGAGCTGCAACAGTTGCTGAAAGATAGGTGGAACTAGTGAACCCATGATGAACTCTCTCATCCTGGAAAACAAGAAAGAGAAAAATGCAAAGCCTGCAATTGCCTGTCATTAAAATATTATAAGGTATTATTGCATAGCTGTATACACCTCATTTTAGCTTTCAAGGGCTACAGTGCCAAACCAGACCTCCACTACTTAGCCTCTCTTTTCTCCCGCCTCCAATGCTCCCACCACCACCACCATATACATACTTTTTGCTTCTGCTCTTCCCCTCTTCTTCAGTAATATTTTCCTTGCTCTTAAATTACTTTTTCCCAATGTTCTCTTTCTATTAAGAAGGGAGAAATTTTTTGATAAACTAATTCAGACATTCTTAACATTCTTAATATTACTATCACTTTATCTTCAAAATAATGCCAAAATAAATATTAATTCTAATAAAATTGTAAGCATTGAGGATGTATGTTTTTTTTTAATTAGAACACTGTGGGAGAGAAAGTGGGAATAGATATGACCAAGTAGCAATGGATATTGTATTGAAATATTGTATATATGTATGAAACTTACAAAAACTCAAATAAAAAAGATTAAAAAAATATGTATTAACAAAAATATAAAGGACATGTTCATCACCCCCAGGAAATTTGAACTAACAAAATGTAGTATACAAATCCATCAGAAGACACTCACTGAAGTGAAACAAGAGCTCCAAAGCTGGGCTGTGGTGCTTTGGGGTTGAATTAGGCAGTATCTGGACACAGAACCAGAATGTGAAGATCAATTTGAACACTGGAGAAATAAGGCAAGTGGATAAAAATGTTGGAAAGTGTCTATTGCAGGCAGCTCAGGAGGTCTGAGCCTCAAGGTAGCTCAGCTGATCTCAGTTTCTTTCTGGTGGTTAGTCTGGTCTGAGCCATTTCTAGGCAGATTGTCTTCTCTTAGGCTGTCTGTCAGCAGGCTTACAGCTGTATAAGTTTGAGGACAGGAGAGAAGTAGTGAATCTGTTCTGTTTCTGGGATTTCCTGAAGCTGGGGGTACTTTTTGAGCTTGAAGTGTTTCCCTATGGATAACCCTCTGTCTTCACAACCTACCTTCCAAAAGGAAGGTGTATCATGGCAGGCATTGCTACACAATAAACAGGCATAATGGGAAGTGTATAAAATGATTGGGGTATTATTGCCACGCTACTTACATCATGCTGTAATATTGAGATTTAACAAAAAGACAAGAACCATTTGTGAGCTGGCGGTGGTGGCACACGCCTTTAATCCCAGCACTTGGGAGGCAGAGGCAGGTAGATTTCTGAGTTCAAGTCCAGCCTGGTCTACAAAGTGAGTTCCAGGACAGCCAAGGCTATACAGAGAAACCCTGTCTCAAAAAACCAAAATAAATAAATAAACAAACAAATAAATAAAAATAAAATTGTGGGCACAAGTCCCTTCAGGTCCACTCGAGAACTCGGGTGCCTTGCCAGAGGAGTCTCTGGACACCTGCAAGGACCCACACAGGATTCCCCACAGAATCCTAAGATCTCTGGTGAGTGGAACACAGCTTCTGCTCCAATCCAATTGAGCGGGACCTGAGACTGCATTAACTAGGGAAGCAGGCAACCCGGCCTCTGCTGGGGCACAAGTCCCTTCCGGTCCACTTGAGTACTGGGGTGCCTTTCCAGAAGAGTCTGTGGACACATGCAAGGACCCGCACAGGATTCCCCATGGGATCCAAAGACCTCTGGTGATTGGAACACAACTTCTGCCAGGAGGCAGGTTCGAACACCAGATATCTGGGCACCTTCCCTGCAAGAATAGAGCTTGCCTGCAGAATATACTCTGACCACTGAAACTAAGGAGAGAGCCAGCCTCCCAGGTCTGCTGATAGAGGCTAACATAATCACCTGAGGAACAAGATCTAACTAGAGACAACTATAACAACTAGCTCCAGAGATTACCAGATGGAGAAAGGCAAATGTAAAAATCCTAGTAACAGAAATCAAGACCACTCACCATCATCAGAACGCAGCACTCCCACCCCACCTAGTCCTGGGCACCCCAACACAACCGAAAATCTAGACCCAGATTTAAAAGCATATCTCATGATGATGGTAGAGGACATCAAGAAAGACTTTCATAACTCACTTAAAGAAATACAGGAGAGCACTGCTAAAGAGTTACAGGTCCTTAAAGAAAAACAGGAAAACACAACCAAACTGGTAGAAGTCCTTAAAAAAAAAACAGGAAAACACAACCAAACAGGTGACGGAAATGAACAAAACCATACTAGACCTAAAAAGGGAAGTAGACACAATAAAGAAAACCCAAAGTGAGGCAACGCTGGAGATAGAAACCCTAGGAAAGAAATCTGGAACCATAGATGCAAGCATCAGCAACAGAATACAAGAGATGGAAGAGAGAATCTCAGGTGCAGAAGATTCCATAGAGAACATCGGCAAAACAATCAAAGAAAATACAAAATGCAAAAGGATCCTAACTCAAAACATCCAGGAAATACAGGACACAATGAGAAGACCAAACCTACAGATAATAGGAGTTTATGAGAATGAAGATTTTCAACTTAAAAGGCCAGCAAATATCTTCAACAAAATAATAGAAGAAAACTTCCCAATCCTAAAGAAAGAGATTCCCATGATCATACAAGAAGCCTACAGAACTCCAAATACACTGGACCAGAAAAGAAATTCCTCCCGACAAATAATAATCAGAACAAAAAATGCACTAAATAAAGATAGAATATTAAAAGCAGTAAGGGAGAAAGGTCAAGTAACATATAAAGTCAGGCCTATCAGAATTACACCAGACTTTTCACCAGAGACTATGAAAGCCAGAAGAGCCTGAACAGATGTTATACAGACACTAAGAGAACACAAATGCCAGCCCAGGTTACTATACTCGGCCAAACTCTCAATTACCATAGATGGAGAAACCAAAGTATTCCACGACAAAACCAAATTCACACATTATCTTTCCACGAATCCAGCCCTTCAACAGATGATAACAGAAAAAAAAAAAATACAAGGACGGAAATCACGCCCTAGTAAAAGCAAGAAAGTAATCCCTCAATGAACCTAAAAGAAGACTGCCACAAGAACAGAATGCCAACTCTAACAACAAAAATAAAAGGAAGCAACAATTACTTTTCCTTAATATCAATGGACTCAATTCCCCAATAAAAAGACATAGACTAACAGACTGGCTACACAAACAGGACCCAACATTCTGCTGCTTACAGGAAACCCATCTCAGGGAAAAAGACAGACACTACCTCACAGTGAAAGGCTGGAAAACAATTTTCCAAGCAAATGGTTTGAAGAAACAAGCTGGAGTAGTCATTCTGATATGGAATAAAATCGACTTCCAACCCAAATTTATCAAAAAAGACAAGGAGGGACACTTCATACTCATCAAAGGTAAAATCCTACAAGAGGAACCCTCAATTCTGAATATCTAAGCCACATTCATTAAAGACACGTTAGTAAAGCTCAAAGCACACATTGCACCTCACACAATAATAGTGGGAGACTTCAACACACCACTTTCATCAATGGACAGATCCTGGAAACAGAAACTAAACAGGGACACAGTGAAACTAACAGAAGTTACGAAACAAGTGAACTTAACAGATATCTACAGAACATTTTATCCTAAAACAAAAGGATATACCTTCTTCTCAGCACCTCATGGTACCTTCTCCAAAATTGACCATATAATTGGTTACAAAACAGGCCTCAACAGACACAAAAATATTGAAATTGTCCCATGCATCCTATCAGACCACCATGGACTAAGGCTGATCTTCAATAACAACATAAATAATGGAAAGCCAACATTCACGTGGAAACTGAATAACACTCTTCTCAATGATACCTTGGTCAAGGATGGAATAAAGAAAGAAATTAAAGACTTCTAACAGTTTAATGAAAATGAAGCCACAACATACCCAAACCTATGGGACACAATGAACGCATTTCTAAGAGGGAAACTCATAGCTCTCAGTGCCTCCAAAAAGAATCTAGAGAGAGCACACACTAGCAGCTTGACAACACATCTAAAAGCTCTAGAAAAAAAAGGAAGAAAATTCACCCAAGAGGAGTAGACGGCAGGAAATAATCAAACTCAGGGGTGAAATCAACCAAGTGGAAACAAGAAGAACTATTCAAAGAATTAACCAAATGAGGAGTTGGTTCTTTGAGAAAATCAACAAGATAGATAAACCTTTAGCTAGACACACTAGAGGGCACAGGTATAACATCCTAATTAACAAAATCAGAAATGAAAAGGGAGACATAACAAGAGATCCTGAAGAAATACAAAACACCATCAGATCCTTCTACAAAAGGCTATACTCAACAAAACTTGAAAACCTGGACAAATGGACAAACTTCTGGACAGATACCAGGAACCAAAATTAAATCAGGATCAAGTTAACGAGCTAAACAGTCCCATATCCCCTAAAGAAATAGAAGCAGTCATTAATAGTCTCCCAGCCAAAAAAAGCCCAGGACCAGATGGGTTTAGTGCAGAGTTCTACCAGACCTTCAAAGAAGATCTAATTCCAGTTCTGCACAAACTATTCCACAAAATAGAAGTAGAAGGAACTCTACCGAACTCATTCTATGAAGCCATAATTACTCTGATACCTAAACCACAGAAAGATCCAACAAAGATAGAGAACTTCAGACCAATTTCCCTCATGAATATTGATGCAAAAATACTCAAAAACATTCTCGCTAACCGAATCCAAGAACACATTAAAGCAATCATCCATCCTGACCAAGTAGGTTTTATTGCAGGGATGCAGGGATGGTTTAATATATGGAAATCCATCAATGTAATACATTATATAAACAAACTCAAAGACAAAAACCACATGATCATCTTGTTAGATGCAGAAAAAGCATTCGACAAGATCCAACACCAATTCATGATAAAGACTTGGAAAGGTCAGGTATTCAAGGCGGATAACTAAACATGATAAAAGCAATCTACAGCAAAATAGTAGCCAACATCAAAATAAACGGTGAGAAGCTTGAAGCAATCCCACTAAAATCAGGGACTAGACAAGGCTGTCCACTCTCCCCATACCTATTCAACATTGTACTTGAAGTCCTAGCCAGAGCAATTCAACAACAAAAGGAGATCAAGGGGATACAAATTGGAAAAGATGAAGCCAAAATATCACTTTTTACCAAAGTGTGGACACTATGCCCCTTCTTAGAATTGGGAACAAAACATCCATGGAAGGAGTTACAGAGACAAAGTTTGGAGCTGTGATGAAAGGATGGACCATCTAGAGACTGCCATATCCAGGGATCCATCCCATTATCAGCTTCCAAACGCTGACACCATTGCATACACTAGCAAGATTTTGCTGACAGGACCCAAAGATAGCTGTCTCTTGTGAGACTATGCTGGGGCCTAGCAAACATAGAAGTGGATGCTCACAGTCAGCTATTGGATGTATCACAGGGCTCCCAATGGAGAAGCTAGAGAAAGTACCCAAGGAGCTAAAGGGATCTGCAACCCTATAGTTGGAACAACAATATGAACTAACCAGTACCCCAGAGCTCTTGTCTCTAGCTGCATATGTATCGAAAGATGGCCTAATCGGCCATCACTGGAAAGAGAGGCCCATTGGACTTGCAAACTTTATATGCCCCAATATAGGGGAATGCCAGGGCCAAAAGAATGGGAATGGGTGGGTAGGGAATTGGGGGGGGTATGGGGGACTTTTGGGATAGCATTGGAAATGTAATTGAGGAAAATACGTAATAAAAAAAGAAATACAGGAGAACACTGCTAAAGAGAAAAAAAAATATCACTTTTTGCAGATGATATGATAATATATATAAGTGACCCTAAAAATTCCACCAGAGAACTCCTAAACCTGATAAACAGCTTCGGTGAAGTAGCTGGATATAAAATTAACTCAAACAAGTCAATGGCCTTTCTCTACACAAAGAATAAACAGGCTGAGAAAGAAATTAGGGAAACAACACCCTTCTAAGTAGTCACAAATAAAATAAAATATCTTGGCGTGACTCTAACTAAGGAAGTGAAAGATCTGTATGATAAAAACCTCAAGTCTCTGAAGAAAGAAATTAAAGAAGATCTCAGAAGATGGAAAGATCTCCCATGCTCATAGATTGGCAGGATCAACATTTAAAAATGGCTACCTTGCCAAAAGCAATCTACAGGTTCAATGCAATCCCCATCAAAATTCCAACTCAATTCTTCAAAGAATTAGAAAGAGAAATCTGCAAATTCATCTGGAATAACAAAAAACCTAGGATAGCAAAAACTCTTCTCAAGGATAAAAGAACCTCTGGTGGAATCACCATGCCTGACCTAAAGCTTTACTACAGAGCAATTGTGATAAAAACTGCATTTTACTGGTATAGTGACAGTAAAGTAGACCAATGGAATAGAATTGAAGACCCAGAAGTGAACCCACAAACCTATGGTCACTTGATCTTCGACAAGGGAGCTAAAACCATCCAGTGGAAGAAAGACAGCATTTTCAACAAATGGTGCTGGCACAACTGGTTGTTATCATGTAGAAGAATACGAATTGATCCATTCCTATCTCCTTGTACTAAGGTCAAATCTAAGTGGATCAAGGAATTCCACATAAAACCAGAGACACTGAAACTTATAGAGGAGAAAGTGGGGAAAAGCCTTGAAGATATGGGCACAGGGGAAAGATTCCTGAATAGAACATCAATGGCTTGTGCTGTAAGATCGAGAATTGACAAATGGGACCTCATGATACTGCAAAGCTTCTGCAAGGCAAAAGACACCATCAATAAGACAAAAAGACCACCAAGAGTATGGGAAAGGATCTTTACCTATCATAAGTCAGATAGGGGACTAATATCCAATATATATAAAGAACTCAAGAAGGTGGACTCCAGAAAATCAAATAACCCCATTAAAAATGGGGCTCATAACTGAACAAAGAATTCTCACCTGAGGAATACCAAATGGCAGAGAAGCACCTGAAAAAATGTTCAACATCCTTAATCATCAGGGAAATGCAAATCAAAACAACCCTGAGATTCCACCTCACACCAGTCAGAATGGCTAAGATCAAAAATTCAGGTGACAACAGATGCTGGCGAGGATGTGGAGAAAGAGGAACACTCCTCCATTGTTGGTGGAATTGCAAGCTTGTACAACCACTCTGGAAATCAGTCGGGTGGTTCCTCAGAAAATTGGACATAGTACTACCGGAGGATGCAGCAATACCTCTCCTGGGCATATATCCAGAAGATGTCCCAACCAGTAAAAAGGACACATGCTCCACTATGTTCATAGCAGCCCTATTTATAATAGCCAGAAGCTGGAAAGAACCCAGATGCCCCTCAACAGAAGAATGAATACAAAAAATGTGGTACATTTACACAATGGAGTACTACTCAGCTATTAAAAAGAATGAATTTATGAAATTCATAGCCAAATGGATTGACCTGGAGGGCATCATCCTGAGTGAGGTAACACAATCACAAAGGAACTCACACAATATGTACTCACTGATAAGTGGATATTAGCCCAAAACTTAGGATACCCAAGATATAAGATACAATTTGCTAAACACATGAAACTCAAGAAGAATGAAGACTGAAGTGTGGACACTATGCCCCTCCTTAGATTTGGGAACAGAACACCCATGGAAGGAGTTACAGAGACAAAGTTTTGAGCTGTGATGAAAGGATGGACCATCTAGAGACCTCCATATCCAGAGATTCATCCCATGATCAGCATCTAAACACTGACACCATTGCATTCACTAGCAAGATTTTGCTGAAAGGACCCAGATATAGCTGTCTCTTGTGAGACTATGTCGGGGCCTGGCAAACACAGAAGTGGATGCTCACAGTGAGCTAGTGGATGGATCACAGGGCCCCCAATGGAAGAGCTGGAGAAAGTACCCAAGGAGCTGAAGGGATCCGCAACCCTATGGGTGGAACAACATTATGAACTAACCAGTACCCCGGAGCTCTTGACTCTAGCTGCATATGTATCAAAAGATAGCCTGGTCGGCCATCACTGGAAAGAGAGGCCCATTGGACATGCAAACTTTATACGCCCCAGTACAGGGCCAAAAAAATGGGAATGGGAGGGTAGGGAAGGGGGGGAGGGTATGGGGGACTTTTGGGATAGCATTGGAAATGTAATTGAGGAAAAGTGTAATTGATGTAATAAAAAATATAAATAACATAAAATAAAAATGTGATTTCTTATCAGAAAGAAAACAGGTTGAGTCTTCTGTGATATTCCAGATGTGCCTTAGAGAAGGGAAGGGACAGGACTTCGTTAGTAGCCTCTTAAGACAGAATAGTGGTTTGCTCCTAGGTTAGGACCTTAAAGTTGGTAAGAAAGGCTGGTGAGTAAGAGAATGTAAAAGATTTCATCAAGGCTGCTTTTTCTGACTTGATTGATCACATTCCAGTATAATAGGAGGCCAAGCAAACCAGCTTTAAATTTACATCATGGGTGGGAGGAGGAAGTGTAGATCTTTCTGGTCTTATAGAGCTTTGAATACTGTGCTGAGAAGATAACATGTAAATCAAATGATATTTTTAGATGAAGTATTTCACCAATGAGAACTTAGAGCTCGACATATGATGCTGTGGTTCATTTGCATATCAATAGTAATTGAAATCATGCATGGAGAGAATGCATAAGAGTTCAAAGAGAAGAAGAAAGGCAAATTAGTAAAGCCTTAAGGTACTATGACTGTAGATCAGTTGGTGCAAGATAACAAAACTGTAAAGGAGGCAGAAAAAGAGTTGTTAGCAGAGCAAAGAAGTCTTTTCAGAGGAGAGTGTCATGGGAGAAGTGATGATGAATGATACAGGTTAAGTAAAATGAGGATGATAACCATCATTTGACTTGAAGTCAACTATGACATAAATTCTGTGATGTTTTCCCAGGTTTTTCATCCCACCTCCTTAATTCGCTAGCTGTCTATTTTAGAGTAAATCATATACATTCCTTTTTTTTATACCACTAATTTCGCACTTGCAGAATTGGAATAAGCATATTACCTTTCTCAAAGGACTGTTTTGCTCATTGCTTATCAGTATTCAGAGCAGATATGTGGGGAATCCCAGAAACTCTTTTGGAAGCCGTGTAAACCCAAAAGTACTTTCCTTCATAAAAGCAAGACTTCATTTGACTTATACACTGTGTGTACTGGCTCAAACTAGGCTAGCTGAACTAGAAATGTAATATTTTTAGTTGATATTCTTCTATATTCTTCTCTTCACTCTATTTTTGACCTGAAGGAAAGCCTTTCTGAAGGGTGAAAGAAATAAGTCAAAAGCAAACACCACTCATTTCATTATGACTTTATGTTTCTTAAATATGAATTCTACCCAGAACATCATCCTTAAGCAAACCAACATATTCCCCAATTAGAGCATAGTGCTCCAAAATGTACCATTCATAACAATGTGTATCCAATTCACAATATGCTCAAATGAATTTAAATGGAACAGTTGGTGAAATATTTATTGACCTGATTTCGTAGTTTCGCTTTAGAAATAAGCTAAATTATAGTGGATTTTTTTCCCCCATATGTTCCCTGAAAAACACGACATTGTAACAGATTGACTAAAAAAAAGTTATAAGAGTCTAGCTGAGATCTGATTAACTTGGCATTAAAAAGATTTGATTATATTTTTAATTAGCCCAGACTAGTGGCTTCTTTATCTGTACTTGGTTTGGGTTCACCAGTCTCATAACTTTTTATCTCAACTTCTCTTAACCCTCAGTCTCCAGTGCCACTTCCTCTTTTTTTCTTTTGTATGCCATGTATGTAGACATAATTTTTTGCAACCTACTTTTAATAAGTGTTCAACCTCTCCTCTAGCCTGCCACTCAGCAGAGGAGGTGGAAGAAAAAAGTTACTAAGATAAGGTGGAAGTGAACATGCTCAGCAATAGCTTTGGAGGGCGAGCATGATCTTCTCAGCATTTCAGTCCCAAAGCAAATACCAAGTACAACTCTCCAACTGTAGACCAGTCCTTTAGGCAGGCAGACAGGACATGAACCAGCAGCTTCAATCCAATCCTTTCGACTAGCAGATACCGTGCATGAATCAGCAGCTGTATTTCAATCCTGAAGAAGACACCAAGTTTTCCAACAAGCCTGAGGTGAGATTGCAGAAGCAGCAAGCTGCCTCAGGAAACTCAAGAACAGTTCCTGGGTCAGTATATCTTAATGGTATCATTACCACAAGTTGAGCTCTACAACCCTATGCAACTCAAACCAATACATGCATGTAGTTAGTGAAGAATAAATAGCGAGGCAGTGCAGAGCAAACCTATGCTCAGCACTCATATCCCACTGTCTATGGGGTCATATTTATACTCCTTCATCAAATGTCCTTTCATGTGTCTGCTATGTTGAAAGATCCTTTCGCGTGTGTCTGCTTCAGGAAATATTCTCTCCTGTGTCTGCTTTAGCAAGACATTCTTTCGCCCCATCAAACCATCATTTGACGAAACCAACTTTCCAAAGACTCTAGAAGATTCCACTTCACATGTATTTTAATATTCTTTCTTATTATATTTGTACTTGAGTTCTAGGGTCATAGGCTTCCATACAGGTTTTGCATATAAATTTTATTTTGGTGATTTCCTCATCATCATTTCTCCATTATTTGCTTGAAAATTCTGTTTTCATTATTCCTTGTCTCTGCTCTTATCTTATCTATATTCCAATAACTCCTCTCCCTTAATGTAACTCCCAACAATAGTCCATTTCCTTTTCCTGGATTCAGTGAGCATTTCTTCCAGTTTAAGCACACAAAAGATGAGAAGATAAGACCCACACTTGAGAGATAGCATATAGTGTTTGTTATTTTGGACCTGAGGAATCTCACCCTATATGTTTGCTCAGTGGACAATGTGACATATCTATAAATCTGCTTCTGCTGCAAGGCACTGGAACTGTCACAGAAGAGGGGTAGAACGAACATTAAGAGTGGGAGGACTGGAGGGCATGCTGTGAAATACTGTCCTCGAGAAATCATGCGCCTGTTGCAGATATTAACTAACAGAAGATGTCTGTAGCTATCTGGACAAGGTCAAGACAGTTGAAATTCAAGAATTAGTGTGGTAGGGCCTCTTGGGATCCCATCCATAGCCAAGGAGCCATTAGCACTTAGTGGTCAAAAAAGAGTCAGTAACAATGGTTTTATGTTGATAATATTTAATTTTTTCCTTTACAATGTCATGGTTATTGACATGTAATATTTTTGTTATATTGCTGCAAGTTAATATACTATATTTTAAATTGTTTAACTTTGTTTTTCAATATGATAAAGTGTTGCGGCCTGCCCGCAGTCTACAACACGAACGGTTCAACTGAGAATGGCAGTTCGAACTGAAAAGAGAGGAATCTAGACGGGGCGGAAGAAACAATGGAGCCAAGACAACAAGTTCTGATCAAGGCTCAATTTTACTAATTCCAGACACTCAGTTATAAAGGAAGGGGGAGGGAACCCAATATCCCGCCAAGTAACTCAGGGTCCAGTAGCAGGACGAACACGTGTGTGCCTCCAGGCAGCAAAGGCAGGTTCCAGCAGTGGGCGCGGCAGGACGAATGAGCCGGTAGCTCCACCTTTGAGCAAGCAAGTTCCAGGCTGGGGGAAGGGAGGCCACATTTCCTCCCATTAGTTAACAAAACAAAAATAAAAAAGGGGGTGGCCTGAGGCAGAAAAATTATCTATGTTCAATAGTTCTGCCTGAGTTTTTTAGGGCTAAAGAAAAAACCTGTTTCCGTGGGATTCCCTAACTTTTCTAATGGTAAACTGTATCTGGCTAAGACTGTCTTTAAAGCACTGATGGAATAGCAGCGCTGGGCTGTAGGCTCTGACTTTATAATGCTAATTAGTGCTGAATAGGTAGCTACCTGTTTGCATTTTAAGTAGGGAGTTGGAACCCTGGCTGAGTTTAACTAAACAAATTTAGAATAACACTGAGCTGATAATTTTCCGCAATTTTGGGTGACAGGCAGGGGAAACAGTGAGAAGGGGTTAAGACCAGCTCTTTAGTACAAGGCCAGTTGGCTTTTTTATTTGGGTGGGAGGCAGTGAAGGGCTTGCTCTTACAACAGCAAGGTCTCCAACCTCTCTCCCCCCTATTAATTAAGTTTAAATAGGCAATGCTTAACAGAGGTGATCAAATGATTCTTTTCATCCATAGATGAGTGGGCCTTTAACCTTGACTTGGGTGGACATTGACCTGATTCCTCCCGTGAGCATTATAACAACTCACATCTGTGGCTCTTGGTATCTTTTGGGGAGGGGAGGCAGAGCCTTAAGTATTTTTGGTTTTTAGCTGGAGTCAGATACCAACCTCTTTCAAATCAGGTGTGTCGCACAGGGAACTCAGAAACGGTCAAGCTGGACCTTCCCTCCGCAGTAATCTCCTGCGCCAAGCGGTACCCATACTGTATTCATATGATTATGAATCAGTATCGCAGTTCTGAGTTTATGCGCAGTCTCTATATGAGACTTGTCAACCTCAGATTTAGCAAGGCCTAGACAAAAATTATGTCAGTATTAACATCACTAATTTTGGTTAAAATAGGAGCTGAAAGTCTTTCCTCTTCATACCTGTTATTCCCAGTAGCCTGAGGAACTAAGGACACCTTGCAGTAACAGCAAGGGTGAAAAGCCAGAGGCCAGCTAAGGGACTAAGCCCATCTCTATCAAAATAAGAACTAATTTCTGTAAATATATATGAAATTTCTACTTCCCTAGCTCTCCTGGTAAATCTAAATCTTATCTCAGACTGAAAAGCAACATGCTGGGATGTCCTTGGGAGGGAGATTAGCAGTACCACCTGTTTGCTCTTAGGGGCGGAGAATGTAGATTGACCTGCTTGAGAAAAGGAAGAATTCTAAACAATGAGAGTGTAGCAATGTAAATTTTCTGTTTGGAGAAGTCAAGGTACTTTATTTAGATGCAAATTGTAAAACTAAAGCTAATCTCAAATTAGAAGTAACTGGGTGCCAGTGGCATTTCACTGCAGACTGACCTTTAATGTCAGTTTGCAAAAAGTTTAGGACAAATAAGGTGAAGGCAAGATGAGCCTTTGGTGACCTTGGGGGAAATGCTCTGAATTAACTTTGCTAGGTAATTTAGAATATAGGAATCTCTAATAATTGAACTGAATATTAGACCAGTCTAAGATTGAGTTAGAATGGCTGGTCACACTGAAGAAGAGTGAAATATCATTATGACTCTATTAAATGACTAATTTTACTAAGTCTGAATATACAGTCTCTGATGTACTATTGCCATAAAGTTAAAAGGCTAGAAGCTAGTCTAAACTGGAAAAATGACAAGCAAGGATTTAAGGTAAACTTCCCTTGAGAAGCATTAGTTAATAAAATACTTTCCACTTAGGAAACAATATATACTGAAAGATTAAAACTTTTGGCTTCTTGTAAAGAAGCAGAAACAATAAACATTTTTCTTACATAATGTAAAGCTATATTAGCCATACGTAGAGGCAAAATTTTCTAGTGATTACCAATTTACTAGAAGCAAAAATCTTTGAATTTAAGCATTATTTTAAACATCTGAATAGATCTGTAACACTGTTAAAAAGAAATTTTCTTGAACACAGGGAAAAACTTTTTTAGGCATTGTTTGCAAAACAAAAGAAAGGGCCACAAGCTGCTCTGGGACTGCCCAGAGCACTGTATTGACTCAAAGGTAAAATACTTTTTAATCTGAGCATTAATCTTAAATTTGCAATCAAACTGCAAGCTGCAGTCAATGGAACAATGGCAGTTTTAACCATAATTTTTAAGTTTTTGTGCAAGGTTAGGATAATACCTACAACTTTGGGAAAGCAAAACCTATGTTTAAAACAATTTATCACTGTTAAAATCAATATTAGAAGCATTACTATCATATTACGAAGTTTGGATATCAATTAATACCTATGAATACCTATTAAAGCAAGCTTTAACACTTTAATAAAGAGGCATTGCTTTATATCTTATCTTAAATTTTACTATTTAGGATAGGAACCACATTAATCATTATCTAAACTAGAAATATCTTAAGAGACTCAGCCTCTGAAGCTTAATCTCAAACTCTAACTCGCTTCAGGGCCTCACCAACTTTCTCCCAGGTTCCACAATCTATCGTTTCTTCTTCTTTGAACCATGGACAACAGCTATCTATCTTATCTAAAAAATTTCTGACTTTGAACCCTTTCTTCTTCCACCTAAGCAGCTTTCTAAAAAGCCGCAGCACACCGCCTGTCTCCGTATCTAGTTCCGATTAACGAACTACTGACCCTAAGCAGAAACAGTGTTGGGTCAGCACTGATTCAAACTTGATTCGTATCCTACCGCATCCTCAGCAACACTTTACAAAACTGAAATTTTAGGCTAGCGCTAGCATGTGTACCTGTCCGTTGCTCCGATGCTCCTCCGATACGAAGATCCTTTCCTTTCTTGTGGAGCTCCACACAGCAGTCGTTTCTCTTAGCATCCCTCTGCCATTCTTCAGGTCCCTGTTCAGGCGCCAACTGTTGCGGCCTGCCCGCAGTCTACAACACGAACGGTTCAACTGAGAATGGCAGTTCGAACTGAAAAGAGAGGAATCTAGACGGGGCGGAAGAAACAATGGAGCCAAGACAACAAGTTCTGATCAAGGCTCAATTTTACTAATTCCAGACACTCAGTTATAAAGGAAGGGGGAGGGAACCCAATATCCCGCCAAGTAACTCAGGGTCCAGTAGCAGGACGAACACGTGTGTGCCTCCAGGCAGCAAAGGCAGGTTCCAGCAGTGGGCGCGGCAGGACGAATGAGCCGGTAGCTCCACCTTTGAGCAAGCAAGTTCCAGGCTGGGGGAAGGGAGGCCACAATAAAGATCATCAATAAGAATTTAAAGACCTCAATACAAAAGGGCTCTAAAAGTCCTTGGTAATTTTAAGGCAACTTAAACTTAGAAACACCTAACATTGCTAATTCTTCTTCCTCCTCCTCCTCCTCCTCCTCTTCCTCCTCCTCCTTCTCCTCCTTCTCTGTTTTTGTCTTTGTCTTTATCTTCTTTTTATCTTCTTCTTCTTCTTCTTCTTCTTCTTCTTCTTCTTCTTCTTCTTCTTCTTCTTCTTCTTCTTCTTCCTCTTCCTCTTCCTCTTCCTCTTCCTCTTCCTCCTTCTCCTTCTCCTTCTCCTTCTCCTTCTCCTTCTCCTCCTTCTCCTTTCTTCTTCTTCTTCTTCTTCTTCTTCTTCTTCTTCTTCTTCTTCTTCTTCTTCGTCTTCGTCTTCGTCTTCTTTGTCTTAATCTTCGTCTTCATCTTCTTCTTTTGGTTTTTTGCTTTTTGCTTTTTGTTTTTTCGAGACAGTGTTTCTCTGTGTAGCCATGGCTATCCTGGAACTCACTCTGTAGACCAGGCTGGCCTTGAATTCAGAAATCTTCTTACCTCTCCCTCCCAAGTGCTGGAATTAAAGGCGTGTGCCACCAGCTAACTTCTTTAAAATTAAATGAATAATTGTTCTGTATTCTGCTTATCATTTAATAAAATGCAGTCGTTAAGATATTGAAGAATAAATTGAAATTGCATGATAATAGATAGAAGATAACACATAAATTAGATTATAGATGATAGATGATAGGGAAATAGGTAGGTAGGCAGACAGAAAGACATGATGATAGATAGATAGATAGATAGATAGATAGATAGATAGATAGATAGATAGATAATGATAGGCAAATAGACAGAAAGACAGATAATTGGTTAAATTACCTATAGTTCTCAGGGAATACTGAGAACAGTGACCAAATTAACATTTGCATGCAGAAGACAATGGAACGTTTTAAACAGAAATGAAACAAATCAAAATGTCATCCAAAGAAAGTAATTGTCTCCTCTAAACTTTAGTTCTAAATGAATTATTGATGTTACTATGTTTCTGTGATGCAAATAGCCCCTGATGTCTTTTGTAAAGTGGAAAGTGGATAAAATAGCAACTGTGAAAGAAGGAAAGACTTGATGGAGCATTGTCACAGGAACAGAAGCATCCATGTATATTTTACTAGGTACATTCATGCATCCTAGAAAGAAATTTACTCTGCAAAATAAAGCCTGTGCAGTTTATTATAAATAAATTATCCAAATCTGATATCCCATGAGAGAAATTTGCTTCTCTTTGTACCAACATGGTCCTTGAATGTGCTTTCAGTTTGCAGCTATAAAATAAGTTACATAGACAAAAATCTTTGTTATAGGAATGAATGAAGGGTTATCGTCTTTGCATCCTAAAATTTCAACAGAAATCCTAAGGCAATCGGAAACTATGGAAACAAGGTAAGTTTTGCCACGTGAGTTATCTGATTGTTTGGCAAACACTCCAGGGTTGTTGGCCTATGCTTCCACACAGAAGCCATCTAAGGAGACAATAGTGTTAAAGATATCTCTTTCTGCTCATGTTATGTCACTTAAAAGTTCTTAGCAACGTATCTACTATGTTTGTCCAGAAAAATACTCAAAAATCTCTGAGTATTTGACTTATAGACAGAGTTTAATAAAGTAATAAAATTGATGCCATGGAAAGAAACACTTATTTATAACATTTCCACACTTCCTAGGACTGGAAATTGAAGCTCAGACCTGTTATAATCTTGCTCAGAGATACAAAATTAACCAGAGATTTTTTTTCCTTCTCACATTCTAATCATTTTCTCCTAGTTTTCCTGCAAATGGAGATTTGTTTTCTCTATACACATTGAAGATCACTATCTACAACACTTCTAATCTGGATGCTCAAGACCATGAACTTTTATATACCACTTTTTTTAAAAAATTGCGTTTTTTTTTCATTTACATTTCCAATGCTATCCCAAAAGTCCCCCATACCCTCAACCCCACTCCCCTACCTACCCACTCCTACTTCTTGGCCCTGGTGTTCCCCTGTACTGAGGCATATAAAGTTTGCAAGACCAATGGGCCTCTCCTTCCAATGATGGCTGACTAGGCCATCTTTTAATACATATTCAGCTAGAGACATGAGCTCTGGGGGTACTGGTTAGTTCATATTGTTGTTCCACCTATTGGCTCAGCCGTTAAAGGCTAGGCTCACAACCAAAAATATGTACCACTTTTAACCAGAATCAAGTTTCATAATCTTGGATTGTCTTCCTTTCTTTAAGCTATATGTTTAAAGCTTACACTGCTAGACATAAAAAAAAAAATCTGTATTGTATTACAGAGAGGATTGATCACCCATGTTCATTGGTGCTGCATTCACAATAATCAGAAAATGGAAAAAGAAAAAAATATTGATCAACAACTGAATAGATTCTGAATATATATATATGTATATATATATACATATATATATTGTGTGTGTGTGTGTATTTGTATAATGGAATATTTTTGGCTATAAAGAAAAATAGAATAATAAAATATTTGGGACACTGGTGGAGGTAAAAATATTCATTCTGATTGAGGTAACACAAGCCCAGAAAGACCAAGCTTGCATTGTGTTTTGTGTATGTGGATGCTAGATTTGAATATTTAGATATATGCTTTAACAGTAGTATTCACAGTGGGTGTGTATTGTTTAGGAACAATAGGGGAATTTCAAGAAAATAATGATGGAACATAGAGAAACAAAATATTAGGAGGTACAAAAAATTGTGGTAGTAAGAGGGCATGGTAGACAATAAAGATAGAGGAATAACTAACATTAAAAACTTTTGAAAATGTTATATGAAAAAAACCTACTGTGGAAGCTTCTTAAGGTGTATGTTACTATGTGTGTGCTTCTGTGTGTGTGTGTGTGTGTGTGTATGAAGGATGTTAAATGGAGCTGTTTCCCCAGGCATAATAGAGTATCAAATAAAAGTCCCACTGCCAGGTTTCGGTTATCCCTTTATGAGTTGTTGATTAGTGAGATGATATGATTATAGCTCTCTCTTGGTTACTCTCCAGAACTTGATATTAAGACACTCATGCTGAAGATGTGAAATACTTGAATAATAGGACATGGAATAATCAATCTTATACTGGCATGAAAGCTTTATCCTTACTAGCTAGACCCCATAGTGCTGGTGGATTCTATTCATGACCAAGGGGACAAAAACTGGTAAACAGACTTATTCAACTGTGAACTGTGTGTACTATTATAAAGAGTGTCTTCTGGCAAGATATACCTATTAATTCTATTGAATCAGGCACATACTGATTGCCCTAAGGTCCACACCACAGGACTAAGCCCATGTCCTTTAGTCTTACCTGGGCAAAAAACTTATGTTTGGATAGGTCTTTGGCTCTAGCAGAGACTCTGCCACTATTATTCTGCCCCATAGACATAGCAATACACTGTCCTGAAAGTTCTTATCTTTATGCATGTAGATTTGTGAATCACTCAACCTTCATCTGAGAATTCTTCCTTGTAATAGATGTTGCTTAATAATGAAACCCACAATTGGACACACACAGGAAATAAAAAAAAAAAAAAAACTGTTGGAAAAACTCAGAACCCCTTTTAATGTATCCTATCATTGATCCCTTTGCACAGAGTTACATGTAGAAATCTGTGATGCACATGGTAAATAGGTGTCAACACAGAACATAGAGAGTTAATGTAGAAGCCCATATACCATCAAATTAAAATTGGTTCTTATTGTTTTTTAAGAGATTTTTCTTTAATCTAAATGTGTCAACTATATTGCAGTCCTCTCTCAAAGCTTAGGAATTGCTAACACAAGAGAGAGACAGTAAGATTTTAAGACATAGAGGTACTAGACATAAGAAGTAAAAATATTATTTATAGGACATGAGACATCCGTTCACACATTAAACCCACAACATCTATGACTGCATGAACAATGCCAACACTAAATCAAAACAGCTAAAATTCTCTATGTAGTGGATAGAGAGCTTCATGAAGTCCCACCATTATCTTGGGAACCATTGGCATAACCAATGGCTGCTAGAGGGAAGGACAGTCTGTGTTTTAGAGATGTTATCTCTCAAATGTTACCCATTGTGGTAGTTTGAATGAAGATGGACCGCTTAAGGCTTATACGGATTGGTACTACAGGGATCTGCGCACTTTTTAGAGTAGGTATGCCACTGGAGGAACTGTGTCACTGGGATCAGGCTTTGGCATCTCAGACGATCAGATGCTATGCAGAATAGCAATAGGGCTAGTCTATTAGGAGGCAGGCTCCACCTAAATTTTCCCTCAAATTCAAGGAATTATTTAGGCCTTAATAATGGGTTTTGTATCTCAATGAACAGAAATCATCCCAATAAAAAAGGTCCCATGTACTTTGCTTCCTCAATCAATAGAATAGGGACAATCCAAGTGTCTCATTCTCTTCCTGCTGCCTGAAGATCTGAACTCTCATCCTTTTCTTCAGCACCATGGCTGCCTTCATGTAGACATGCTTCTTGTCATGATGATAATGGACTAAACTTCTGAAACTATAAGCCAGCCCCAATTAGATGCATTCCTTTGTAAGGGTTGCCATGATCATGGTGTCTCTTCATAGGAATAGAAACCCTAACTATGACACACATGCTCCAGTAGATGATCTTGTACTCGTGCATGTGCAGGTAGCAGTAAGCAGACTCAATGAGCTTAACAACGTACAAGACATACAAACATACAAAACATAAAAAACCATACAAAACAAACATACAAAAACAAAAAAGGAGAGAAAATATGAAATTGGAGGAGAGAGTGGCTGGGGAGACAGGGGAGGAATTGTCAGACGGGAAAAGAGGAAGTGTGCTTGATTAAAACACATTACAAGTTCATGTAAAATTCTCAAAAAAACAGACAAGTAACTTCATCAACAACAACAAAGAGGAGGAACTGAATAGATTCACTGCTGAATTTAACTACAACTTTGTACGAAGCACAGCTTCGAGTAAGCATTGAAGACTCCAGGATTGCCAATCTATGGGCCTATTTTCTTCAACAAGGGGAAAGGAATGATGCCTGGTCATCTGGAATGCCTTGTTAAAGTGGACAAATGACTTGTGATCCTGAGCTATCTTGTTAGGAGCCAGCCTCAAACTGAAATTTTCCCAAATACTGAGAGTTGTTTAGGCAATATACTGGGCTTTGCTCTCAGTGAACAGAACACATCCCACAGAACAAGGTCCCATCTACTTTGCTTCCTCAACCAATAGAATTTATTCTTACACTTATTAGAATGTTTTTCTTCTTAGGCTCTTGCCCTGAGCTCTGTTTACCAGCTAATCGAGCTAATTTTCATTGTAAAGGTCATAGGTGCCCAGCTACTTTGCTAGGGAGTTTCTATGCAGCTAGGCCTAAATTTTGTTGTGATAATTGTCACAGGGAAACCCCTTCTCCGGAGTTTTCCTGTTTAAATGTGTAAGAAGCATAAACCTCAGAATCAGACTCGCTAGGAGTCTTGATCTAGTCTGACTAACAAGTCCAGCTGCACAGAGCTTCCATTCTCACCTCTACATGGCTCATCCCCTTCCAGCAGAGATGCCTGCAGGGACCCTACAACAGGATTTAAAAGAACTTACACAGTCATCTTTAGACTATTCTATAAAAGAATGCTGACAGTGGGAGAAATTGTAACTTCTCCAGGGAAGAGCACACCAGTGGTTTATTCAAAACCAAATGATAATCCCTGTTAAAATATGCATACAAATACATTATAAAAACTAAACACACTGTACTTAAGTATTTAGAAGTGTGTATGTGTGAATGTGCATATGCATGTAACAAAAATTAATAAAACAAAGATCTCATGAATTTCAAAAGGAGCCAAGAGGGATATATAAGAAATTGAAAGGAGTAAGGGAACAGATTATAAATACAGGGCACGAGCTTGAGAAAGAAACAGAGTATAGGTGCTAAGAAGAGTTTTAGGAAGGCAATATATTATGATATATGATCAAAATAAATGACCAGAAGCTGGAAAGAACCCAGATGTCCCCCAACAGAAGAATGGCTACAGAAAAGCTATTAAGAATGAGGGACATCCTGAGTTTTGCAAGCAAATGGATAGTACTAGAAAATATCATCCTGAGTGAGTTAACACAGCCCCAAAAGGACATGCATGGTATGTTCTCACTAATACATGGATATTAGCATAAAAGTTTAGAATACACAGGATACAATCCACAGGCCTCAAGAAGTTTAACAAGCAGAAGAGCCCGAGTGAAAATGCTTCAATCCCACATAGGAGAGAGAAGAAAATAATAACAGGAGGCAGAGAAAGGGGACGATCTGCGTGGGAGAGTGGACAGGGAGGGGAAAGGGGGAACATGATCAGGTACTGGGTAGGAAGAACAGGAGTGAAGATATCTCAGGAGATAGGAGGTGGGGGACCATCTAGGATATACCAGAGACCTGGGAGGTAAGAGACTCTCAGGACACAAAGGGATGGAAAAGGCCCTGCAGTGGGGAGAGGGAACTTGTAGAGTCCATCTCCAGTAGAAAGACAGGGCATCAAGTGGATGGATGGGGTTGACATCGTACAGTTAAAAATTCTGACCCAGAATCGTTCCTGTCTAAAATAACTGTAGGGACAAAAATGGAGAAGAAGCTTAGAGAAAGGAGGTCCAGTGACAGATCCAAACTGGGATCCAGCTCAAGGGGGCAGCCACAAGGCCTAACTGATGCTATGGTGTGCTTATAGACAGGAAGATAGCTAGCATTGCTGTCCTCTGAGAGGCCCAACAAGGAGCTGAAAGAGTCAGATGCAGATACTTACATCCAACCAATAGACAGAAGCCAGAGACCTCTGTGGTTGAGTTAGGGAAAGGCTGGAAGAAGCTGAGGAGGAGGGTGCCCCCATAAGAAAAACCAGCAGTCCCAACTAACTTAGAGTCCTGAGATTTGTCAGACACTGAGCCACCAACCATGCAGCATACACCAGCTGATATGAGGCCCCCAACACATATAAAGCAGATGACTGCTTTCCTGGTCTGATCTTAGTGAGAGAAGAAGCACCTAACCCTTGAGAGACTTGAGGCCCCAGGGTGTGAGGAGGTCTGATGGGGAGGGAGTGGGGGGTTGGGAGGACATCCTCTTGGAGACAGGAGTGGGGGCTGAGGGTGGGGACTGCAGAAGAGGTATGGGATGTGGAACAGTAAGAGTGCAGACCAGGAGGAGGATAACAACTGGACTGCAAAGAAGATTAAAGAATAATAATAATTGAAAAATTTGTATTCATGTACAACATATTCAACAAATAAAAGTTATTTTCAAAAAGAAGACAAAGAACAAGAATGTTAAATAATAATAATAATAATAATAAGACCTAGTACAAGAAGAACAACAAAAAAAGAATTAGCTATGAATCTCCAACAAGGCAGTGAATATCTCCCAATGACGACCTTTCTTCAAACACTGTGGTTACTTTGCCTTTTCTTCTGCTTCTATAATTATATTCTGATTTCTAGCATCTGTGTTCTTTAATTTATCAATTCAGTTTTGAAAGTATGTCAGTTAAAATGAATTTAATGATCCAACATGAAAAATGTACACACCATTTTTCATAATTTGGAAGAACAAAATGAAATGTAGATATATCATTGGCAATTTCTCACAGATCTTTTTTTTTCAAAAAATATGTTAACATGCTTAGTAAATCTATTATTAAAGTTAATATTGTCTAAAAATTAAAGGAAATTCCAGACTCATTCTAAAAAGCAAGTATACTGATACTAACCTGCTTCAGGAAATGTTCAGGCATGTGTGTACATGCATGTATACACATATGCAGACACACATATTAACAGACACAAATTGAAAAGAAAAAGGAAAGAAGAAAGAGGAAAACTGTTAGAAAATGTCTTGATTGATACTTAATTTGAGGTTAGAACTCACTGGTGATCTTTTAAGTCAAATAAAAATATATATTGCATACAGCCTTCTGTTTACTGTGTTTGTTACAGCCCACAGCAAATGAAAAATTTAATTGCACTACCAAAGAAATGTATTTATTTATTTACTTATTGTGATACTGAGGATTGAGACTAGCATTCTACAGATGTGAACAGCTGTTCTACCACTAAGCAATAACACCTTTCTTTAATTTTCATTTTAGACTCATGGCTTTGCTTAAGTGTGTTCAGTAGCTTTGAAGTCTCTCTTTAGCACAGTCAGGCCTTGAATTCAACAATAGCCTATCTCAGCCCCCAATTGCTGACGTTACAGACCTATGTCCCCCAACCCAACAGAAGTCAATTTTCAAAACTGTGTACTTCAGATTTTAAAAAAATAATCTAAGCAGATATTATTTGCATGGAAATTTATTTACTGGCTTCCCTGAAAAAAAAAAAACTAAGAATATTCTCTCATTTTCATTCTTGCTGCATATGATTGACAGCACCTTATTTCCCTTGATCAACTTATGTATACATGTAGTTTGTTTTAAATGATTAAGTACTAATTCTGAGGAAAAAAAAAGTGTTAAGAACTATGTCTATAAACATAGCGTGATGGCACATTTCTTGACCGACATGCATAAAGTGTTGGATTTAGTTCCCAGCTTTAGAATAACATAAAAATCCTGTGAGTTGTCTTGTATCTTTCACATTTTATACACTCACAGTTCTGCTTGGAGATGGATGCACCCAGCATGGGTCTGGAAGTGAACATGTAGAAAAGAACAGTAAACTGCCAGTGGTAAGCATAGGACACAAGTAAGAAATATGCTTTGTTGTAAACTCGATAGATTTTCAAATTATCTTACCTCAGCATAATCTTGCCTATCCCATTAACTATAATAATGCATTGAAGGACTCATGTTAAATGACCTTTAATTTTGGAGACTTTTCTTTGCCATTGAAGAAAATTTAAATAGCATATACTCATCATTGTATTCACATACTGGGTAATCAAGAAGTCTAAAAGGAATTACAGGACTCCTTCTAAAGAAATGTAAAATAATTCACCCAGGGCAATTACATTGAATTGGCTATGGCTTTATTGTATGTGTTCGTTATACTTGCAAGTAATTTCTTATAGAACAGCTACAAAATGTTTATAAAATAACTACATATAAAAATGAAATGCCAGCCATTCTTAGTGTCACATTGTACTAGAAGTCTGAGAATTACATAAAGGTCAAAATCAGATAAATGCTGAGAAGTCAGGAAATTTAAATTTAGCTTTAGACTTTGGTCAGTGATTATGTTCATTTGGGGAAGAAAAAAATGAAGTAGTGAAAGTATAGATTATTTCTCTACTCTAGATGAAAGAAAGTACTCAATAGAATTTGGGGCAAAAGAAAATGAAAATTTATAATCAATAGAAATCATTTGAAGATCAAGAGTTAACTGTCTTCATGTAATTGCATATTTTTCAAGGCTTTGCTTTAGGTTTACCAAAGATAAACAAGGTACCTAGGAAAGTAAGCATGGCATACAGATAGAAGACAGAGAGGGTAATTATTAATAACCTACAGATTGGAGTCAGAGAAAGAGGAGAATTATAAATAGCATACAAATAGGAGTCAAAGAGAGGGGCAAATTATAAATAACATACAGACAGGACAGACATAGGGGAAGTTATTAATAACCTACAGAAAGCAGGCAGAGGGGTAATACATGTCTACCTTGACCAGATACAAGCTGCATGACTTAGAACAAATTCTTTTTCCTTATCGTAAGGTGAAAATAATGACTACTCATACACTTGATGTAAATACTAAGTAAAATGTAGAATGCAGCTAATTAGGAAAGATAAAAGTGATGTTAGGTGAACTCACATTATTCACACCATTTAAGACATTCACAGAATGGGGCATGAGTTCAGCATCCTCTGCCAAATTCTGTTCTGAGCACTTGAGATCTATGTAAAAATGTGGTCAGAACCCTTTGTCGATGTTCAATGTGCATTTTAGTGAAGAATTGAAGTGGGGATACAGCTTAGTGGTAGAAGTGCTGACCCAGCATGCACTGATTCACTGCACTCAATCCAAAATATCACAGACTGACAAACTGATTATTCAGTGTGTCAGGAAAGACACTACAAGAAACTTATAGCATTGGAGAATAAACAGTAAGGTGCACTTATTTCTGTCTACAAATTTAAACAAGATGACTTTGTAGGTTTCATTGAGAAGATGGTCACTGAAAATCAATCTGAAAAGATTCTAAAGGAACCACATATTATCGAGATCAAGAGTTCAATGCAGAATGTTACTTAGCCATGATCTATGGTGAAGTATTTTGCTGAATGGAAGAACAACATGCATTCACCCAGTGCCAGACTTTCTCCTTCCTAGGCTTGAGCTGCCAGTATCAAGAGCAGGTCTGTAGACTCTCGGCATGGCATCCTGGGGAGAGGAAATGACATGGTCAGTTAATCTTTAGTATATAATTTCCTTACTGCAGGCAGAGAACATAACATAGTAAAGTCCAGAGAAACCATCGGAAGCATAAGATGCTTTTAGAAGCAATCATGGTGATCTGAGATAGGATAAAACGATGCAGCAATTGTGTGACCTATAAAGGGTAGAAACATACCTCTCTAACCACCGCAGTCTAAAAACCCCCTCAACAGCATATATGTAATAAAACGGAAAGTGAGCATGAATTTCTCACTTCATCTGCTGCTGCTAGGCAGCAGTTTCTTTGCCTCTTGTTGTTTCTGTCCACCACTCATCCCATTAAACCACAGTGTGTCTGTGGTATTGCGAACCAGTAGTTGACCCAGGGCCAAGGGAAAGACAAAAATCATGAAGCATATCATATCCCACTTTCCCAACACTTGCAGAGCCCTCTTAAGCCTCACACCTCTCTTGCTGCTGAAAAAGCAACTACTTCCTTCCCCTCCCTCCATCCCTCACATTTATTGAAATAAATGAAATGTCTGGACAGTTTTGGGAACCTTTGGTGAGAGAAACTCATCGGCTGTAGGCACGTTCTTTCTTTCAGGAATATGGGGCTCAAGGTAGCCACTGAGCAGTCTGTTGAGGTGGTATTTCACAGACTAAAGGTACAACAGTGCAAAAACAAAATTGATTTGCCCCTTGGGAATCTAAGTCCTCTGCCATGCTCATTAAAACCTAACTTGAATTTTTAAAGGTATTAGAAAAACCTTTAAAAAAACCTTTTCCAGTGTGACCTCACTCCTGCTGACTATCCTACTTGGTTAAGCTTACCAGAGAGGGAAAGAGGATTTTTCTACTGCATTGCAAATGATTGTGTAGACAAAGGGGAAGCGAAAAGGCCTTTAGTTTTGATAAAATTGGTTGAACACTCATTGAGGTTCCAAAAATCTCCCTAATTAAACTCTGAAATGGTTTCTGCATTCTTTTCTGAAACCAGGGGGAATTCCCTTGACATGAACAAATATTTCATATGGTTAAGTATTCATTAAAATGAGCAATGGGGAACGAACACAGTATCCAATATCAAGAGAAAAACTGGGCAATGGAAATGGGGAGATATATGAGACATGAAGAATCTAGGTTTTGGCAGCCGGACCACATTGCCACCTGTTGTTCTTGTTTTGCAAATTATTCCTTGTATAATTTATTCAGCTGTGCCTATGAGTACACAAAAGAAGGACCATTAATACAGAGCTAAAGCCCTTAAGGTCAGGTGAATTGTTTATGTTACTAACAACCACTTGAGTAAAAGAAGATACATGTTTTTATGAGAAATTTCAGAGAGTAAGATTTAGGTATTTTAAAAGTAAAGAAAAAACTAAGGAACTAAATCCATGTGCAATAGTTTTTCACACTGTGAGGTACCATTTTGTTTCTTCTGCCTGATCCTATCATGGAATTCTTCAAAGAAGCTGATTTAAAATTACAAGGATTTAACCTCTGGTACTAATCGATAATTTCGAAAGAGACACTTATTTCCAACAAAGGCAAGATTAGACTGAGAAAATTTTATAGGCAATTTGCTCTGAACAGAATTTTATTTTCCTTAATCTAATTGACATTAAGATGTACAATTATTTTATGTTATAAAAATTGATAGGTAAATATCCATTAAATAGTAAAGACAAATGGTGCAAGTTACAGAAAAGAAAGCTATATTTTTAATGATGATATTGTAGCCTTCTACAGTATAAAAATAGTAGGATGCTGTTTTCATCTGACTGGGTTCTTCCAAGAACAGTCACCCAGACCTGCAAATTAGATCAATCACTAGAAGTGGCTAGGGTTTTTCTGCTACATCCTATACTCTAGAACTCACTTTCCTTATCTCCTATTATCAAGTTTTCAGTTCTCTATTTTTTTCAGTCCTATTTACAGCAATTTATTTTAAAGTCGGACTCAGTCAAGTTTGTCTTTGTAGCTTTGAACAAGGTGTCAGAATGTGAAAACTTGGAATGCTATAGACCACAAAAAACATATCTTGCCATCACTCCTACCCTAACTCCTCTGAGAAGCAGAACTACAAGTAGTCCAGCAGAATATATGGCAATGGAGACCATTGTCAACCTTCATTAAGAAATATTTGAATTATGGAAAACTATGTTTTGGACAATGTAAGAAGCTGAAGGGGTTTGCAACCCCATAGGGAGAACAATAATACCAACCAACCAGCGCCCCCACCCCTGAGCTCCCAGGGACTAAATTACCAATCAAAGAGTACACATGGAGCCACCCATGGCTTCAGCTGCATATGTAGCAGAGGATGGTCTTGTTGGACATCAATGAGAGGAGGGACCCTTGGTCCTGAGAAGGCTCAATGCCCCTGTGTAGGAGAATGCCAGTGTAGGGAAGCGGTAGTGCTTGGGTGGGTGTTTGGGGGAGCACTCTCATAGAAGCAGAGGGGGGGGGAGATAGGAGGGATCTGGAGGGGAAACTGGGAAAGGAGACAGCATTGAAATGTAAATAAATAAAATATCCAATTAGCTCTAAGAGAAAGGATTATTTAATGCTTTGGATGTGTAAAAAAATGGCTTTTAAAGCACTTTCTTTTCCATTGTCTGAATGTATCCAGAATTAGGAAGAAATTTATTTACAATATATACAAAATTTTTAACAAGAATTTTAAAATGTGAGCATTATTGGTTTTACTCACATATACCACACTGGCTACATGAAGTCAGAAGATGAATCGGGGTATACCCACTGATCCAGAAGACTGATCGTGGTCCATCCCTCTAATAGATTACTTTATTGTTATTGCTATCACTCGTCCTATAAACAAAGACAACAGTTGTGTACCAGATTCCTTGCAGAGACAATTTTTGGATCATGGATACAGAGGACTCGATCATGCTGGACTAGCAGGAAAATAAGTAGCATAATTAGTGCAAAGTCTAAGGAAATTTAGAGTGTGGAAGTAAGAGAATATGAGATTGTCAATGAGTAGAAAAATACAAATGACTTCCAGACATACAAAGTAGTCAGAATGACTCCAAGCAAGGCAATAGGAATAATTAAAGAATCATATGTATAATATTATATGTGATTTAACATATATATTATATAACATATAATACAAATTATTGTCATAAATTGATTCCTAAGCTTTCATTTGGATTAAGATACCCTTAAGAACATTAGAGATTATACCTTTTATTGGTTATGAAATCACTCGTAAAAATAGACACATAACATAATGGAACTATTGCCAAATAATTCAAGAGAAAAATTTAAATACACACAAGAAATCCCCTCTCTGTCCTCTCTGTCATGCTTCATCTCTTGCTCAGTATATGTAGAGAGCAGTGCTTTCTCACACACATGACAAGAGTCACGTAGAGAAAGTCATCTTATAGAGTACTTGAAATACATTACTACAATATGTAGCTTCAGCATAAGGCCACGCAAGCATGTGTGCTGAGGTTACATGTGAGTTGCCATGACTTTCTTCACAGCCATGGAGTTTCTGGTTTGATGAACATTCTGGAACTCGTACTTCAGAAGGAGATCCTGCAGGGGCTGAGTAGCTGAGCTGCCTTTCCGTGAGCTAAGTCACGGATGGTGTCAGAAAAGAAATAATAACTTGAAATTTGTTACATGCAATTTTCTTCAACACTTAAGCATATGGGATGTGGGCAGTGAAGTGCTGAATAGTATAAATTAGACTTGAAAGGGGGAGCAAGTACACTCTAGGTTACCATAGTAGTCCTGATTCTCAGGCTTGATTGTCTTCATACTTGGAGAATAGCATGTAATGAAATATAAGCTCTCTGTTAACAGTTCCAAGTATTGTTTCTGTGGAGTTCAGCACTATCATTATCAGACACAATTCCCTCTGGGTACCAGGGCAGCATGCTTACTTGCAGTTCTTCAATTACATATCTTAATTGGACATACAAGGGCATTGGAATTTAGAATAGGAAAGCAATGGGACATTTGGGAATAAAATCTCAAAATAACATTTTCCCTAATTATTATCCATTTTTCATTCTGAAAGTTACATCTGGGATACTTTTCCATCACCATGCATGGTTTACTAAAATATACTTTAGAGTTGCCTGAAAGGCTCTTTTATCCTTGAAAATATCAATTCAGAGAATTTTATTTCCCTGGAGATAATTGATGCCCATCTGATGTCACTGAGAGAACAATTCACTTCTTATATCAGGTCACAGGTGATTCTAAATGTCATAAGCTCATTTCCCCATTGATCAATTAAGTTTCTCTACTTAACATATTTTAAAAACATATAGGCATAATGTTAATTTTCCTATGTAATTTACATAATGAAATACATTATAACACGTTAAGTTCTATATTCTTGATATTTAATCTCAATGGTATTTCATAACATAACTAGAAAACAGAAAATGTTTAAAGAAATATTTGTTACACAACAGTCCTTCCATTTTTAAGAAAGTTCTGATTCTGTCTATGTCCCACTGTATTATTTTTAAAGGGGATTTTTATAGCTCACAATATTCAAAATGTCCTTCAGATTTAATAAAATGTAAGTGTTTAGTGCAATAGCTCTTGGATTGTATCTTCTAATATGAAAAAACATTTAAAGGCTGGGGAATGGTTCACACAGTAAAGTCTCTGCCCAGTAGCCGTGAGGATCTGAGTTCAGATCACAGAACACAAGTGGAGGCTAGCAGCCCTAGGCATCTAATCCAGGAGATCCTTGGAGCTCAATGGGTAGCCAGTCTGAAGAACTATAGAGTAAGGTTGATAACAATAAAGGAACACACACAACATTGCCCTCTGGTCTCAGCACATAGGCAAACATACTGCACCTGAAATCACAATCAAATGTATACACACCTACATGAACACATACTGCGCATTCACCACACGCTACCACATATAGAGAAAAAAGAAACGTTTCATGTAAAACCCTTTCAGAGTGTCTTACTTTACTTTTGGTATTCATAAAAATCATTGAAAATCATAACTCAAATTTTAATAAACAAAAACTCATCAAAATTGCATTCTAAAGTAAACTTGCACTATGGTAAGATAATTCTGTATACAGAGATGGGCTAGGTCTGTCATGTGTCTACAAAGATTTTAACATGATAAAAACAAAGGAGGAATATCATTACTTTATGGTGAAGAAAAGATTATGAAGCAAAGTTATTTTTCAATGCACGCAGTAACATGTTACAAGACTCAGCCTGGCAAGTCAGCTTAAGAGTGTGAGAAATCTAAAGCATGTCAGGCTCTGGCTTTTAGAATCTTTAGAGTATAGGGCAGGAAAAATAAAGTGTGTAAAAGACATAGACAATGATACCATGGCTCACACATCTTTCTACAAGACTATCTCACTTTGAATCTGTTGTAAGCTAGAAATCGTCATAGGATTGAGTCTTACTTCTCGTCTTTAATAATTTTAGTGATGACACTGGAAATTAACTAAATTAAACACCCAACTTTAGATAAATTTATCCACCTTCCTAGATAACAAAAACAAAACGAAACAAACAAACAAACAAAAAACGAGTGAAAACCATAACTGTCATAGGTAAAAATTATTTTTTTAAATTAAAACCAGACTTTAATGCCTTAGCAGATGACACACTCTCCAAAGGAATATAAGGAAATTCCATTTCTTTAAGGATTATTTTAAAAACTATTTATATACAAAGTACATCACACATACATCAAATGTCCTAGAGCTCAGTATATTTTGCTTTAAAAGGAAAAGGAAAATGTCTTCCACTTCTGTAATTTTTAAATGTCTAAATCATAATTGAATATATAAATTATAACAGGTAAATGCAGCTTTTCTGTATTTCTCTAGAAGCAGAGACCATTCAGATTTTTTTTCACGTGTTGTCTAAAGAAGAAAACAAGTCACAAATCCTACAGTAATAATTGGTGTGAGGTGACCCAGCAGTGTGCTCTTGCCACTTGCCCCGCTATCTGTAGTGGCAAGAAGCTGATCCCTTCCTCCTAGCAGACTTCTGTCCAGGCACATGCTTCCATCAGACCTTCACTCCTCCCCCCTGCAGGTTGTTGAATGGAAAAATACAAGTTGATAATTTCTATCATAGAGAAGAGTGATCTGTGGGGTGAAAACCGCACACATCTTAAGTTGTCTGCTCTGTGGTGAGCTCTGGTAGCCATGCACAGAAAAGCAAACAGAAGAAAATGACGACAGAAAAAAAGTCAAGTTGTCTATTGTAATTGACAATATGTACATTCACGATATTTACTATCACTCCTGCTTATATCATATTTAAATAATTTATAAGTTAATGTTTGCTTTTAGCAAAAAAATTATTTTCCATTATCTATAGAAAAATGTATACTAGGCACGCACTTTTCTTAAAGTGTATCCAATTTTGTTCAAGATGAATATGAGGTTTTCAGGACACCAAGAACCAATGGAATATATATACACTGAGAGAATGCAGGCAGTGTGTGTCACCAGAGTGAAGACACAGGTAGCCAGGGTTTGTTTCCTAAATGTATTCCAGGCTGTCTCTTGTAGTACGTTCTTCAGGATGGACCCTGGCTATAATTTAAATAAATGTTATTTACTGTAAGCCTGATTGTACACTCTGCCCTACAACACCTCTGAAATTATATATATATATATATATATATATATATATATATATATATAAGCATTATATATATGTAAGCATTATATATATATAATATATATATAGGCATTATATATATATATATATATATATATATATATGCTTTTAAAATATATTTACATACTATAGGTGAATCTTCACAGTCACAATGATGTTCTGCAGGGCTCACTATAAAAAAATCATGTGTAGTTCAAATCTGGGAAGGGACAGTTTACAACTTGAAAATTGACTATTTGTAATTTTTTTCTTACAATAGAGTAACAAATTTCACCATATAAATATAAATCAAAGTTCAATGTTCAGAAAATGACTGGTGTTACTGTTAATTATTGTTTCTCAGTCTTGTTTTAATCCTAGTAAATTTCCACAACAGAATAGAGATCAAATGTAGAATAGAGTAGAATCTATCAACCAATATAATTCATTTTTAAAATATGAGTTTTCAAATTTCTTTTACATACAATTATTGTCCTTTTCTACATGATACTGAGAAAAACATTGGACATATTATTTTCATTTAAATATAACTAGAATGCTTACAATGACTTCTTAGTATAAGCAAACCTTTGGCAAGTGGTCAGTAATCTTATCATTCCATTCACATTGAAATTTAAAATTACTTCTTAAATAAAGATCCAAATATGGTCCACAGATTGTTTATTGATTAATATGTGCTTTTAAATCTCTTTTATCACCCAGGATCTTATTCTTCTCAAAGAAAAAAATCCTCTTTATTTGCAGTTAGTTGTGGAAAACATTGTGACTTCTTGTATATTAATAAATTTCCCATCATGTACATTTTTCTAAGAACATTGTGTGTGTATGCATGTGTGTGTGTGTGTGTGTGTTTAACATATTTATCCTCTATATTTCCTATGATTAGAATTCGGATGTAGCATCTTGAATGCATTTAACTTTAATGTTTCCTGCTCAAATACCCCATGCCATTGTAAGTTTTCAATAGTAAAACTCATCAATTTTGAATAGAACTAAATTTTACTTAAAAAGCATCACCTTCAGAAAACAAATGCATGAAATCTAATCCTGACTTTGCTTCCATCCATCAGCAAACCATAGGCAAACTCATGAATCAGTATTGTGCTTCCTTCACATAAAAAAATACAGATTACCATAACTAAAGATTCCAGTGAAGACTAAATGCAAACAGTACTTTATATTGTGCTTCGTGCATAATTAGCATGCTCAATAGATATTGTCTTTTACAATATTATCAGAGAGCTGAAAGTGATTGTGAGAAGGGTTGTGTTTAAAAAAAAAAAAACTACAACAATTTTTATCCATATGGCAGCTGCTTTGACAAGTTTGGTAAAGATGGGGTCTCAATCCCTAATATCACAGTTGAAATGTGAGCATACTAAAAGGTCCCAATATATCAGAGACCTGGTATTGAAAGCTACAGCCTTTTGTTTGTAGATCAATGATTGAACATCCAAAGGTTAACAGAGCTGGAAAGAAGATGCTCCTCATCCAGTCTGTGAAATGCATTGTGTCTTTCTATGTAGCATTCTTGCTTACACCTTAGAGCATTGCCACAAACACACTCACTTTACATATTATGTTTAGATATCCTTTGACAGCATCCAGTTAAACAGACTGAAAACCTCAGACAGAAAACAAAACAATAAGAAACCCACAAACAAACAAACAAAATGCCCTCATTCTCTGACCTCACAAACAATGGTCTCTAGTGAAAGTCTTCTTTTTATATTTTACATCATTTTGAAGGAAACAGATTTGATTAATATGTTTTTAAAACAGTATCTTGAAACTGTCTATTGGCTAATGATTTAGCCCATGTTAAATTATAAAATCCCTGAGATTAGAAAATGGTGGCAGTTTGATATCAGATGAGCAATGGAAATTTTATTCTCGGTACTTAAAGAAACTGCTTATTAGCAGAAACCTATTAGATAATGGAAAACCATGTTTCTTGGGATTCATAAATTTTAAAAGTAAATCGAAAAGCATTGGAAAAATGCTTCATTCATGAGGGGATTGAGCAAAACGGTCTCCTCATCTCCTTTTTTTTTTTGTATAATGTGGTCTGCACATTAGGCATATAAAATTCACCCACCCACACCATAAGCAGAGTGAGTCAAATTTTAAACTGAGTCTGAGTTTCACCGGGAAAAGTTTCACCTCCAGATCCCAGACCAAAGGCTCAATAATACCAGTATGGAAATTTGGAGCAAAGTCAATTGTTAAAGTCAGATTATGAGATTTTAGCTGCCATTCTAAAATTACTTACCCAGACATTCAATGTTTTTTTTTTCTTCTCCTTGCCAGATCAACACCCAAGAGTCATTTTGACGTAAAAAAAAAAAAAAAAAAAAAATCCCAATTTCACATCCAACTGCTGATTTACAAAGCAAAAGCCAACCTGTTATTGGGGCTTTCAAACCCTTTTTGCCTTAGGGATAGATGGATGAAAGAAATTCGAGCTTTCTGCTAAGGGCTAATATTCCTGCATTTCCATATCCCATTTAGGGAAGGCAGACTGAGCACTAGACTTAAGCAGTATCACTTTCTGTAAGGTGCTTGAGTGGAGGATCCATCAAGGTAGAACGGATAATAAATGACAGAGAAGGGAACAGCCCGCTGCAAGCACCCTCCAATGTCACTTGCCAAAGGAAAATGACTGTGGAAAGTGAACACATTTTTTTTATTCTGTGGGCAAAGGATGGGAATTTAATAGTTACAGAGTAAAATTGAGTATCTGTCCTCTTACACTAAAAAGAATATCGTTGTTGTCCTTTGCATGGGGAAGGTTAACAGCTGAACCTAATTCTCGGTGCCAAGGAACTTAACAGGCTGCCATTTGGTTAAGGTCTAATGGGCCTTTCGGGACTTGATAACTGAACGCTGTGCTCACTGGAGCAGGCTGCTCCACAGAGGGCCTGGAAAAGAATGTTTGACTTGGAGAGAGAGAGGGCTTCTGCTCCAACTGCTTTTCCACCTGCAGAAACAGAACCTTTGGGACTGGAGCGCTGCAGTTAGCAGGAGGCCAGACTCAACCACATGGGACCCCAGGCATGAGAAAGGTGTTAAAGTAGCCAGCTCTTCTGTTTTGCCAAGGATTTTCAGGCCTTGCTGGTTTTGGCAAGGTTTTGAAATATCCCACTTCTCTCACTCTGAACGGTTCCCTTTCCATCTCTTAGGGAGAGCTCTGGGGATGGGGATGGCTAGTCCAAACAGAGAGACAGAATTTTAAAGGGTTTTGAGATTCACACCCCATCATTCCCCACAGGCCTTTGCCAGTGCTTGGCTCCTGTGGGGAGTTGAGAAACACGGCAGCACTAAGAGGATCAAGTTGCCTACCACCTCAACCTCAATATTGGAAGAGGAAACGCCTGAAGCCCACAGGTGCTGAGAGCATGTGGAAAATTAACACCAGCATGCACACGTTCTCTTTCTCTCTCTCTCTCTCTCTCTCTCTCTCTCTCTCTCTCTCTCTCTCTCTCTCTCTCTTTCTCTCTCTCTCTCTCTCTCTCACACACACACACACACACACACACACACACACACATGTTAACACCTGGGAACTGTGTAGCTTTCAAAACTCCACAAAAGCCCAAAGCTCATTTTGTATTTATTCAGGGAGAATTGTCACAGGTTCCTGATAAAAGCACCTGGCCACTGCTTCCTTTCTAAGATGGCTATGTAACAAGATTGTTGTACAAGTAACAAGGTCTCCATTCCACACCTATTTTAATCTGGTAGTAGTGAGGTTACAAGTACACTCCATTTAAGTTTTCTTTCTGAGTGTGTGTGTGTGTCTATGTGTATGTATATGTATGTGTACATGTGTGTGTGCGCATGTGTATGTGTGTGCCTATGTTTGTTCCTGTGAGTGAGTGTGTTGTTTGAGTGTGTGCATTTCTGTTGGTGTTTGTGTGAGTATGTGTGGGAGAGCATGTGAGTGTGTGTGTATGTGTCTGTGTGTCTGGGTGGGTATGTGTGTATGTATGTATTTGTGCATATGTGTGTGCATGCATGTATGTATATATGTGTGCACATACACACACATGTATGCATATTTTGTTTAAAGAACTTATTAGCTCTCCACTTCCGTGGCACTAATTACATTTACAAAGTTCCTGCAGCTGTCACTACCTTTTCCTTGTGATTTTTTCATTTGAAAAGCAAACTGGAAAAACAGTTTGAAAGTGCAACAATGCACAGACATGATCCACAGTTTGGGTTCCACAACGGAAAAGTTATCAGGAGGAGGTCTCAGACATGAAGAGTTCCTGTAGAATGTGAATTAATAGAGATGTGTGAGATCACCAATGGCTGTCCACAAGATTAGTTTGATTAATACACTTAATTAATTAAGAATTTTTGTGTGGTGTGGTGTAAATTCAACTGGTGAATTAAAATATATGGCTTCAATAAATCTATGACTTTCATAATCATCTTAATCTTTGGACCAAATTTATAACAAGGCAAAATAAACACTTGGCTAAAACCATAAAGCTCAGAGATGAATTCTTAAGGCCAGGAAAATCGGAGTTAAAATCTAGAATGCTAGAATATTATTTTAACAAACATTTCCAAAAATAAGAAGAAACCAATATAAGTAGATTCTTTAGAATACCTTATGTCAATATAGGTAATATACAGCTGAGAATTCATTTATAGTGTTAACTCAGCCACTGGTCAAAATTGTGCTCTCTTTCAAAAAAGCAAAGCTAAAATATGAAATATAGATTTGCCAGCTTTAGTCACAGCTAGCTTCTCATTCTCCTCAGTTCTTCCTCATTGATTAGAAAATCCAATCAATGGCAATGACAATTAGAGAGCTCAATGCCTCCATCAAATCTGAAATCTTGTGCATTGCATTCTGTGAGGTTCACCCTTCCCTTTCATCCTGACATGTTTCAGTGCTGTGTGGGGTAAATGCATCATTTATTTTAATCCTGCAGAAATGGATGGATGAGCCTAAATAACACCGCCAGCCCCTTCCTACAGAATGCTGCAATTCACTTGGAAGTGGTAGCACTTTTTGGATTAAGATATATACACTTTGATTCTTTGACCAGTTGTCCTGTCCTTGTGCATTATAGTAATAAGAATTTAAAACAAGATGAAGCCACAAACTCCTTCTAAAACAAGCCCTGAGAGTCTTAGGCAAAATTCCACCAGAGCATCCAACCAAGATGAATAACTATTTTGAAAGAAATAAAACTATCATCTAGTGACTACAGGCTCTGATTTTCTCCTTAATCACTTGAGTTAGAGTGACTATTGATAAAAATCAGTCCTGAAAAATATTTTCATATTGCCAGCATTCAAATAAAAGAACTTTGGAGTAGTGTTGGAAAAGAAATGAATAAACATAAATTCTTAACATGCTACTTGTATTTAAGCAATTATTTAATTCTACATTTCATAATTTTTCATAAGGGACATTCAAAAATACAGTAAAAATATGAGTGTACAATTTGCTTGTTCATATTAATGTAGGCATGAATGCAATATACATTACTGAAGATATATGTAAACATAAAACTTAATAATACAATCTTTACATATGAATTGTGAACTGATTTTACACAAAGATTAATCTGTAATTACTCATGTTATAGGACAGGTTCAAAACAAGGTATTGGAACAAATTCTCCTAAATTATGACTATCTAAAAGGAATCTAAAGCCTCAGAAAATTTTTCCTTTTCTATACTTTTATTTTTTATCATTTAAAAGTAAGACACACCAA
Source organism: Mus caroli (assembly GCF_978045245.1). Taxonomy (NCBI): domain Eukaryota; kingdom Metazoa; phylum Chordata; class Mammalia; order Rodentia; family Muridae; genus Mus; species Mus caroli. The sequence continues at coordinate 35,563,630 of NW_028227273.1, forward strand.
GAATTGCAAATCAGTTAATAGCTACAGAAGTAAATTAAAATAATATGAAAGTAGGTGAAAGTTTAAAACATGTTTCAACCATAGGGTTTTGACTCTATTTTCCATATTGTATTCATATCTTTTCTATGAAAGTTTTTTTTAAATTAGTCGGTATTGATTTTTTTCTACTTGAAATGTATGTAAATATTTGATACAAAAGACAACAGGGTATACAAGATGTAATACTATACCCAAATTTCACCATAAAAATGTAGTGACAATATTGTACATGTATCATCAATATACCTGGAATGCTATATCCTCCCATTTTCTGCAAGGTGAAGCAAACAGCTTTAAATATGATTTGGAATATTCTAAAGCCATGGCTGAGCGTCCACTTAAGAAGGAAGAGTGAGAACTCGTTGCTAACCCCACTTAGGAGTTAGCAAGTCTGGAGGGCCATTCTTCACTTGAAAGGTCTCCCTATACTGTACGAGTGATTTGATTCCCACTTACCTTTTACCCACCTTAGCAAGTCTGGTTCCTCTTCCCCCATTTCTATTGGTTCTATCCATAGTTCTCCACATTTTACATGATCCTTTCTTGCTTCTGTGGGTCTCCCTTCTCTCCAGGCTCATTGGCCACAAATCCATAAAGAAGAACCAAACAGAGTCTACAAATAGGGTTTCAAACTGTCCATGAGTAATGGTCACAGAAATAACCGACTTATCCCAGGAATCAGGTTTGGAGAGACAGATCAGCGTAAGTCAGGGTGAATCAAGGGATATTTAGTTTTGGGGATGGGTTTATAAAAATCCAGACTGAGCGAAGGTCATTGGCTGATGGCCAAGGCACTGAGGTGGCTCATTAGCATGAGGAGGCATTCTAGGAATATTAGGTGCTTGCTGAATGGATTCTTATCAGTTGAAAGGAAGCTGAACCTGGAATCTAAGGGATATGGGAGTTTTGAGCTGGTAAAGGAAGTCTGTCATTTTGCACTGAGCTCAGGCTTCAGCCTTAATTAGCAGGGTTTCTCCTCATGCTTCCAATTTGTTTTGCTGTTTCCATTTTTGCATTGCTATTGTGTGAAAACAGATGTGTACAGATATGTGTATGAGAATCCTTATGTGTGTGTGTTTATCCAAGCAAAAACATAGTCTTCCTTTAAGTTTCCATCAATATTTTCCTTCCTGTAGCTCTGAGTTTAAATTCCATGCAGATAACTGAGACCTAGGTCCAAGCACAGTGCAGATTAGCAAGAAAGACTCTAGGTTATTGCATGAAACAGTTACTTATTGACGTATTTAATAACCTGAACTTTCCAGTGAGATCAGAAAGTGCTATGCAATGTGCTCATCTTTCCAGGGAGACTACAATACTACTTCCAAGTGTTGCCTAGAAACCGAAGCAGCTTGTAACTAGTCCTGTGTCGCCCAAATGACTCCATATATAGAAGTGAAAGATACAGGAGGAAGAATCTAAGCCAAAAACTGTCACTCGGAATGATTTTACTTACAAAATTAATATATTGATTATTAGTGAAGCCAGATTTAGTAAGCATTGATAATTCTAAAATTCATGAGGCTTAGTAACAGAAGAGAGGCAAAGATATAAGTGTACAAGTTAAGAATGTAATGACAACTATTGTAAAATGAACTAAAACATGAAAGGTAAAGATTGAAGACTTGGAGACACCAGAAATTTTCTCTGTGTGTGTGTACACTTTATATATATATATATATATATATATATATATATATATATATATTATATATAATATAAATATATATATGTAAGGTATAAAAAGGTGTATCTAGTGGAAAGGTGTCCTGGGACTGGGAGCCCAGGAACTATACACTCTGAGGTGAGACAGTTTCCCAGTGTAAGGGCACCCTGAAATACAGAATCCCAGGAACCACACAACTCTTGAGAGGAAGGCCTTACACCCTGAGGAAGTATGATATCCTTGTCTGTGGTGGAGTGCTGCAGTGAATCCCTGTTCATCAGAGGTCCAGTCTTGTTCTCAAGTCAAATCAGAAACTACTGCCAGCAGACTTTCTGAAGTTCAAACCTGATCTGTCTGTCTCTTTTAGAACCTGAGGACAAAACTCATATTATTTCCATATGACCTGGTCTTTCATTATTGCAGCTGATTTTACAAATTCCCCAGAAAATCATTTAAGGTCTATCTTTTCTTTTCCTTTTCTCTTTTTTCCTGAACTGAATTCTGAATCATCTGATTTCATCTCTGAGGCAAGTCTTGCTTTCCTCAGGGATGACATAGCCAATGTTTCAGAACAGACCTCTCTATGGTTCCTGGAAAGTACCCAGAGCACCCTGGAGCCCTTTGGAAACAATATTGAGATGTAGCCCTATAGATTTGAATCCTCCAATAGAAAATGCCTTGGGGGCAAGGGCTAAGTGTCCATTCCTTCCAGGCTTTGCAGGCAGCCCACTGCTGTCAAACCCTCACTGAAAACAGAGTTGGGTGTGGGATTGGGGAACTGGTATCGACTGGAATGGGGCACACAGAAAGCCTCTGGCAGTTGAGAAATCTATATCTTGATCTGAATGAAAGCTACACAAGTGCATACATGTGTAAAAATGCATTACTTGAGCTCTTAAATGTGTTGTACTTTCTTGGCTTCTGTGAAATATGTTTGAGCTAAATGGTTTCAAATGCAAATTTAGTACCAAGGAGGTAGGACTCTGTGCTATTAGAGATGAACATCATAGTTCTATGTATGGTGAGCTTGTCCTTGGAAACAACAGCAAACACAGATATTGTGTAATTATTTTTATTTCATGTAAATCTTGCAAAACTTCATCAAGTTTTATGCATGGTACATTCAAGTTTGTGTGGATATTACATCAGAAACCATTGACATACACGAATACTCCTGCTATTCCTATTTCTGGTGGGAGAAACACATTTTCTGAAACCTCATCCCTAATCTCACGTTAGATTCAGTTAAAATCTATCTACTGTATGATCTATCTGTATGAATGTTTGGAAATAAATCTATATCAAATACACATGGAATATAATCATATGTTCATTAGTACCTTACAAAATTGAAAACTGTTTGAGATGTTATGTTAACACCTATCTTCTAAGAATTAGAATTGTTTTTAGTGCAAAGCATTTTTTTCCACTCTCACAAATCTTCTTAAAATCACAGTCTTTATACATCCATCTTGGCCAGATCAACAACCTCCTAAAGAAGGATTTAAAAAGAAAAGAAATTTAGAAACTCCTACCAAAGGTGACCACGAAACATTACTGGTTATTTTCTAAAGAAGCAGCTTCATAAACTTCACTCAATTTCAGTTGAATTATTTATGAACAGTTTAGGTTTTATTTGCTGTACCCAGTCCAATAATGAGAACTCTGAATGTAGGTAGGTTTAGCATCCAGAAGGAGAAAGCCTTGTCTGTTTGAAGCTTGGTCCTGCTTCAGTTCACTAATTGCAATCTACTGTGGGATGCACAGCAAACCTGTGTTTGAGGCCATCAAGCAGAAACAAAGGACCAGTCAACCAGCTCTACTCTACATCACTTGAGTGAACAACCCAAACTGCATTTTTAATGGGATAATATTTATCCAAACATGTAATTGTATTAATGACAGCCAAGTGTCAATAAAACACATGCAAATAAAATGTGAGTATCTTCCCTCCTTAAACTCTCTTTTCTAGGTATGAAAAGATTTATTTCCCAAAGACAGGCTTTAACAACTTAGAAGGAATTACATTTGGAGAGGGATTTAAGGGCAAACTTCCTCTACCAGCAGGTAAAGTCTAGAAACACATCACTCACTAGTGTCAATTTGTGACAGTTCAAATTGCCAAAGGTATTTGGTAAACTTTAATCTCTGTCAGAACTGTAAAGGTTACTGAGCAGCTTCAAAACAAATCAGTTATAACAGTATTAGAGAGAGAGAGAGAGAGAGAGAGAGAGAGAGAGAGAGAGAGCATGAGGAAGGGGATTCATGGGCAGGTGTGTCTGTAGTTGACCCTGGACCCTTCAAATATATCACTATTAAGTTGAGCTAGTCACAGTGATACAGGCAGAACATTGATTTGCCCTCAGTAATAGATTTATGACATTCTAGTTTTCTGATATATACTTTGATGTTCCTAGAAATGGAGGGGAGTCCATTAATGGCATCAGGGAAATTGGGATATCCTCCCGTGGTTCTGTCTCATTATAAAATAATTTAGGGTGAACTCAAAACAGTATCTGAGGATGCTTTTAAGTGTTAAGTCCACATGGAAGTCAGCCTCATGGTGTAAGGGAGACTTTAGAGAAAGAGTAAGGGAGCCCAAGGGCCCCAGCTCCACTAAAAGCATCCTTAGCCTTTGTTTTATTGTTTTTGTCCCCCCCCCCCCAAAAAAAAATAGACAACAAAGGAAAGAAATCATCACACCTCTTTTAGGTGCAACTCATGGTGGTTGTTAGGGAAGGTACAAGAGGTAATGATTCAAGGAAGAAAGAGTGTTTTATCTCATTGAAATGATTATTTGATTATTCCTCCTATTAGCTGAAGGTAGACTCACCTTACAGAGCAGTGGTCCCTTAGCCAGATGGCTGACCTGCCCAAGTGAGTAAACTCTTCAGAGAGGGAACAATGGCATTTCTGCAACAAGAGGTAGATTTCACTCTTTATGACACTGTCATCTCAAGTGCACTGTGCTATCTTTCACAAGAATGGCTGCTGGCATGCTAGCCACTCAGCCACAGCACCAGAAAAAGAAACTGGATGAGAATGTACATCCTATTTTTTTTTTTTGAGGTTATCTCTTGAAAAATTCAAAACAGCAGTTACTGATCTAATTGATTATTATCTTTTGATCTAATTTGATTACTCAGCATGACAGGAGGCATCTAGCCTTAACATTTAGTCATGAGACAGCTAAAACTGGAGCTTTCTCTTATTAGGAAGAGAGTAAGATCTTGTATTTGGAGTAGAAAGATTGTGTTTCACCTTAGAAAACAGTGAAGTCGCCGTCTAGCTACTTAAAAAACAAAACTACTAGGTGATTCAATTAAATATCTAAAATCAAAATCCCACAGTATATCTCCCATTAAAGTTTTAACTGAATATTTTTACTGACATTCTTAAATATAAATTAAGGAGTATTTGTCTATAACAAACAGCATCCATCAACTTACAGTTTCTTTATAAATTGTAATAAAATGATGACAATTATATTTTAAGGGAGGAGAGGGTGGGAAGAGGGCCGATTAATGTTAACTACAATACAAATACTTTTACCCCATTCCTCAACCAGAGCTAACTCTCTCCCCTGGGAGTCCTGATGTCAGATTTGAGAACCACAGATTTGATTTGATTCTATTTCTGGGGATGATTTCTTTTTAGTAATTACTAACAGTTTATGAAAAGATCTGCAATTTTATTTTTCCAAGTGTTCAAGTAATCTTAACTCATCAAAATGCTAAAATCTTTTCTATCACAGTAGTCTGCGTCTCACTCGTGTAAATGGCCTGCCTGTTCCTTAACAGCTGGAAACTCTCAGAGCCCCTCAGCAGCCCCAGCCCTACTCCAAACCCTGGCTCTCATTTAGCCACGAAGAGGGAAAGAACCATTGCTCTTTGTCTAACTGTAAACCTCACTCTGACAAGGCAGCTTGGCTTTAGAAGTTCAGTGCTTAGCCAGATGCCAGGTTTTTTTTCAGATGAGTCCCATGAGGAAGATGTTCACAGCATCCTAAAGACTAGACTACAGGGGACTTTACAAAAATAGGAGCCCAGTGGTTATCCAGCGAATTTCTTGAAATTTTTTTGGACATCCATTCACTCATTTGCCAAACATCTACTGAATACAAAACTAAAGTGAGACACACTATTAGGCACAAGTCAGACAATCATCAAAGGGGAGGGTGTCTGCCCTCTAGAAAGAGGTTGCTTATTTAAATGGACTCTATGAAGAGTAAGGATTGGCCTCCCAGGAATTCCTAGCTGTTGTTCTTAAGTTTGAACTCTCTAGTGTCATGTAATTCATTCCTCTCTGACTTCCATAGATCGTCCTTCCAATTTACAGATCATTTGAATAAGACTGCATTCTGGCAAGTATCCCCACCTTCCACAGTGCCACTAGGTCCAGCTAGTCACCTTCATTGGGACGAGTTGTTTTCTTCTTCAACCTTAAAAACCAAGCAACAACAAAAACAAATCAAGGTCATTGCTTTAATTTCAATGTATTGGCTGTGTTTTGCACTAAGTCCCAATTTGAAAATAGCTTTCTTAAAACTCAGTATTATCAACAGAATGTATCAATACATGCTAAGAAAAAGAATCCTAATATGTCATGCACCTACCTAGTTTTGTATAGTTAACACAGAGTATAAGAAGTCACAAATTCCTGGCCCATAACCAAACAAAAACCACCCTCTTTAATAAGACACTGGGATTGTCTAGAAGGACTGTCTCAGCGAGTAATTGCATAGTGATGCATTCTAGAATCCTATTCTTATTTCTATTTAAGCTCCCAATTTAAAGACAAGGCCATGTGGTGAAGCGAGGGTAAGGGCTGGCTATATGCACCATTCTTACTCCAAGTCAACACTGATATCCATGACTTTAAATATTCTGAATTATATTTATTTTATGGCAAAATCATGAAGTTAATGGTTAATCTTTATTATTTGTGATGCTGTGATCAGCCAATGAATACAAATGATAGTCTAAGGATTTAGAATACAAGAAAGAATAGAGTAATTGCTGTTTTAGTCATAATTAAGCCCCGTGAAGCTTTGGTTTGAGTAATCAAAATTAGATTTTCTCATAGATTCTGGTTGTCTATACCTGTAATCCTTGCCCTTGGGGATAGCCTTAATCCTGGGACTGTCTGGAATACTTAGTAGAACTGTCTAGTAAGAATAAGAAGGACTGATTTTAGGTTATTTAAGGTCATCCAGTATTGACTTGTCATTCAATAAAATTTTGTAACAGTCCACAGTAGATGTTTTCTCCAAAGTACTGGAGCTTCTATAGTGAATTGAGAATTTTAGGGTCAAGCAGTCTGAGGTCTAGTGAAGAATCTGTCACAGGCTGGCTTCACAGTGACACAGTGCTCTGTGTGGTGGCGTTTTTTCTTTACAACATTTCACATTCTGTTTTTGAATATGATTTTTCTCAAATGCTTCTCATGATACTGAATAAACATCTAATAAACCAGAAGCATGAATAGATGCAATATTCATAATAAAATAATTTAAGAAAAGTGTGAGAAGACATTAATCATACAGAATTTCTAACTTTGGATTTTATGAATTAATTTCCTTCCCTTTTGAAACAGTACCTCCATATAAATTTAGTATTTCTTCTTGAAGTTATTAGGCTGCTGGAAAGGTATTCATAATAGCTCAGAATGTGTTACTTAATATGAGGTACCATGAACATTTATTTGTATAATATCATATTAGTTGTTAAAGATAGAAAATTATCTCTAAATGATGTGCATCAAATATTAAAAGATGTGTACATGTATAGGCCATAGGAGATTCTGCTAATTCTGTTAATGTTTTTAAGTATTTCCCACTGAATGAACACATTCCTAAAGGACCCTATTAAGGTAAAGGACAACAGGGAACAGTGAGGGGCTAGGAGTATGGAAACCTGGACATGACGAGGCAGCAGGAGAAGCCTCAGTGTCTGATGTCAGAAATCTTCAGCCAGAGTCAAGATCAATGTTAGTACAAGGATAACAAAGTTTTTTTTTTTTTTTAAACTAGGTGTGATAATGCACAGATATAATCTCAGCATTCAGGAAGTAGAGGCAGTAAGATCTGGAGTTGGAGACCAGCCTTGGCTACATATTAAATCTAAGGAAATGCTACAGGACAGTGTTTCAGAAATTTTTAAAAAAGAAAAGGAAAACAGTATCGTTTCCAGTTTTGGTGAATGTGTTCTGAAATTTTGTTATTGAGAATGTCTAATCAATTGATTAATGGAATGATTAAAGCATTTTTAAAAACATATAACATCATGGAAATGAATCTTGAATTTTAAGATATAGTTTGTCCTCATGTATAACAGGGGGAAAAAGCAATCAGTCTATAAATTATAAATATACAGCCTTTATTTACAAGCAAAATAATGCATTTTCTAAAACCAAACCTCAAGTTTTAAATGAGTACATGAATAAATACTCAAATTAACTTCTTTCTTTCCAATACTGTTTTAAATCATTGAATATGAAATAGTTTGACATGTGATAAGCAGATAAGAGGAGACACTTACTGGGACATTTTAATTAAATGCATTCTCTTTTTTCCCCATCATATACATATAATTTTCATCCATTTTATTTGTTTTATTTATACAATTCTAATTATTTTGTAGAATAGAGACATCTTATATACATTTTATACTTCCCCTTCTGTCAGCTCTGTGAGTTTATTGTCTACATCTTATTTATCTGTATAGTTCCTCAAACTAAAGTGAAACTGTTTTTAAAACTGATATTATAGAAATAAATTCTATGCTTCATAGAATGGGTCTTATCTTTCTGACTATTCATCCCAACACTTAAAAGTCCTGTAACAGACGTTCCACTTAGATTTGTTAAGTTGTAGTGTTCTTTTAATAATCGCATAGTTAATCCTTCAAAATAATGTTGTATGCAATCTGATTTCACGGTTTTTTTTTTCCTTCCTAGAGTAGAAAGCTTTCAAGTTGATTAGTCGAGTGCTGAATGCTTCTTATTGACAGAGCCCCGCTGTTCAGCAATCTATATTTGCTGGCTGCCAAAATGAAAGCCAGGGCTGGGTCTTCTTTGTTGTTCGCAGTATTTTAAATTACAAATGATGTTGATTTTAATCATCTTTGGACTCTGTGCTCCGAAGCTCAGTGCTGCAGAAGTCAGCGCTCTGATTGCATATACAATACATTTTATTGGCCTTCTTCACTTGCAGCCCTTTTTACCTTTAAGATACTTTGTAAACACTGGCAAGTCAATCCTGGCTAAGGCAGAGGAAAAGAAAACAAATCCGGATGTACCAAGAGGTCCAAGGGAAGCAAGCTTTAAGGAGGAGTTTCCAGTAGATTGCATTTCAAAACCAGGTATTTACTTAGCTATTTATTTTCAAACCAAAAGAGTACAGTTCAGAAAATGATATTTTCTTGGAAAATAGCACAATTTCACCATACAAAGGAAGCACCATGAATACTTGAAATTGTTGCTAAAGAGTATATATAGTATTAGACAATTAAAGTTAGATTATTAAAAAAAATTTTAAGATACAAAAAAGAAAGGAATTTGTAATTATTGCTATCTACAGACTTAGACTTGAAAGCAAAAAGATTTATACCAAAGAGGAAACTTCAATATGGTAAAGGACTAGGAGAAGGACCTTCTATATTTGATGCGCATTTGTTGGGACCATAATGTAGAATCTGACAGTTAGCTCTAGTATATTTTATATCAAGAAGCCTTATTTTCAACAAATAAATAACCAAATGCAGTAATATCCTACTAAAAGGAAAAAAAAAACTTAAACATTAAATGTAGCAAACGGTATGTGTGTCTGTGTGTGTGTGTGCGTGTGTGTGCAAAGAATGAGTCATAAATCAGGCAACACTCTGGAGAAGTTCAGAGAGGTCTCCCAGCAATGTGGCAGCGAGTATTTACAAATAAAGAGAAGAAAGGGTATGCAGAGATAGTTTAATTGGTTACAGCTGGACACTTACCTAATTTGGATGTGGCCATGATGATGCTTTGCCTTATATGGACATGACCTAATCAGCTGGGAGCCTAAGGCTGGGTAAATCTCAACTGTTGGGACGGGCTGAGACCTAGCAGTGAGTTATAGTACTATATTCTACTTCAGCATACAGCTTGCTTATATACTCTTACCACTGAGACAACTTTAAATCAAATTTATTTCCGTGGTAGTCACAATTAGTAGGTGCATGTCCAGAAGTTTAATACTAATTAGGCAAACATTTAAATTTATTGATTTACTGGGAATCAAGCTTCTAAAGCACCTTTAAGGAATTTCATCAAGAGGAGAGAATTTAAGGACATAAATAAAATTAAAAAAAAATCTTTGAGTTATAATGTAAAAGTGCTGGCTAAAGCAAAGTCACCTCTAGTATAATGCCCCCTCATTTTCCTTCAGATTCATCATAAAATTTACTTTCAATAAACTGATGGGAATATTAAGTGCATCCATCAGAGATCATTGACATGTTCATCACAAAAGTTGGAAATCAGAAGCATGTCTCTGAACCATGTGACTGTGTAGTAGAATTTTGTGATGGGGTTTACATCTTACAAATACACTTCTTGTTGCCATCAGCAACTTCATCATGCTCAGATCTCATCTTCAACATGATTTGATTTTAAAGTATGGATTGTGGATTCTTTATGTGTTCAGAGAAAAATATATTACAGTTAGAGAAAAAATAAAGATTTAAAATTTTAATACTTCAGTTCAAAAGTACAGTATTAGCATTCTGTAAACCTATATGCTTCTATGGTTTCAGAATATGAGCTATACCATCATTTTCTAAAATTTTGAATGAATTGTGTGTACACATCTGAACTTTAAGCATCTATTTCAATCGTTACCTATAGAGATTCATTTTCTCAGATATTAGCTTCTTACTATCTACTCAAGAAAGAAACTAAACAGATCTGTTAAATGTGAAAACAAGACAGAAACAAGGGACCACTTTGGATATGGCTTCTGAAGCAGGAAGAAGTTTTGACTGAAAAAAAATAAATCCAAGTGTCCTTTCCTTGCAGTCAAGTGTTTGGCTTTTCTACAGTTTAAGACTTTCCAGATGATTCCCTTATTAAGTGGGAAATGTTTTTAAGAACAATCGTTTTAACTCCAGAATGCTAGATCTGCCAAATGACATTTATTTACCTCACAAATTCTGTATCAAATCAGTCTAATAATTATTTACACTAATTCATACCAAGATGTATGAAGATGTATCTCTGTCCTCTCTCACCTGCCTAAGGAGCATTCTGATTGGTTTAATAAAAAGCGGAGTGACCTACTGCAAGGCAGAAAAGGATAGGCAAAACTTTGTGGCAGAGAGAGTACCTTCGGGAAAGAGTGACCTGCAGGAGACTCTCCAACTAGATGCCGGCGTTGGATATACAAAGCCATAGCGCAAGGTAACTAGCTGCCCACGTGGCAGAACGTAGATTAAAATAAATGGGTTCATAGAAGTTACAAGCTAGTTGGGAACAAGCCTAGGCTAAGGCCTAAAGCTTTCACATGAATAAAATGTCTCCGTGTCATTACTTGTGCGGCTGGCAGGTCGAGACAGCCCTGAGAGAGACCACTAATGAAAGTCACTCACTTTAAGCATGACCATATCTTATAAAACCAGTTCTTGTAACAGCAGTTCCTGTTTTACAACTTCCACATAGGGAAGATTGATGAATGATTGGCCTTGACATAATAAAATGTGAAACAGGAGGCAAATATTATGAAGCCAAAAAGGTAGCCTGTTGTAACAACTCGCTGTCAGGATGATTTTCCTCTTATCAAACCTAAGCTTCTCTATCAGCTGCTAAGTGCATTTAAGGGCCATTCTACTTTGTGCAGATTTTGGCTGATTTCCCCTTTCTTATGGCTATGACTTTATATTTTCAGATTGCTCTTCAATCTCATTTATTGGTCTTCCCTCACAAATATACCAGTATTTTTAATACTTTTTTCCATTCTTTTACAGTTCCTGATATTGAAGTATAGAAATATTAAGAAGCCTGTTTAAGGGTACATAGCAAATTAAAAAGTCAGTGGAGAATGGCTCAAATAGCACCTGAGTTTCCAGGAAGCCACGTAGTAAACTAGGCCTGAGAGACTCTTGTGCTACGACCAAGAAAGAGAAAATAAATAAGCCAAAACTAGAAAATAAAAATTTAAAGATGAAATAAAGTATGAAAATAGCAGTTTCTTTTCTACAGACAGAAATCTCATAAAACATTTGTCATGAGATTTGAGTCAGACAGTCTGATTTGCTCCTGTCTGGTTGTCTTCAAACTTTCTCTCCCACTTATATTAAGACTCTGAAGACATCGGGAAGCAAATCTTTATTTGATGGGCAAGCAAGATTTTGGCTGCAAAAGCTTTGCTGCCCATAAACACAGAAGTTCCAGGGGGTATTTACTAATTCATCCCTTCAGTGTCTTCTTCTTAACTCTCTCTTCTAAATCAGCAATGAGGAGGAATATCAGAGTGAATGAAAAGCTAAAGACTTAGAACTTGACTTTTGATGGGCATAGCAATCAATACAAGGATATAGTGCTCATAAAATTACTAGAGAAAAGAAAATTACATAATTTACAACGGAAGTCCACAGTAATGGAGTTGGAAAATTGATGAGGTTATTAAGTACAGACAACCCCCAAAACTCCTACCTAAAGGTGTTTCAACACTTAGTAAATTCAATTTGAGAGTTTTCAGGTTTCTGAGAATCCCTTAACCAAGCTTCATTTTTAAATTATGTTCAGATCTGAGCTAGAAAGTAGGGAAATACCATAACAAATTCCCATCCAGAGGCAATAATCTAATTTGACAGAGGTGTCAAAAGAGTTTTTCACAGAGAGATGTTATTTTAATCTGTGCTTTTGAAAAATGCTAAGAGGTAGTTAGACTGAAGAGATTAGAAAGGAACTTTTGCAAGAATTTAGAAACCAATGTACAAAGAAATGACAAAGTGGGCAAAGAGTGAAAAAAAGGCCCAAAATTCTAGAGAAGACAAAGATTATCCGATAAATATGAAGGTTATAAGCATGGAACAGTCTAGGCAATAGTGAGAAGGTTTTTTTTCTCACTTTCTCCAATAGCCACAAGAAACCATGTCCTACCAGTAAAGTAATGTGACCATTGTCTACCTTGTAAAGACAATCAGGCATATGTTTGTATTTGTGTGTGTGTGTGTGTGTGTGTGTGTGTGTGTATGTCTGTGTTTCCAGGTCAACTTGCAGACATTAAACTCTGTCTACATAGCATAACATTTCTTTCACGAGGAAGATGTAGTGGTTAGGAGAGTCCAATAATTGAATGATAAGAAGTTCCTTGAGTTCCTATAAGTTCTGTAAATTTAGCCTCCAACTGAAATGAGCCAAATGGCACTCCAGAAACTCAAAATTGTGCTGTCATCAGCGAAGCTGAATGAAAAGAAATTAGACATGGAAGTTACAGGCGGCCCACTTAAAATGGCTTCGTTTATAGAAACATCATTATGGGATAACTAAAAGAAGGAAATTATTTGAATGTCCATTTTTAAAAAATACAGTTCAACAAAAACATAATTCTAGCAAAAGTACAAAAAATTTCTAAAACAGTTGGGTAACTATGCTGTGAGTGAAATATTAAAAGCTGAATAAAAGCAAGACAAAATTCTGGACTACGAATCAAGCATAGTGTTTAACTGAAACTCAAAACTAACCTATGCAAACACAGTAAAATAGTAAGTTTATGAAATAGATTTTTCTTTTATATCAGGTCTTCATAGTTACCTCTTAGTATAATTTGTAATAGGTAAAAAATTCTAAATATTTACTTATAAGCAACTGATATATTCTTTAGCTAAGTTCATTTGATACCTTTTATTTGCTTTCTAAAGTTTACTTATCAACATTTTAAATTAATAGAAAATATGTCAAACTCTTCATTAAATTTTTATTGCATAATATTTTGACATCTAAGTAAAATGTGTGTACTTCGGGGAAGTATGTTAAGACATAAAATGGGAAATTTACAGTATCATGTGATAACATTTTCTGTTTATTAATTTGAAATTCATTTACACAGAAACACAAATTCAAGATAGGAGTGACCTTGTGTTAGAGTCACTTCATGCCGGTACAGTGATCAAAAATTACTTATGATGGCATCTAAATTTAGTCTTGGCTGTTTTAATTATTATACTGATTCCTACATGAATCAAATCAGAAATGGCCATTAATCAGAAAAGACTGAGCAATATTAATGTCCAGTTAAATAGACAATCAAAATAGTCTTACCAATTTCCAACTGTAGCAACTCTAATTAGACACTTAACATGATTAATTTCATTAGAATGACAGCTTAAAGAAACCATTTTAATTTTAGTATAAGTGAAGGACATTTGCTAGTATCTATGGCTTCTCTTATGTACTCTAAGTGTAAATCTACATTACTTAAGACTGAGAAGCCAGGCAAATAAAACATATTATTAAAAACAATAAATAAACTTAGTAGAAGGAGAAATACATCAATTTTTATTTTTAGATCTAAAATCTCAGAAGAAACTCCTCCCATTGTCAGGAATGGTCTAGACATTTCAGTTTTACCTTTGAACTCTTGTCTCCATGTCTCTGTAATGCATTTATGGGTCAGGAAAAGACAGTGTGGACAGTGAAGGTACAGTCCTGCTGCTGCTGAGCACCCACTAAGGTTTCTGTCTTCATATTTATGCAGATTATGCAATGTTATATTAATCTCAAACAGCTAACACAAAACTACGCAATCAATAGATCTGGGTTATTGTCTGATGGACTCAAAGAAGGAATCCACAGACTACGGAAAGGTAATTTTCAAAAGAAAGTTTTCTTACAGGACTCAGGAACTTCAGGGAAGTCTTGCAGACCTCCTAAACATCAGAAAAGGGACCTCAGAAGTAGAAGAGAGTCATAGACTGGCACCTTAGGGTTAATGAGCTTTACAGGTTTGAGAAATGGGGTTGATAAGCTGCTTCACCTGTTGGACATTTCAAGGTATCCAGTGTATTTTCAGTTTTGATCACATGCTCAAGCAGTCTCAGGGCAGAGGCACTCATTTGGGTGAAGAGATAAGAAGCCAAAAGTTACTCTGGAATCTGCCTTTAGCAAAGGCAAAATAGAGTAGGAGTAGAGAGTAGAGTAGAGTAGAGTAGAGTAGAGTAGAGTAGAGTAGAGTAGAGTAGAGTAGAGAGGTGTAGAATAGAGTGTGGAGTGGAGTGGAGTGGAGTGGAGTGGAGTGGAGTGAATGGCATGGCATAGAATAGAATAGAATAGAACAGAACAGAACAGAACAGAACAGAACAGAACAGAACAGAACAGAACAGAACAGAACAGAACAGAACAGGACCAACAGAATTCCAAGCTTCCAGCCAAGGACAGTCAAAATAGCTCTCTTTGGGATCACTCTCCTGAAGCAATCTGACCAATATCGATCTATTCCCTATTCTCTTGAATTCCTTTCTGATCCATGAGTCAAGGCCAACTTTTTCTACAATGCTTTTACTCACAGGAACATTTTTTCCTAACACCCCATTAACTCGTGGAGAACTGGGGCTCACTGTGTTGTCTTGTCACCTGTGACCTTCTTCCTCACATTTCATGCTGCTCAGGAACCCAGCAACAGGGCTGACATTTTCTAGGACATTCATTACTTGAAGCTTTCAGATGTCATGCTTGCTGTTACTGAACAGTACCCTGAAAATGATAGGGAAGTAGGCTCTAGGAATACCACCTTCCCAAGGGGACTTCTAGTTCAATCTCCTTGAGGCTTAAACTCAGAGATATGCTGCGATTTTCTTTCTCACTTTCTAACTCTGTCTAAACACACACATTTGCTTTATCTTCCTTTGCCATTTGTTAGAAAAAAATTAGTCTCACAAAAAAGTAACTTCATTCCTGTAATAGGTAATCTTAATCTTTCAAGTTTTTTATTTTTAAAACAAAAAACAATCACTTATCACAATCCATGCAGCAACAAAGATACAAAGTCAGTCATTACAGGATTACTTATAACGTTCCCTGGGGCTACAGGGTCTTATCAAGGCAGGGAGCAGAGCATTTAAACAGACTGCAGCTCTCCTTTGCTCCTTTGCAAACACCATGTATTAGTTACATTTCTCACTACTGTTCTTGATAACTGTTAATGAACTATTTGTGGAGGGTATATTGCTGCTTAAGTTAAAGAAGGATTATAGGCTACCATCGTGGGTAAGGCATAACATCACAACCACGAGGCAGCCATTCACATTGATCCTCCAGTCAGAAAGCAGAAAGGGAACAGAAAGTGAGACCAGACCGTAAAACTTAAGGTCCATCTACTGTGATCCACCTCCTTAAGCCAGGCTCCATTTCCAAAGTTCCACAATCTTATCAAGCAGCACCAGTATCTGGGTTCCAAGTGCTCAGACAGATAAGCTTAAGAGGAATATTCCAGGTTCCACCCATAACCCATCATCAAAACTGTTGGCAAAAGGAACCACACATTTTGCCAATTACACAGATCTCTTTGAAATTCTTTATTTACTAATATAACATAGCTAGAGATCTGTGAATTTGTTCTGTTATTGGAAAACTACAATGTGAGAGCATGGAGTTTGGCTTTCTCTCTTTATCCCTAACTTAACCTCTTCACAGCCACATCTGTGGGCTTCGATGTTGTTTGTGATATTAAGGTAAAAGAACAGTATAAAATTCCTACATACACCAGTGCTTGATCAACTCTACTTCTTAAAACAACAAAGCATTGGGCTGGAGAGATGGCTCGGTGGTTAAGAGCACTGACTGCTCTACCAGAGATCCTGAGTTCTACCCGGCAACCATATGGTGGCTCACAAGAATCTATAATGGGGATTGGATGCCCACTTCTGGTGTGTCTGAAGACAGTGACAGTTTACCCACATACATGAAATAAATAAATGAATAAATATCTCAACAACAACAAAGTACCATATTCCTTAGTCCATTGTACATATGAAACAATTAATTTTGTGTTTCTTCTTTCCAGATATGTAGGACATAAAGAGGAGCCAAGATTATTTGCAACCAATTTAAATTAACTATTTGAATAGCTATCATCTAGAATTGATGTGCTTTAATGGATGTTCTATGTTCAAATCCCCTTTTGAAACAAGGATATTGAAGGTTTAGGTGTCTGAAAAAAATTTTCATTTGAAAAGGGAAATGGTTATGACAGAGAGATAGAAATTCAAAATGCCTATTTCATTAAATAATTACTTTCTTCACTCTCTATGACTATTTTGCTGTCCCCCTCAGAAACAACAAAAGAAATTTCATACTGTGCTCAAATTTATTCATTTATCTTCTTTATGTTTTCTAGCTTAGATAATTATGTGGGATCAGTAGCCTGGCTTTAGGAAATAGCAGGAAAGGCTTGGAAAGTTTTCGAGTAGTACATTAGGCAATCAGATTTTCTTTTAACCATCAACGGATAAAGTGTGTCACATGGGCATAGTAAGTAAAATTCCTATTAATATAAAAATGTGATGGCGAATGTACGAGTGTTTAGCATTAAAACTGATATATTAATAATATAATTCTCTAGGCACATACAGAGAGGATATCTTCAGTCATCTAAAAGGCAATGTCAAAGTAAGTTGAAAAGGAAACTCAAGTGTTACAAATCTCTGATGTCTACAAAGGAGTATAAGAAAAACTACTTTTCTCAGATTTCATCCTTAAGAAAAAGTCATGTCCTTTTCCTTTGTCTCCTGCTGCTCTCCCACCTTTATCATAAATATGTAGCTCTAAACATCCTATGCTATGATTCCTTCACTCTGGCATTGACATCCTCTGCATTAAACCATTGATTGATATTCACATTGCTCCCCTTCATCACTTTGTGGATCTATACAGAGACAAGACTCAGATACCCAGCATGTGCTTTTGTACAGCTTTTGAATCCAGCAATTGACTCACCCTTTGCTACTCTAGACCTTTCTTAATTGCGCAGATGACATGTAAAGTAGCAGCAGTAGGTGGATCACGGGCTTGATTCTAAGCTTGGTCTGTAAAGGAACAAAAAGAAAAGGCAGTAAATTTAGAAGTCTGCTATACAGTTAGCTTCCCACGTAACCTATTTACTCATCAAGTGCTAACTTTGATAAAGAAGAGAGAAATTGGAATGGCCTTATATGGGTTCATCTTTGTCACAAGATATAATAAAACCCATTGACCAACTTCAGTTCTGAGATCAAAGTAGTCAAATGTGCCTTTGGACCTCATAAGTATCAGAGAATAGATGTAATATATTTTAGATCTTCATGGGAGAGATTGAAAAGAATTAATATATTATACAGTATACAACATAACACAATTATCAGTTTACATAAGATTAAACCTAAATCATCCCAAGACTTTTTTATTTTCTAGTTAATCACATTTTTAAAGAGAAAGAGATACATCATTTTTTTTCCTTTTCCTTTCTTTCGTTTTGTTTGTTTGTTTGTTTGTTTGTTTTGTTTGTTTTGTTTTGTTTTTTCGAGACAGGGTTTCTCTGTGTAGACCTGGCTGTCCTGGAATTCACTCTGTAGTCCAGGCTGAACTCGAACTCAGAAATCCTCCTGCCTTTGCCTCACCAGTGCTGGAATTAAAGGCATGCACCACCACTGCCCAGCCCATCATTTTTTTTATTCTTTTGTTATTCCTATCTTTTAAATTCATGATAGTATATTTCAAGTCAAAGGTCTCATATTTTATTTATTTGTTTAGATTGATGTAACAATCTATTTTCTCTGGGTTTTCTTAACTTTCTATTTATTATCTTGATTATAATTTAATTATCATTTCCTTTTCCTTTTCCTTTTCTTTCCTACAAATTCTCCCAGATATAATCCCATCCCCTTTTCTTAAACTCTTTCCTCAATTTCTATGACTATTGTCACATATGTGTGTTAGTATAGACTTATACATAATATATTCTTAGTAACACATATCCATATAACCCTATATATGTATACACACACACACACATATAGGTATATCAGTAAGTATAATGTTATTTGTCTGTTATTTGCTTCAGTATTTTCTACAAAGACAGCAATAAACATGCTGAGGTTTAAGGGGAAAAATTTCAGAGGAAGTTTCAGTTTTACACAAAGAACTCCTGGCAGCTAATGGATGATGAGCCCTGGAGACATAGGCAAGTGTGTAGAAACTGGTTGTCTAGAACTGATATTTTGGAAGACCAGGTGCAGCTGAAGCAAAAGTGTGGCCCCCAAAACATCATTGTTAAAAAACTTTAATCGTGTAGACTAAATGTAGAACAGTAGAAGTAGATGGATTAGGACTTTAATGCCAAGCTGGGGTGTAAAGAATTAAAAAATAAAAGACAGTAACTTTAGTATTTCTTTATATACTTAGTTTCCCATAATACTTATTCACTCATCAATTACTAATCTGGAAAAACTTTACAGGAAATTCCTAAGACAAATACAAGAATCAATTGTTCTAAAAGACTAAAATTATCTATAGGATATTTTTTCAAAAATATTTCAATTATTCAGAGGTGTTCTCTGTTTATTATTTTTAGTAAGTTTGCAATACACTCTTTCTTGATCCAGCTTAAGACTGATTCTCACTGTGTTTAAGATTTAATTTCATTTTTCTCAAGGAAAATAACAGTTCTCCCCAGACTCAGTGTTGCTAACTCTCATTGTCTTATGTTTGTTTTTATTTGTTGCTTTTTGTATTTTTAACCTCAAGCCACACACCCACTTGAGAACAGTGACTTAAAGACATGTTCACACCAAAACAGACAAAATCAGCCTGTAATACAAATGCTAAAGATATATTTTTGAGAGATTTAAAAATTCCATAATGATTTCACTTTACTCAGGAAAAGGATAAAAACAGAATCATTTTTTCATTTCTAGTCATACCTATAAAATATTACCCCAAAACACATATACCATGTGGGTAGGCTTGGTTTTGATTTGTTATTTACTCTGATGATTAATTATGCGTATTTTTTAGTTATGTTAATTATTCTCTGATTCTGGGGATGTGATTCAGTTCACCATGAGCTATAGGTGCAATAATTTTATGTTCAGTTTCAGAAATGTGAAGTTTCACTACAAGAAAATAGCTAGATTCTATAACAAGAGAAAAGTATTAAAATCTAATTTAGCAGACTCAATAATTCTCCTCAGTTTTAGCTCAGGTGTTTTATATTATTACCCTACACCTCATGGCTATGTAACAATTCAATTACCCAAATTCTTCATCCAGAAAGTGTCATTGAGGTCTGGTAATTCTTATTCTGTTTGATCCTGACTCCTAGCTTAACACTTGCCAGTGGGTGGTGACTGAGTTAAAAATCTTGAAATAAGTCTGGCATCATGCCAGTTTGGGGGTTACAAAATGGAAACTTTAATAAAGTACACAATAAAACAGAAAACAAGATTAGGAGAGATATTTCTCATCATGTGCGTATTTCTTCATTATGCACACAAAATGAACAGAGCTCCGCATACCCAAAGAAGGAGAAAGGTGGTACAGATTGAAAGGTTGAAACACAAAGGGTAAGTGAAAAGAAGCGCACCGAAAACCGAGCATCAGCTGGCAAGAAAGGCAAATCCAAAGAGCTCAGAAGGTAAAATCCTCAATTAGAGGCTCAAGCGGGTAAGGAGTGGTTATTGACATAAGAACGTGATGACATGCGCAACTTAGAGGAAGAGAAGAGCAAAGTAATGAAAGCTCACAAAGTCTAGAGATTATTAAGAATTTTTTTTGAGAAAAATAAAGACTTAAACCAGAATGAAAAAAAATATCCTCTTATACCTTTCTCTAAACAAAAATCACATGGTAAAATCTGTGCACATAGAAAATAAAAGACTTTCATTTTTCTCTAAAACAAGCTATGACTTCGGACCACGTATAGGATCTTTTACCAGTATTTTTCTAATAGCCTTTCTCTATCCTAGAGAATCTTCTTAAGGTACATATCTCTGTACATAAAATGGTAGACACTAAAATTTCAAATAAAGAAGAAAACAGTCTGAAAGAGAACTCCTCAAACTTAACACTAAATTGAAAAGATGGGACAAATAATGAATCCCAAATCATAAGAGTATTAGAGGTCACCAAGTATCTGATGAGTAAATTTAGATTAATATATATTTGGAGAAAATATCTAAAAGAAATTCCCTCACCATTATTGATATGGAATCAAACAATGAGCTTCTACTGAAAGCAGATCTCCTTGGGGAATCAGCAAGTTAGATGATGGTGAGATATAGAATTACATTTCTGAAAGGTGAAGGAAAAAGGTTATCAAAACATAAAAAGTTATGAAATTGGGAAGGGAACAGGTGGCATGTATGGAGAAAGGAAAAGAAAAATGGAGCAACAAGATCATATTAGTATATATGAATACAGAAAAATGTAATTAAAATTTAAAAATAATATTCTTATATATTTCATTTTTTTTCCATTTGTTTTCCATAAAGCATCCTTATAGGTGTCTTTAGAAGGCAACAAGACCCCCATGGACATAATCTGTTCCCTTTGGCATGTCTGTCCCTTGTTCACTCATGTTTTTTTCAGTCACATTGGAAGTACTTTGTGGATGTATCTACTGACATTACAAGACAACCCAATCTCACAGCAACCCCATGTTCCTCCGGCCTTAGACTCTCTGTAGCCTTGCTTCCACAGGGCCCTGCAGCATTTTGTAGATACATCTTTTGGGACTAGGCTGCCTAATTTTGCATTTTGATTAGTTGTAGTCTTCTGTAATATGTTGTAAAGAGAAGTTTCCTTGATAAGCGATGAAGACCGTACTTAATAAAGACAAAAATTTAGAGTGTATTTAGGGATTGTGCTGGTTTAACAAAGTGGTAGTTGTAGGTTCTCATCCAAAATCCATGATGTCACTAACCCTAGGGAGTTGTTTAGGATTCCAGAACTATGAGACCACAACCCTATGTAAGGAATAACTAAGCATTCCAGGGAATGAGGGAAATAGGCTTCTCCAAGAAAGAGTACACCAAATGGATATGCAAAGCCAAATGGTCAACCCTGAGAATAAACATGCATACTGAACAGGTTATATTTAGTAGTATTTATTTATATGCATATATATGCATGTATTTAAGAACAATAGCTGAAAAAAATAAAAGAACATGATTTGGAAGGAGAGGAAATGGGAGTATATGGAAGGGTTTAGAGGAAGGAAAGGAAAGGAGGATGATGTAATTACATTATAAAATCAATAAATTGATAAAATATGCATATGTGATATGCACACATCATCAGAGAAAGTTAACAACTAAAATAAAATGCTAATAATTTTTCAAATCTTGTTATGAACAAGTTCTCACTGCAGTTGAGAAAAAAAAAGAGAAAGATGTTTTACCTATTTCCTTTATATTTAACTTTCAATTAGATTATGTAAAGTACTTTTACTTATCAATAAGAATAGAAATATAAGAACATTCAAAACATAGAAATGGGCAATTCTGAGTAATAAAATTGAAAAGATAATCAGTATTACAAATCATCAAGAAATAGAAGTTACAATGTGGTCATAGCTATGATTGATTATATCTGGATTGGCCAAGGTGATGATGGCTACTTTCCTGTTTGGGGAGAGGAGTAAAATAAAAAAGGACTTTCTAATTCACTGCTTAGAATCTATGTGTGCTCTATACTTCACTGTATGTTTGAATAATGAATAAAATGTATCTGAATGTAAAAAAAATAAAATATGATCCTTTTATGAATCTCCTTTTCCCCAAGAATTCTGGGGATTGAGTATACATAATTGCCTTTGTAGTAAAATTAAAAATTATGAAAGATTATATTATCCAATATATTAAGGAAAAATATGTTTGAAGCATTGAACTTTGGCTCTTACTCTCCATAAGCTCTCTGTCTTAGTCAGGGCTTCTATTCCTGCACAAACATCATGACCAAGAAGCAAGTTGGGGAGGAAAGGGTTTATTCAGCTTACACTTCCATACTGCTGTTCATCATCAAGGAAGTCAGGACCGGAACTCAAGCAGGTCAGGAAGCAGGAGCTGATGCAGAGGCCATGGAGGGATGTTACTTACTGGCTTGCTTCCCCTGGCTTACTCAGCCTGCTCTCTTATAGAACCCAAGACTACCAGCCCAGAGATGGTCCCACCCACAAGGGGCCTTTTCCCCTTGATCACTAATTGAGAAAATGCCTTACAGTTGTATCTCATGGAGGCATTTCCTGAAGCTCCTTTCTCTGTGATAACTCCAGCTGTGTCAAGTTGACACAAAACTGGCCAGTACACTCTCTCTTAATATTCCTTCTAATCTGAAATGACTGTCTACATCTAAGTCCTTACATATCTGACATGATTTCTCTTTTCCATAATCATTTCTATCCTGACTAACTTCTAAAGTTATTGTCTACTCAAAGAAATCTGTAAGTACCACCTGACAAATAGGCCGGCATTTTTTATGTACCTGTAGCTATAGTTGCACTGAGGTGATTGGAGAGATATGGAAATTCATTCATTGTTTTGTTTCTTTAGTAAAACTCTCTTTAGTAAAGGTTTCCCTGTGATCTAAAGGCTCAGTTGTTTCAGAGATGCTTCAGTAGACAAAACTGGCCTTGTGAGCTTGAAAGCCAGTCGTTAATTTTATTCATGAGAGACTGGTCCAGAGCCATACCACCCACCTGTCTTATTTGATCAGCAAAGCTAAGCAGGGTCAGGGTTGGTTAGTACTTGGATGGGGAAGAATGAAGATTAGCTAACAGCTTGTCATAAGTATTCCATGTCTGTTCACGATGATTATAATAAACAGAAAATAGAGTTGTAGTTAATTTCTAAAGGCATAAGGTCTAGTGGAATCATTCAATTAACTGAGTTTTTTCACTTAAAATTGCTCATTGTAAATTGGAGAAATAATTGTGATATAGATGCAAATGAGATAAACAGTCAGCTAGTTAGATAACACACACATACACACACACACACACACACATAGAGAGACACAGGAAAAGCAGTGTCCAGTTTAAAATTTTGTAGACTATACTCCACAAAAATAAATCACCTTTATCTATTTTCCTAATAGTGTCCCAAAACATTTTTTCTTTCTTTCTTTTTTATTAATCATTCCATTAGTTTACATCTCAAATGGTATTCCATTTCCCAGTTACCCCTCCACCAAACTCCCATCCCATATCCACCCACCCTCCTTCCCCTTTGCCAGTATGAAGAGCACTCCCCCACCAATCCACACTTTCCTGACCTACCTCTCCAGCATCCCCCTATGCTGAAGCATCAATCCTAGCCTGTACCCAGGGCCTCCCCTCCCCTTGTTGTCAGGCAAAGCCATCCTCTACATATGTATCTGGAGCCCTAGAGCCCTCCAGGTATGCTCCTTGGTGGTCTAGTCTCTGGATGAACTGGGTGGTCAGGTCAGCCTATGTTGTTCTTCCAATGGGGTTGCAATACCCCTCTGCTCCTCCAGTCCTTCTGTTATCTCCCCCACCAGGTTCCCTTAGCTCAGTCTGATGGTTGGCTCCAAGCAGCCACATCTGCAGTGGTCAGTTGCTGGCTGGACTTCCCAAGAAACCACCACGTCAGGTTCCTGTCAACAAGCTCCTCTTGACCAGGGCAACAGTGTTGGATTTGGTGTCTGAAGACATTAGGGGCAGTTAAAGACAGATGGGGCAGTTAAAGGTTGGCCCTTCCTTCAGTCTCTGTTCCATTTTCTGTCTCTGTTCTTCCTTTGGACAGAAACATTTCTGGGTTAAAATATTTGAGATGCATGGGTGGCCCCATCCCTCAACCAGGGGCCGTGCCTTTCTACTGGAGATGGTCTCAACAGGTTCTACCCCACCCTTGTCAGTGCATTTCGGCTAAAGTCATCCCATTGGGTCCTGGGAGCCTCATGTTTCCCTGATATCTGGGACCCTCCAGTGGCTATCCCCAATTCTATATATATATATATTAAGTATCCCATTGCCTGAGAGGTAATGTGCTAGAATAATTTGATGGAGGAATATAAACATTTCCTTTATAAAGTGATGAATTACCAGGAAGAATACAATAAGTGAAAGAAAGGAGAAAGGGAAGACAGAGAATAGATTAGAGTGAAGGCTATAGCAGTTAATGCAAATAAAGAAAATGGGGCAATCAGTGATTCACAACCTTCTGGTGGTTCCCCTGCAGAAAAGAATGCAGAAGAAATGCCAGCTAGGAGCTGCAGAGTGTGCAGGCTCTTCGGGTACTTTTCCTCCTCCAGATATGGAACAGTAACTCACTGATTTGTATACTAAAATAACCCTGGGATTGACATTGTGGGTCCTATGACAAACAACTGCAATGTTTCATGGACAACCGAGTAAAGATTCTCTACAGCAGGTATTTGGAAGATGATCCTGTGACCTAGATTTGTGTCCATGCTAAATCAAGTCTGCAAGTGGAGAACTCTTTCATCTGAATACAATTTAATATAAGAGGTTAAGAATAGTTCACTGCCTGCCAGATACTGGAAAACAATTTAATTTTGTGTTAATGAGACTATCCCTCCACGATTTGTCCTGCTCCTCTTTGACCAATGCCAGAGATGTTACATTGGGACTTTTCCAGAGCTTGGCACTATGAGACATTGTGTTCATTGTTATTTATTTATTTATTTATTTATTTATTTATTTATTTAGGCAATGTATTGTCATTTCTAGGGGTCACTAAAAGTACCCATAAATCATCTTGGAACTAAAACCTTTTTCTGAAACATTTTGATAAGTCAATAAAAATGGGTCAAATGCATTTATGGAGTTTATGTTATATAAAATGTTTCCAGATCTTTAAGAGGCACTATTCTGAGAAATAAGGAAGCTTACCTGCTTCAATGTTCAGACCATATAATCATGTCCATTTTTAAGGTAAATGTTTTCAAAGTTTTAAAAAAAATTCATGTAATATATTTTGAACATATTTATTTTCTTCCCCCCATCTCCATCTAGATGCTTCCCCCATTTCAATTTCATTCTTCCTCAAAACAAAATCAAAATGAAAATAAATATACACAAGGTATTTTTTTAGTGAAAGAAAATCAAAGCATATTAGACAGTTTCCAAGATTATACAAAGCTGTAGTGGGCCTGTCTACCCACTTCAGTGTTAGAGTGATTGACTTGCTCATATGAGGTCATGAGGTCATGGCTGAATTCCAGCAAAAGGGGATTATAACCATTAGAAGAATGGCGTGACCCATTTTTATTATGGCTGTGTTTGGTTAAGATTTAAGGACATACATTTATGTTATGGGGTCCTTTGGCTCCTGGAGAGTTTGAAAGCAAAGAGGAGAAAAGGAGAGTTAAGGAGGAGAGGAGGGAGTAGGAGGGCAGGAGAGTGAATAAGGTATGAAAACAAGGAGCTGAAAATAAGTGGAGCAATGAACCAATTCTCAGAGAGTCCCATATTAATCTTTTAAGGAACATGCTTGACATATGCATAGAATTCTGAAAAGAAGAAAAGAAAAGAAAAAAGCTCTTCCAAGTGAACCTCTAAATTTAAATGATTAAAAACAAATAAAAACTTATTCAACTGTAGACTTTCAGATGGCACCTCCAAAAACGTGAATATTGAAAAGTATCTCAGGAGATTTTCCTGCAGCTGGCATACACAAGACTGTGTGTGACGCGTGACTTTACACGCTGGTTTTATAAACAGAAAATTATGTTAATTTTACCTAAGTAAAAGTTCAGGAGTTATAAGTTCCTGGATATTAAGAAAAAAATGTTGGCTTAGACTTCTATTATTGTATGCTCATCTACGATAATTGTTCTGTGGTTCAATAAAGAAATACAAATTCTAATAAATATTTGTGTAGCATAGAAGATCCAAACACTAGATTGCTAACTTCAGAATGTTGGCAGATTACTGTAGGGCAGGCTAATATATCATTAACATGACTCAAGTCTTTGCATACAGAGCTACATGTTTTAGACTCCATTCCATTACCTCATGAACTCTCCTTCCTTTTAGCCACAGTCCCTGTATTAGCTGTATTATCTAGTTCCAGTGATACTCTCTGTTCCTCAACACTAAGCCCATTCTTGCAGTTTTCCATTCAGCTCAGTCTTGGATTCCAAAGTCTGAAAACATAGGTTTTTCTGATAATCTCACATTCACATACAGGAAAATCTGTCTAATCTTCCTGTATATTGGAGCGTCTTAAACTTTGGGAGGAAAATAAGAAAAGGAAATAAATCCTATATTAAAAAACCAAAAAACAAAAAAGCTAAAACTAAAACCAAACCTAACCAACAAACAAACATACTAACAAAAAACAAAGAATCCCCACCATAGCTAGTGAGGTGGTTTGGTAGTTAAAGGTGCTTACAGCCAGACCTTACCCCTGAGTTGATATCTGAGACTTGCCAGGAAGAGCAGAGCAAGAGCAGAGGACTTGCATCTTCTATTGCAAGTTGTTTGTGATGAAGGAATGAAGAGCCCAGTCTGTTTAAGAAATGACCTTTACAATATTGCCTAGGAGTCTATCTCTATTTTGGTGGGACCTGTTGTATTAAACTGACTTGTCAGTTTTACTTCATGCTAAATATAAAATTTTGAAATAAAGTGCTTTAAGATAAAGTATCAAAATTTATAAAAATCATATATATACATATATTTATTCATCCATTGGATTTTATGTGACATAGTAAGTAATTAGGTAAAAACAATAACATCAGGCAGTGGTGGCACACACCTTTAATCCCAGCAATTGGGAGGCAGAGGCAGGCATATTTCTGAGTTCCAGGCCAGCCTGGTCTACAAAGTGAGTTCCAGGACAGCCAGGGCTATACAGAGAAACCCTGTCTCGAAAAAGAATAAAAGAGAGAGAGAGAGAGAAAAGAATAACATATATTCATCAGCTTTCAAGTGTTATCAAGTTTGCACTGCAAGTAAATCTATACTCACAGGCTAGAGGGGCAAACCTCTACTAAGGTAGCATTTTAAAGGGCATTGGTGTGGTTCTACTGTAAATATGTGAGGGCATGGATTTCCACGTAGGTCAGAAAAGGACTTTGGATTACCTGGAGCCAGAGTTCCAGGAAGTTGTGAACACCTGTGTTGGGCTTTAGACACTGAACTCTGGACCTCCATGAGAACGGAATATGCTCTGAATGGCTAAGTTATCTCTCTAGCCAAATCATTTTTTATTTCCAATACATTTACATTTAACATTCAAGAACTAAATCAGGTGACTATTCAACATGGTAAATAAATGTGGATACTATGAGCTTTTCTCCATATAGTGATACAGTGATTTGGAAAACCAATGCTTAGCTGGACCATAATCTATCTGAAGTGTGTTCATTTGGAAGAAAAAAAAGACTTAAATTGGAATTTTAGTCTCATAACTGATTTGACTCTTTTCTTCATGCCTCAGGATTTTTATGTTTTGCTATGTCCGTAATATATCCTGAATTATAATCATATATAAATTATGTTTATGTATAATATATTTATAATCTAAATGCATAAGGATGTTTAATTTTTATTTAATTTAAAGTAAATAAAGATGATATATATAGACATATATGTATATATTCACAAAATGCAAAACCTTTATGAGAATATGTTCCAGCAAATTTTACTAATTCTTCAATATTACCTAACTATTTGAAGTTAATTCCAGAACACCACACACATATGCATACACACACACACATACCCCTACACACAAAAAAAATCTAATAATTTGGTTTCAGTAGGGTGAGAAAGTTAAAGATTGGATTTAACACAACTTGATATAGTTTATTTTTAGGTGAAAGTTTACTAAAATATTAACTTACTAACTTTTTCAGCTTCTTATTCCTGTCTACATTAGATTTGGAACAG
Organism: Mus caroli; assembly: GCF_978045245.1. Classification (NCBI taxonomy): domain Eukaryota; kingdom Metazoa; phylum Chordata; class Mammalia; order Rodentia; family Muridae; genus Mus; species Mus caroli. Next base: position 35,592,213 of record NW_028227273.1, read on the forward strand.
AAAATATTTTTCAACAATGTAGTCCATGAGATTGACAGGGGATTACTGAGCAAAAGTGCAGATGCTAAGATGGCACCATATGCTTACTGGACATGAAGCATGGCTTTGGACCCAAGATTTTTGACTGCAATCGATTCCATGATTCAAAGCACATAAGAGATAATAAAGCTGCTGACAGAATGTTCCTTCTCTTCCACTCTTGATTTCCCGTCTAGGCTCAGAGTGTCTGGACTCATCTCTGACATCCCCTACCTCAGGCCCCATATTTAATAATCAAGTCTTGAAGTTCCAGTGTCATGTATTGCTCAAGTCAATTTCTCCCTTTCTATTCTCATTGCCCCTACCATATATCAGACCTGAGCCACCACAATCTGTTCTGTCACAACACAGGCGACATGCTGATCAATCCTGAAAATGCCATCGGGTTAATCTTCATAAAATACAATTCTGGACATGTCACTCACCTGCTAAAACATTTCATCAGCTCCCCAGTGCCTGGCAAATAGAGTCAATAACTCTTAGCATACAAGTCAGTGTACCTGTGCTTTTGTAATGGGTGGTACTTCATTTCTAGCTATATGGTGGGATCATTTGTTTACCCCTGAGTAAATAAAATAATAGAATATAAAGATGTATACATAGAAGTGTGCATTATTTTCTATAAGTCCACCTGTGACACACAGCACCATCCCTTAATTCCATACTACATTCAATAATCAAAATATTTAAAAAAAATTTGATCTCCTTTGTACTACAATAGTTTCTTCAAGCATCCTTCTCTGGTGGCTTTTCACAAATCAGTATCAGGGAATGCTTCTCAAATGTAGCCATCTTTGTTGTTCTAGTGATCAAAAATAGGGGATCAGTTATCTATAGAGAACAACATGCTTGGTATCAAAAGTTAAATCTCACTCATGGTCCTCATCAATCTGCTATTACTTCTAACCCCAATTCCTTGGTGGTAGGAAGAATAGGAGGTCAGCAAATATGTTTCTGAAATGCCAAGATGCAGACATAGTGAACAAATACAAGTTAGAATCAAAGACTAGCCACTGATGCTTCCAGAGGCCACACTGGCCTGAACTGATTCTTTTGTTTCACTGTGAGTTTATTCTTCTGCCACATTAAACGTCCCCTTGCTCTGGGGTTGTTTGTCAATGCTGTCTGTGTGCAGAGGGTGATTAGAGACCCATCTCCACGTGGGTAATTTAGACAGAAGATCACTTATCAGAGCACTTATGTTCAACTCAAAACTAAAAATACTATTGGGGCCCTATAAATGCTAACCAGCATGAGGGATAATGATAACTAACCCCTTCTCCGGGCATGTGCTCCTGAGTACACACACTTGAAGCTTTTCCAATTATGGTTCAAGAACATCTCAGCCCTCTTTATGCAGGACTATATTATTCAGACTCTCTGGAAATGTTTTATTCAGGTTGCACATCTCTCTTCTACAATCCTTGATTTAGAATTCAGCTCTCTAGTAATGAGTGGAAATTGTGCTCTGATAAAACACACACACACACACACACACACATGCACCATTTTCTTAAGTAATGAATGCTATAGGCATGTATTGTCTTAATCTCGGGAAATAACAAAGCAAAATAAGAAATCTTGAGACATTCCCCTCAACTGTTAAAATGCTTCAGCTTTGAGAACAAAGAGAATTACAGTAAAACTCAACTCATATTTCGAAATATCCGTGATTGCGTTTGTAACGTTACAGCTTAAAAATATGAATGACATCTATAAAAGAGCTGAAAGCAGTCTGGCAGCGTCCTCAGCAAATGCACAGCCTTACCAGACATGGATTGTGTCCTGCTTTTTGTGGGGAGCTTATTCTGATGAAAAAAGATAAAGGCATTAGCTCTGTAGGCTGGCTGTTTTCAGCCTCTCTCTGGGTTGCTGTTTATTCTCCTATTTATAACTGAGGACAGGTTGGATAGCCTTTGAGGGACTGTCATGACATCTAAGCAAGAAAGTTTGCTTTGTATGTGAGTGAGTAAGTGTGTGTGTGTGTGTGTGTGTGTGTGTGTGTGTGTGCAAGCACACATGTGGTGGTGGGGTGAGGTGAGAGGATTTGGATGTATGTGTGTTTTCCTATGTGGACTCAGTTGTCCACCCCTGTTGTTGCCCCTCTCAAAGGCCATAGACCCCATGTTTTGAGGCAGTGTTTTACCAGGACCTGGGATTTGATGAACAGGTTTGGCTAGCTGGCCAGAGAGCCCCAGGCAGCCTCCTCCTTCCTCCTTTCCAACACTAGCATTACTAACCTACCCCACTGTACCCAGCTTTTTAGAGGGCTCGAATATAAGTCCTTCTGTTAACACAGGACTTCACCCACTGTGCCATCTCCTTTGACCAAAGGAAATTTAAAAACAAACAAACAAACAAACAAACAAAAATCCTGCTTCTCCTATCTCAAAGAGCAGGGTCAACTCACTATGAAATGTCTCTGTTTCTGTTAAACAGCCATTTCACTTTTAGCCCTTTCTGTCAACACAAGGCTAACATAGACCTACCTAGTTATTCCTAGAAAAATAAAAGTAAAAATAGCCAGTCCTGGAGTGCCTGAATATTTTTGAGGTCTCTGCTGAAGAAACAAGTTACAGGTGAATGAGTGCTCACTATGACAGACCTGGTGTTAACAGGCATCTGTGGAAGAAGGAGGCTGTCAGGTAAGCACCTCACTGGGGAAATCTGTCCTTCTGTAGATGACTTCTGAGGAAATGGGTATGCCTGAGAGTGTTCTGTTTTTAAATGGCCGTAATAACAACAACTGCTTGGTGTTAAGCTCTCCTGAGCAACCCGTGCTTACACTTGGAACTCCCAACTTAGTGGTATCAGAACTAATGACTGGGGCAGATACGGTGGCATACTTCCTGCATGGATTAAGGTTCTGTAAGCAAGCCAAAACAAGGTACTGTACATTGGCCACATCTGAGAAAACAGAGCCTAATTCCAAAGATGCTTATCTAAACTTTCTGTTTTTTTCTTTCTTAAAATTGCATATGGATAAGCTCAGAAACGTCTCAGATATTTGTGGGTTAAAGAAAACACACAAAACAACCATGGTCACCTATCTATACTAAGTGGCATACCCATATAAGTTTCAAAATTGCATTTGCTGTGACACCTGCATGATTGATATGAAGATATCAGTAACACATATTAATTACTGTGAAGTAAAATCAAATAATACCTTCCATTAAAATAACATAGGCAAAAAAAAATTCCTGATGCCAATATACTAAACTTTAGTGAGTTTAATTTAATAATATTTACATAAGCTCTGTCAGCTAAGATAAAAACATATATGGAAATATATTATAAAATTTCCATGTAGGTATTTAAGGCAGTGTACAAACAGAATAGTTTATTAATAATAAAATATACTTATGGGCTGATGTAGTTCAGTGATTTAGGACATGTATTAGAAAAGTTATAGGTTCAGTATCTAAAACTACTCACAAGCACATACGTGCACACACACACACACTATATCTATATCTATATATAGAGAGAGATATATAGATATAGATAGATATAGATATTGATATAGATATAGATAGATGTAACAAAATAAAGCCACCATCATGGATTGTTTAGGTGCTCAACTTGCTAATATAAGAGCTATATCTGGAGGAAGGAATTAATTACCTATTAATTCTGTGATTCCATATATTAAACTTTAAATAAATTGAATAAAATACCCACTTTCTCCAATTGTTAATCCAATTTAAGAATTACATAATCTCTTTGTACATAGATCAGCTTATTTGATTCAATAGAATTCACCAAAGACTCAAATATTCCTAAATGTATTCTCTACATACTGTGGATAACAACTCTACCAACAAGGCCATTTTTTTTTTAACAAAAAAGGTATAAGTTATGCATCATTGTCTAAAATGCTTGTTTTCATATGTAATTTATAATGGTATTGGCTACTTGTAATATTTTAATTGCTTACCAACGCAAAGATATGCATTTTCTTATTTTTTCCTCTAGTATCTTAAGGTACACTTCACATTTTAATCATAAACTGGTTGGTGTGTTATGAAGCGTCAAACTTAGTTTTTAAAAGCCATTCTCCTCTGTTCATGTCACTAGCTGATGAATCTACCTTTTTTTTTTTCCTTCCAGGACTTATTTAAATATGGCAAACCACCTTTTCACTTGAAATCTTGCTTCTATGTTTGGTATGAAATCAAAGTACAAATGCCCTTTCATGTCATGAGGATGTAAGTGTGTCTTCTTATCAACTAGAATATTTGAAATATATCTGAGTTGGCTCCTTTAAGTGTCCAGCCACTTGTTTTTAACTTGTCTGTTTACCTGTAAGAAACAGCATGAGTTACCACCGTGTTCAGAGCAGAAACCACTGTGTGCAGGAAAAGAAGCAGCTGCAGTATGTCTAAACCAGACTAGGAAGACTACGAAGGATGACGCAGAGAGAACTTTTCATCAGTGGTAGGCACGTGACAGATAGCTGGTTTTGAGTCCTGATACTGAAACAAACAAACCAAAAAGTCCGAGTTAGGTACAAAGCATGAGAATAAAAGTTTCTAATGAAGTGAAAACTTACATAAATAGCCTGAAGTCAGACACTATATTGTGCTTAAAAAACTTAATACAAGATGTCCAGAAAAGAGGATTTAAGTGGAAGTAAAGGAACAGATATTGAAAGCTACTGAGGTAAAGATGGAAGTTACTGAAGGAAGCTAGGGTGAGGTACTGAAGCCTGATGGCATTCTACCTAAAGCACATGCAAGAAACAGCTAAGTCTAAGACAGAGATCTACTTTGGTTTCCCCTTTGGAGAACAAACCCTAAGTACACTGTTCAGAATGCATAAAACAAAGGCAAGTTTAGAGTCACAAGAGCAAGTTTGTACTCAAAGTGTCATGTGTCGGCTTCTGAATAAACATTCAAGTATTCCACAACTTACAAATTATCGATTGCTTGTACGAAGCCATGTCTTAATTGCTATACTTAATAATTACAGTTGGTAATCTAACTTGTTTACTATCAGAAGTTTAACAGGCCAAGAATTGATTAAATTGGGTAACTTCTCTCTTGGAGAGAAGCAATATCCTTCAACGGAATGCTAACTACCTCTGAGAATTACATTTAACTCAGACTTTCATTGCCATAGGCAGAAGTAATTGATTTTAGGCTGGGTGAACTGGTTCTTAATGCACATGCCCACGGGGAGAATGTCATTTTCATAAGAAGCTTCTGGAAAACACATTCTACTTTATAAAGAAGGTTTTCCCTTTGTCTTCATAAGAAAAAACTGAGAAGTCCCTGTTATGCCCTTAAGTTCACAGTAAACTGAGACATGATGCAATGCTGTGTAGACAGTCTGCAAAGTGTCTTTGATAGTTCAGCTATCTACTTACAAACAAACAAAAAACTCTATAACTTTCCAAAAAACGAAAAATAAAATAAAATTAAAAGCTAAACCTATGTTTAACAATTTAACCCTTCAGCAGGAATCTCATGCTTACACAAAACCTACTTGTGATATTGGTACCAAAAATCAAAATAAAATCAAATTAGTGGAAATTATGTTAGAGACAGTCTGTCTAAAGCAAACACTATTATGTTAGAACTCAAGACAAAAATTAAATAAAATAGCTATTAAAAGGTGAATTACAACCTACCAATGCAGCCAAATTTTGATAACTCACTAACTTCTACCTTCCATTGGTCAAGATTGTCATATTAATTGAAAGGTAAATTATGTAAAAAACATAGTTACAGCTGGGAAGTGGTGGCACAAACCTCTAATCCCAGCACTTGTGATGCAAAGACAGGTGGATTTCTGAGTTTGAGGCCAACCTGGTCTACAGAGTACCCTGTCTCAAAAAAAAAAGTTATTCCTATTGATGTTTATGAATTATTTATGATAGAAAGCTTTGGTGGATAGTTTTTAGACTTATCAGATAATACAACATATTGTATATAAACATTCTTATATTTAAGCTTAAACTTCCTATGTGATGCATCAAGACTATTTACTGTGCATTTTACTTACAATATACAACCTAGCTCTTAACACCACAAATAGGTCCTGCTTTCATGTTCAAAAAAGATATTTGCTTGAGGACTGGAAAGATGTCTCACCAGATAAATAAACATATTTTCCACCAAGTTTGGTGACCAGAGTTTAAGTCCTGAAATTCCAGGATGGAAAGCGCCCTCTGAATTCCGCATGAAAGCCTTAGAAAGCCTGTACTCTTGGATCTGCACACGATGAAACAAAGCAATAAAGGAATGAGCAAGTGAAATAAGTTAAACAGCTTCTCAAAAGCATTAGCTGGTAAATTTTGAAGTCCTCTTCAAAAATAATTTTCACAGAATTCAACTTTTTACAAACCAATATTAGCAGCTTGCCTTATTTGAAATGGCATTAAGGAATATTCATGGTTCCTTATTAATTTTTTTACTGGTGATAGGAAATTAGTCTTGACCATGGAGTTTACAGATTAAAGATATATTACAACTGGGGATTAAGAGATGGCTCAACCACCCCGAGAACTTGTTCTTACAGAGAACCTGGGTTCAGTTCTCAGATCCTACAAGGTAGTTCAGAACCATCAATAATTCCCGTTCCAGGGAATCGCATGTTCTCTTCCACATGTGAATATGGCACACATGCATAGACATATACATGTGTGCAGGAAAAACACATTTAAAATTCATATATTACAACTTAAATCTATTGAGCAAATGTAAGTAAAAGTAAATAAGACAATTCAAAGAACGAGTTTGAAATGTATGTTGGTGTTTACAGAGAAACAAAGCCTTAAAGGCAACCCATGAGGTGTGGTTATGTTTAGCTGGGCCACAGCAAGTTCAGTAGAATACACTCTGATTCTATTGTGATGTATGGAAATTTTTCTGACAAGTAGACACTCTGATTTTAATGAGGGAGACATTGCCAAAGGAAGTTTTATTCTTCTACGAAAGAAATTGCTTCTTGCTCTATCACATATTTATTTTATTTGCTAATGTATGGTGTTTGGGAGTGTTCATTTAGCCACTGTCTTGCTGAAATATTCATAAATATAATTAAAATATGAAATCAACTCATATTTCAAACCATGTTGTTTGAGTTCCTGGCAATAATTAAATCCACTAGTACACACCAGGAATAGGTAATCTTTCTGGTAGAGTAATCAATTTTATGTGTCAACATGGCTAGACCTAAGGAGAGTTGAGAATTTGTTTAAACTTTGTTCTGGATGTGTCTGTAAGAGTGGTATTATAGGTGATATTAACATTTAAATTGATAGACTTAGTAAAACAAAATTGTCCTCCATAATGTGAAGGGGCCCCATGAAATTAATTGGAGTTCTGAATAAAGCAAACAAAAGCACTGTCTCCAAACCAGGTTAAAGAATTCTTGCTTGTTTACCTTCATATGGGCATGGGCCTTACATCTGCCTTTTTGTTGTCTTTATATTTGGGTTCAGTAAGGCACTCTTTGGGGGCCTTGACTCAGAAGTCCTTCAGCCTGGAAGTCATTCATGGACACCGCACTATTTCTCATGCTTTCAGATAGAGAAACAAACCAACTGTAGCTAGGGTTACCCTACTGCTTGAGTCTCTTTTCAGATCATAGCTTTTAACATCTATTAACTGCGAAGCTTATTCTTTGCAGCAGCTACGTGTTTGCCTGCCTATCTATGTAACACACATGTACATTTACATTATTATTAATTTTGTTTATCTTGAGAACCCTGACTAGCACGCTGCTATCCTATCTATGTAATACACATGTATATTTACATTATTATTAATTTTGTTTATCTGGAGAACACTAGCATGCTGCTATACAAGGAAACTAAAGACACCTGCGTTCTAACATTAGGACTAGGCCAGCTCCGGTTTGATGTGTTATGAAAAGCTAGAAACAACACAAAACAGCAATTATCTTCCAGCACAGCATGATGGTTTTGCTAACACCTGCACACAGATTTTTTTTCATATAAAATACCCAGTTTAAAAGATAATTATTATGTAGGCAGCCAAAAGTTAAGTCAATCTCATACATAATTGTATTTTCAATTTTCTCTTCACTAAATGATTTACTTTCGTGTGCTTCTAATATTGAAAGTGCACTTTAATAGACCAGTGGAGTGCCGTGCTAAAGAGGCAGAGCATCCACCATGGTGCCACAACACAAAATCAATGGCCGATCCTCACATGAGCTTTTTTTCAATTTCTATCACACATGGTACAGAGCCCTTGGTGCAGTGGATAATCCAATTGTAAACACCGACTCACTGTTAACAACTTTAGGAAATAGGATTTGCAATTTCTAATTTCAAAGTAAACCTATTTCATTTTTGTCCTCCAAATCAAAACAATGTGTTCAGAGAGTTACCTTTCAGCTCCCTGAGCTTCCCAGAAACAACAACAACAATATAATAATTGTAGGAAACAAATTCTTTGCTGTGTTGGTGCCCCTGCTGGGAAGAATCTAGTACATGTTCCCCATAGCTTTTCACTGCTTTGATTTTTAAGAAATGAAATAATAATAGATTGATGTTCAATTGAATAATTTTTAAATTGAAAGTTTAACTAAACATTTATAACTAAACATGTTGGAAGAAATATCTTCTACTAGATAGAATCTGGAAAAAATGTTTTATTGCTAGAAATCTTTCTGTCCAAAATAAAGATTTTAGGTAAAGCTCTTAGGAACACTATTGGAATTGGAGCATTGTTAACCTGAACCAATGACCTTAGAATATTGTGAGCTATGTATTTTCTTAAACTATCCTCTGCCTTTTCTGATTTCTACCACCAGACTGCTAACCAGATTGAAGTGTTCTTTACATAGATTAGTGGGTGTTCTCAGCCCCTTGTCCACTATAGAATGAAGAGGTGGGCTATCTGTTTCTCTCAGTGACATACATCTCATGATCTTTACAAATTTCATGCTGAAATTGCACCTCTGAGATTTATCTCGTTGACTCAAGCCAGAGTCTTCTACTTTGTATTTTTTTAGTCATTTGCATATTTAGCTGTTATAGTTTGGTTACTTTTATAATTTGGTTATATTTAGTTATCATTTGAAAATACTGGAATAAAGTAACCAATGAATATTTATTTTAAAATAATGCCTAAGGTATTTAACTAAATTTTTGAACTAAGTTGTTTATGGTTCACATTTGTAGCAATAAATCTGAACTCATTGGAAATGGTTCATCAGAGCAACCTAAGTTTCGATAAACTTAGTGGACAAGAAACCAACATTGTAGACAGGAAGGGCTCAATAGGAAAGTTTTTATGATGTATCAATAAATAGAAAATAGACTCTGGAGGTAATTTCAGTGATTGCTTCAAGATTGATAAAATTATCTGTAAATATTTACTTATCTCCTAAAAAAATAAAAAGCTAGGTTCTCACCAAGAAGCTTGCTTATCTGTTTGAACCAAGAAGTTGTATCAAGCATATCACACTAAGACTTAATCTAACCATCTTTCAGCAAATTGTTGATAATCAAAGAATTTTTTCAAATCATTTTGATATGAGTTTATAGCAACAAGAGAATGAAGAATATTTGTTTCTCTTAATTTTATGATAAAAGGCAGTATAATATTAGGCATCCATGTCCAAAGACAGATTAAGCTCCTTAACCTTATAAACATAAAAAAACATTATATTAATAATCTTCAGTCACATATGGAATTATCAAAAATGATGATTAAAAAAATCACTTTATATTTTTGTCATTAAGTTGTCAGCTATACCTAGTAGGCATTAGACAGTTACACACTTATACAAAACACAGTGATTTCCCTAAAAAAGACCATATTTTAAATAATAATTGAGAAATTTACCAAACAGAAATATGCATGTGAGGTGAAATCATTAGTTCCAGCATATAATAACAAAGTGTTATTATATCACAATAATTCAACAATTGTTGTTTTGTTGAGAGGACTCCTATGTGGTACAAAATCATTTTGAAAGATTTTTCTGTGAAAAGGAAAGAGTTACAAGAAGAGGAAACATTCTATCTAAAACCAAAAATATCTAAAATATAATACTAATATAAACTGTACATAGGAATGATATATAGGTGTGTACTGCTGAATGCCAAATATAGTCTAGGTTTACCTTGAATGCAACAAATAATAAATTGAACATTTAAAAATTATTAAACAGAGGAATAAAAAAGAAGCTGAAGAGAAGACAGAATCACTAATTTGAAAACTACTCAGATAAGCATCCCAGGATGTTCTTGGATGATATTTGTGCTTGAGGTATGCACTTGTAACTACAGATTTAGATATGTGACTACTGGAATTTTCTCTAAAGCAAAGAAGAACACAGTACATGAATATTGGGGTGTCAAGATTTCTTTTAAAATAAATGTGTATAATAGCATTTTCACTATGACATTTTTAACATGCAACAGGCTATAGTCACTGTCCACAATAGGATACTTTGGTTTTCTCCTGATATTTACACCAGTCCCATATATGCTTGCAAACAGATTCCTCTATTTTCAAAATTATCTTTTCAGTTATAGGTAAACCATTTGAAAGAAAACCAGCAATATTTGTCTTCTTTATTCTGTCTTATATCCACAATGTGGTAGTTTGGATGAGAACGACCCCCAGAGGCTCAACAACTTGAAGGTTTCGTTCCCAGTTGGTGGATTGTTTAGAAAGGATTAGGAGGTGTCTCTTTGTTATAACATATACAGCACTGGCAATGGACTTTACAGTTTAAAAATTCCATGCCTGATCCGGTCACTTTTCTGACTGCTGCCCATGGATTAAAGGGCAAGCTCTTTACCTCCTCAGAGCTATGTCTGCCTTTCTGCAGCCCTGATTTCTGCCATGATGGTCATGAGCTCATCCTATTAAACTGTAACACCCTAGTTAAATTCTTTCCTTTTTAAATTGCGTTGGTCATAATGTCACTTCACATAACCAGAACAGTAATTAACACACCTTAGGAGGATGGTATATGACTCCATACATTTTTCCAAACCATGGAAAACTTTTCTGCTGTTTTGTAGGATATGTGTGTGTATGTACACATACATAGTTTATAAATAACTACAGTTTATACATAGTATATAAATTAATATAGTTACTACCCTAATATAGAAGAATGAAAATTCATAAGTGTATAATGAAGAGATGTATAAAAATACCACATCAAATCTAAGAAAGTTCAAAACAATAAGAAAAGAAAATCATAATTTGTTTAGTGTACTTAAAGCCAGAGATCCAATCCCTGCCTTCTCTTTCCAAAATAAAAAAGAAAGATTAGAGAAAAAAAATCTTAATTAGAAAAAAAAAACAGTGATTATATCTGCAATGAATTGGTGCTCAGAAATTATTACCCGTGAAATACAAATAGCCTATTAATTTATTTTGCAGGGTAATTTTGGCAAATGAGACACTATAGATTTTCAGTTATGAGAAATAACAACATGAAACTTCACTATTAGTATAGTAAATTGTAAACTGTTATTTGTGAAAAAAATGTATAAACATTTTCTACTTTAGTCCCTTTGTCTTCAGTATCTTGAAGAGACTTGTCTCTATTTTTTATCTAAACCTGAAATATAAGAACCTATAAATCCCTATTTTCAACCTGGGTCATCTATTCTTTATTAGTGACTTGCACACAGCAATTGGAGAGAGCACACTTAAATATGAAAATTGAATTATTGTATATAGGTGTACATTACATATGTATCAATGATTAGTATATACATATATAAAATTATTTCATATATCTGTAAGGTTGTATCTGTATATGTTTTTATGATACATATGCATGTATGTGTAATATTGAACAGTTTCAGAAATTAAGTTTTACAGGACATGAGTACTAAAACAATTAAAATAAGTCTAAGGAAACATTAAAGTCATAAAAATCTATCATTATGATACATTGAATTGTCAAAAGACAGGCAGGTGGTGAAATCACTGAAGAAATAGAGGTAATAAACTCATTGTCATGTGTATTCTTTAAACAAGAGGAAATATTTAAAAGAAGGAAATCCATGTAAAATAGATTCTGGTAATCTTGGACATGAAGGTTAAGAAATCAAGGTGGCTGTTAATGTAACTCAGAGGTAATAAGGCACTTCACAACACAAGTGAGACCCTGCATTGAACAACCAAGAACAAAAGGAAGGGAGGAAAGGAAAATTGGTGAAATGAAGATCAGAAATGTGGTAGGGGAGAAGGGACGATGGAGAGAAAGACTGAAAGAAGGAAGGAAGGGAGAAAAGGATGTAAGAAGGATTGGAAGAAAGAAAATAAAAGCAAAGAAAGAATGAAAGGAAGAAAGAAAGAGAAAGGAAGATAGGAAGAAAACTAGGAAGGAAAGAATAGAAGGAAGGAAGATAGGAAAGAAGGTAAGAAGGAAGATAAAAATAGGAAGGGGAAGGAAGGAGGGAAGGAAGGAAGGAAGGAAGGAAGGAAGGAAGGAAGGAAGGAAGGAAGGAAGGGAGGGAGGAAGAGAGGGAGGGAGGGAGTGAGGGAGGGAGGGAGGAAGGGAGGGAGGGAGGGAGGGAGGGAGGGAGGGAGGGAGGGAGGGAGGGAGGGAGGGAGGGAGGAAAGAAGAAAATCCAGAGAATCTACTTCTCAGCTATTTTCTCTACAAAGGAAAACTCAAGGAATTGATAATAGGGTAGGTAAAGTATTTTGAGCATGTTGTAGAAGCCTAGAATAATATTGTATGGAATAGTTTATGTTGATTAAATGCTTTAAAGATTTCCAAGGTTTAAGTGCCCAACTGGAGCTAGAAGTTATGACCCCCTTCTCCTGTCCTTCTGTAAGTGATATGTACTCTCTTGGCAGTGATATGAGACTGGATGTGGGGAAGAGATGCAGGTAACAGTTGAGTCAGGAAATTCTGCAGTATTGAAAGTGCAGGATAATGATTTAGGAGAGACCGGGCAAAGGAACTAAAATCATGTTTCATAGTCTCAAAATCAGACACAGGATGAAAAAGTCAGGATAGAGAAATAGAATACAAAAAAATAATCAATTAACTAAAAGTTATTTTATTTGGTGCATGGCAGAGCTCAGAAAATGAGGGAAAGTCTGTCAGAGTGATAGTCAACTACTAGGACACTGCAGGTGTTAGAGAAAAAGAAATAATTATGTTTGACACTCTCATCAACCACTGCCATGACAAGCTAGTACTCAGCAACTATGTGTTTAATTAAAATTACTTTCAGATCCACGTTTCCCCCTTCCATTTTACTTAAAACAATAATAAAGAAACAATATTAAAACATATATTAAAGTGTTAACATTTACTCCATACTTAATTATTACAAATAGCTTCCATTTTTAGGGTTTTGTTTTTTATAAGTAATCTTTTCAACATTTATTGTACAAAATAATGAGCCTGGCTGTAACATTTTTATACATGCACCTTGTGTATTGGACGTGTTCATCTACCAAGACCTTTCCCTCTCTCTTTTTGTCTAGTCTCTTCCCCTTAACATCCTAATTCCTACACATTTTTATCTTAATCACATTTTTCATAAAGTTTTTAAAATTTTGTTGATAACACTGCCCGACTTAGATTAGTATAATCAAGGAATAAGTGAACTTTCTCTTTTTCTACTGTTACCACTCCAAAAAAGTGTTTCTTTTATTTATATGATTACAATATAATTACATCATTTCTCATTCCCTCAGCACCATAAAACCCTTTCCATATAACCATCCTTGTATGTTTTAAAATTCATGACCTCTATTTTCATAATCACATTCCTAAATACATAAATACAACCTGCACATTTGGCATATTACTTATATATACATTTCAGGGATATTCACTTGTTAAGGCATAACCAAATGTGTGCTTTTCCCTGAGTAACACCATTTCTCTTGCTCTCAGCATTGCCTACTTACCTTTAGTTTCCTGGGTAAGGTTGACGGTAAGCGGTCTTTCCTCATGGTCTTCTCTATTATTTTTTCCTTGTTTGGCTCACAGTTAGCAGTCATACTGGTTACATTTTATTGGTATAACGTATGGCATTACCAGGAGACAAAATTTCACAGCAAACTCCTTGTTCCTTGAATTCTGAAAGTCTTTCTCCACATCATCTGCAATGATTCCTGAACTTTATTTTTTTTAATTTTTAATATTTTTTATTACATATTTTCCTCAATTACATTTCCAATGCTATCCCAAAAGTCCCCCATAGCGCCCCCCACTTCCCTACCCACCCATTCCCATTCTTTTGGCCCTGGCATTCCCCTATATTGGGGCATATAAAGTTTGCAAGTCCAATGGGCCTCTCTTTCCAGTGATGGCCGAATAGGCCATCTTTCGATACATATGCAGCTAGAGACAAGAGCTCCGGGGTACTGGTTAGTTCATAATGTTGTTCCAACTATAGGGTTGCAGATCCCTTTAGCTCCTTGGGTACTTTCTCTAGCTTCTCCATTGGGAGCCCTGTGATACATCCAATAGCTGACTGTGAGCATCCACTCCTGTGTTTGCTAGGCCCCTGCATAGTCTCACAAGAGACAGCTATCTTTGGGTCCTTTCAGCAAAATCTTGCTAGTGTATGCAATAGTGTCAGCGTTTAGAAGCTGATTATGGGATGGATCCCTGGATACGGCAGTCTATAGATGGTCCATCCTTTCATCACAGCTCCAAGCTTTGTCTCTGTAACTCCTTCCATGGGTGTTTTGTTCCCAATTCTAAGAAGGGGCACAGTGTCCACATTTTGGTCTTCATTTTTCTTGAGTGTCATGCGTTTAGCAAATTGTATCTTATATCTTGGATATCCTAAGTTTTGGGCTAATATCCACCTATCAGTGAATACATATTGTGTGAGTTCCTTTGTGATTGTGTTACCTCACTCAAGATGATGCCCTCCAGGTCCATCCATTTGGCTAGGAATTTCATAAATTCATTCTTTTTAATAGCTGAGTAGTACTCCATTGTGTAGATGTACCATAATTTCTGTATCCATTCCTCTGTTGAGGGACATCTGGGTTCTTTCCAGCTTCTGGCTATTATAAATAGGGCTGCTATGAACATAGTGGAGCATGTGTCCTTTTTACCGGTTGGGACATCTTCTGGATATATGCCCAGGAGAGGTATTGTGGGATCCTCCAGTACTACTATGTCCAATTTTCTGAGGAACCACCAGACTGATTTCCAGAGTGGTTGTACAAGCTTGCAATCCCACCAACAATGGAGGAGTGTTCCTCTTTCTCCACATCCTCGCCAGCATTTGCTGTCACCTGAATTTTTAATCTTAGCCATTCTGACTGGTGTGAGGTGGAATCTCAGGGTTGTTTTGATTTGCATTTCCCTGATGATTAAGGATGTTGAACATTTTTTCAGGTGCTTCTCTGCCATTTGGTATTCTTCAGGTGAGAATTCTTTGTTCAGTTCTGAGCCCCATTTTTTAATGGGGTTATTTGACTTTCTGGAGTCCACCTTCTCTTGCTGTCCTTTTTTTAAAGTAAACTACAGACTCCAATATAAGACCCACTCTATAGGAGGTAATGCATGCACAGCACAGTACTATAAATCTGGCCAGGAACCCAACACTCAGGAGCTAGCAAGCTCCTGGAGTAAACCTACTGCTCTGATTCTGCCAAATGGACAAAGGATCAGACTACTCACTAAAATCAAATCTCTACACATACAGATTAGCACCAGAGAAGTTTCTTTCTACAATGGACAAGAGATAACCAAGAAATTTACAACAGATCCAAGTATACAGTAGATGAGATAATAGAGTGTTCAGTTACAAATGGTATCTCTCTGATACTCTATGCAAGACTCAATTGCACAGTGTGGGTAGAACCATTAGGAAAGCTGAGATTTGGAGATCAAAATGAAATAGTATCTTCTAGACATGACACAGCCATGGGACTCATAAATTCCCAGCAGCTGGTTGTTTGTACAAGACCTACACAAGATTGAGGTAGTCAAATAGTGAAGCCCAGAATGCAAAGGGGTTCATGAGATCTGTCCACACATGATACCTAAATGAACAGCTACTGACAAGTGATGTCTAGGAAAAGGAGATTCTTTCTTAAGAGTATCACCCTTGCAAGATAAGCACTGCTCCAGTAGATGGCCTCTAGAGTGAATTTTTTTTTTCAAGACAGGGTTTTTCTGTATAGCCCTGACTATCCTGGAACTCTGTAGACCAGGCTGGCCTTGAACTTAGAAATTCACCTGCCTCTGCCTCCCAAGTGCTGGGATTAAAGGCATGTGCCACCACTGCCAGCTAGAGCAAATATTTTTAACTATTTTTAGAATTTAAAGATTAAACAAAGTGATTTGTGTTGAAATACAGTGTTTCCCTCACATAGACAGAGCATAAAAGTCAAATTAGAAATAGCAAATAACTCAAATGCAAAAGTGAGCCTTTAAACCTTCAATTTCAAGCTGAAATTCAAAGACTGTGAATCAAATACCATGTCAGGGCCAGTGAGATTTAAAATAGTAGACCCAGTCTCCTGTTCATGCTTACTGCATGCAAATTCTCACTCTTACATTTACAACTACAGAGCACAGCAAATTGTACACAATCTTGTTGGAGGTATTTTGTATTTCGGTTGGCTGGGTTTTCACAGAAAAATAGATTGCTTTACCAGAATTTGACTTTTGCCTGCAAAAGAAGCTGACATTAGAGGGCAAACATTTGTAACAATATTTATTGTTCTCATTTTAGGGTAAAAATAGGTGTCCCTTAGTCCTGGCAATTCAAAGGACAGCATAAAAATACAAATGTCCTGAAAATGGCTATGAAAAAAATGTTCAGGATCATATATATACTGCACTGTAATCATGACCTCTGTCTGGTGACCAAACTCACTCTTCTATTACAATGAAAAACAGCACTGGAATATTATTTTAGAGAATTCTTTAGCTCATTTGTGTATGCACACCAAAGACAGTGAATGAAATGGCCAAGATTTAACTGGAATCAATTGCTTTTCATCTACTCCTTACAATGGTACTGTGAGCTATAAATACTTCTCATGCATTTTTTCTTTTGTTTTCTCTCTCTCTTGTTTTGCTGCAAATAAGTAACACAAATTTTGAAATAGCCACTTACACACATGCACACACCACACAAATACCGAAAGAGACCAAGCAGAGCAGCAAGGGAATGAAACGAGTGCCTAAAATCTATAATTCAGAACGGAAGTTTTTCCCCTTGGATAATTAGAAAGAGAATCTATTTGTGCACCTTGTTTTTTCAATCCCCAATGTGTTCGACTAAAATGGTAATTAGCCGTGTTTCCATTTTGTTTGAGACATACTTTATATCATGTGTAGTGCAGTCCCAGTCTCATGGGGAAAATGAATAATCAGGAGAATATTTTTCAATGTCTCTTCTCTGTAAAGATTTACTGAGTTGTCTGTAATGTGTACTGACAGTGTCTGCATTAAAATTAGAAGAAAGTAGACATCAATGTTGTCAAACTAAAGAAAAATCATTCTCCTTTCATTTTCATTTTCATAAAATAAATCAAGTCCATATCTTTTAATATTTTATTAGGATTGTTCATTTCTGAAGGTCAAGAACAAGAAGGCTTTTCAAAGTTAAAAAAAAAAAAAAAAACAAAACAAGATTCCAAAAAGGTGGCAACTAATTGATAGTCTCTAGATGCCAACAAGTTTCAGACTAGATGCTGATCAGTCATATTAATTGACTTGGTCAAATTGCTGGTATCCCTTAATATTCATACGGAATACCAATGCATCCTGAATGAGTTAAGTGTTTGCAAACAGAACAAGCCTATTCAAGATACTTGAATATAAATATAATAAATTCATTTGAATGATATTAAAGAGTTACCAGTGAAATGTGTTAGTTGTGAGGAAACCATAATTGGATACTACAAGAATGATGGCTGGAAACAGAGTCAACATGGGAAAACCTACTGAAATAAGTGAACTTCCCTTCTGTTTCCTTTAATGAGAGACGATTGCAGGGGAAGCATAGTTTTGGACAAGCCTAGGATTCACAGGTATTCCTTGGAATTGTCTTGAGTATTGAGATGTGGGCATCTTTCCTGGTGCACTAAGTCAAAATACAGTATGATGAGATTCATCTCACCTCCTACATATTGTCCTCAACAGAATAGTGTGTTTGTACAAGAAAAACATACTCTTCATGTAAATGGAAATTAATATACAAACAGAAAAACAGAAACAAATTGGGGAAATTCAAAAAAATGAAAAAAATTGGGGAAATAACAAAATGCAATCATTCTAAATGCAAGGCTTTCAAACAAATATGCATGTTACATACAAAAATGTTTTCTTTATTTAAATGTCCTCAAATCTGGATGATATATAAGGGTACTGAAATTCTAGAATAAACATTTTCCTTCAAGTAACAATGTTTATGAATACATATTTACCTCCTGGAGAATG
The DNA here is from genome assembly GCF_978045245.1 of Mus caroli. Classification (NCBI taxonomy): domain Eukaryota; kingdom Metazoa; phylum Chordata; class Mammalia; order Rodentia; family Muridae; genus Mus; species Mus caroli. Next base: position 35,610,648 of record NW_028227273.1, read on the forward strand.
TAATAAGAAGTCATGGACAAATATTTGTTTTTCTTTCTAGAACCATTAATTTAACTCCAGTTAATTACCACAAGTTGACTGCCCTGTTAGAAAAAGTGCTGTCTGAAAAAAGGAAAAACAATAGATTTTAGAAAAGATGCAGCACAAGCTTCAAGCTACTATCCATATCCTGTAACCATTCCTTCTCTATAGACAACAGAGAGAAGTTTATAGTTGTTGGTAACAATCCTACATGAATACTGCTACCCTGTAATATTGTAGGGGTTTCAGATGAATGAGTCCATAAAGCATTATCTGAAGCAAAATTAAGTCAGATTCAGATTCAAATGGTTCAAATTTAATATGACAACAAATAGTACTGAGAACTGAGCAATAGTATAAACTCCACTGGCACAAAAGTCAAGTCAACCAAACTCCCGATATGGATCTGAAGGATGCTCATAAGCCCTACCCTTACCTGAGGAGGTATTGGCAACTGTTTGCTGCTGGAGGAAAAGCCAGTTTATTCAAGAATATGACCTCTGAAAGCTACACATCCTCCAATAGATTTTTCCACAGAATGCACATACTGGTAGCACTAACTTGATTTAATGGGTTTAAGAAAAGAAAAAAGTGTGATGAAGTCTGGAAGACTTGAAGATTTGAGAATATGGGCTAGACCTTATAAAAGCATATTGTATGCATATATGTTCACATATTTTTTAAAATAGTTAAAACTCTTAAACTCTACCTTGGTGACTCTGACAACTTCTATATATCCTCAACTGAGGGTTGTTATCATACAAACTTACAGTATGTAATATGAACCTTTTTCTTTATATCCATCATACATATGCAATGGAACACATTATTAGATTTACTTTTATAACTTATTTTATTTGGGAGCAAGGGGGGAAGTATAGCACAATTTCTGAAGGTTATTACAACATAGGTGACATATATTTGAAATGTAATGAGACACATTTTGTACATGTAAATAGTTTAATATTATCAATGATCTAAATGTGTATATTACATAATTGAAACCAAGAAAGTAAATATGGAACTGGTGGATGTAAATGGTTAGTGGCATGCCTCCAGATATATTAACCATCTGGTTTATAAGCTTCATACAAAAATGATGTCATTTGATATTTTCATATACATATATATATATATACACATATATATGTGTATATATGTATATATGTATACACACACACACACACACATATATATATATATATATATATATATATATATACCCCTGATATTTATCTTTAAACAAGAAAAAAATAAATATTTTTGACTATTAATCCTTATTAGAGCTTCAAATGTACAACAGAAAATGTGGGTATACTAGTCTTTTTTCCTTCAACAGTGTTTTCATAGATCTTCACTGGAAAATATGTGGTTCATGACAAGAACATATCAGATGAATGCACAATCTTGTGCAATGAATATTCATTAATACAACAAAGTAATCAAGTTGGAGAAAACTTCAGAAAATAGGAGAAAGAAGACTAGAGCACACCCTTACTTAACAAAGATAGTATATACTTACACAAATTCTGAATATAGTGAGGTAAAAAGTTTTTAATAACCTTATAATAAAATGTATATGTGTAGAAAAAATTTTTATTATTTTTAACAACACGTACATGAATACATAAATCACACACACATACACACATATATATGTATGTATATATACATAACTTTATAGATCAACTTGTATGTTAAATGAAGCAAGAGTATTTTGGGTATGACAGATGATATCCTTAAACAAATACATTATTCACATATCAGATATGATGAAACTTTAACTGGAATCTTCTGGATTACCAGGCACTTCCATTAAGGAAATAATTTTATTGATAGTTCTGTTGTTTCATTTGAGTTTGGCTGTTATATTTCTGTTTGTCTCGTATTTCCAAATATTTTTCTAGAATATCATCCACTATTTAATGTAGGTGAAGGTCAGAGACACACTCAATATGTGATCTTGGAATTTTTCTCTATGGTAAAATACTCTCATACTATTGTCATTTCATGCCTCTGTGCCCTTTGAGAGCATTGTCTCTTAATATCTGTTGTACTCATCCATGTCCAATCATTCTGTAAGGTAATGATTACATTTTTACCTAAATGAGTCACCTATAGAGAAGCAGCCACTCATTCCAGTACAATTGCAGTATGCATTGCCATCACAGTGGTATTTGTTGTTGTATTGCCTTATAGTGGTTTGTCTTAATAGTTTTCACTTAATGATTAAGTTAAAGCCAACACAAATGCAACAAATCACAGGGAAAGATTTCTCAAGAAAGTGATTTAATTCTCTATCCTCTTCTTTTTCAATTCCTGGAGAATTTCATATGGTGTATGATGAAACATGATCATAGCCACCCCTATTTCTCTGTTCCAGCTCCTTTGAATATTGTCCCACATGTTCACCTCTAAACTGTATTATTATTTATCCTCCTCCACCTTTCTCTCTTCCTTCTCCCCCTCTTCCTTCTCCTTCTCATCCTCCTCATCTTCCTTTCACACTGCATCAATAGTGTTCCATATATATATATATATATATATATATATATATATATGTACGTGTGTGTTCCATATGTATACACACAGACACACACACATACACACTGATATGGGACCATCATCTGCATGTAACATGGGCAGCTTAAGAGTGGCATCATCTCAAGGGATGATTCTCTAACCCTAGCAGCAACACCTGTGAATAGGTTAGGGGTGGGGCCTCATGAGATTCTCCTCATCTCTGTTGAGAATTTGCCTGACTTGGGTTTTTTTTCATAGCCACAGCTGCTCTGTGTTAATAAATGAAAGAGACATAGTGTGTCTAGAAGAGCATTTCACATCCTTCCTCCCCATCCTTTCACATTTACTATTTATCTGGCTCTTTAGTGATGCTCTCTGAGCCTTTCAGGATGGTGATTAAAATAGCCCATTTAGGTCTGAACACTTGCTGTGACTTTTTGTCAGAACTTTAAATAGGTATATGTTTCTGCTTTGACAACAGTTCATTGCAAAAATTTCTTTGGCCAAGTTTGACAGCAGCCCAGGCCCATGTACATAAACGTTAATATCAGTTTAAAGCATAATTATTTAGCAAGAATCTTCTACCCTCAGATCCTAGGGAAAGTGTATACTAGCAGACTTGACTTTACTCCTGTGGAGCAGGATTCAGATCCACTAAGAAAGCAGGTTACCCCATAACCCACTCACCACTAGTATACCAGTTTAGAAACCTTGCATGACACGTTGATACTGTAACATTCAAGGTTCAATACCAGGTAAGACCATCAATTTCCTTGCCCACCTCTCAATCCATCTGTATACAAATCTTCAGCATCACATAAACTAACCAGCATGGAGGAAGCTTGTTGGTTGGTTTGGAATCAAATCCAGTATGATCTGCCCCGAAGGTGTCTTCAGCAATGGGATCTTACCATGTAGTCATAGCTGGTAAAATACCACAATGCCAATGACCTGTGTTGTTTTGGATTCCAATGGGGCCTGCTTAACCAGTAACTCATGGAAGCTATCCCATACCAGGCACGAAAATTGTCGTTTGAAAACCCTTGTATTCTGTTCTTGAAGTAACATTGTCCACCTGCTGCATAGTACACTCTTCATTGTCAGTTTTATTTTGAAATTAGGTTACTAATAAATGGCTCTACAAGTATGTTCTACATACCCTTAGTTTTAGTTGGCCCACTCATTGTCTGCTCATCTTTCCCGGACCCATTTGAACCAGATTTCCCCTTCCCTTCCTTTGTATCACATGTGGTCTCTCACCTCTAACTATACTGTCTAATTGACTTGTAAGATCATAGGCTGGTCCACCTCTATATCGCTTTTTCTTTGTGGTTTACTCTCTTTTATAACCCCAGATTTTTCCCATCCTCCCTTGTGCCTTGCTGGTTAAGTCCTTCCCCCCCCACACACACTGTTTTTGCAAAAAGAATCTCAGACTATTTCTCAGGATGTAATCAAATTTGGGGGGCTTACAGAGTCCTGACTTAGCCACCCTGCAGTCCCACTCCTACAGGCACATGAGTGTAAAAGGACCCAGTGAAGAATCCCTGTGTTTTAAGTATCCTCACATAAGTCCAGTGTTCATAACCAGGTAGGGAAGAGGAGTTTCATTAAGGGGCTGAGAGAATGCACCTGTGCTAAAGGACTTACTACTTAAGCATGAGCACCTGAGTTAAGATATCCAAAACCCACAAAAAATCTTGGTTTAGTAACCCACACATATTTCCCCAGTTCAGGAGTGTCAGAAACAGAATCATGGGGACTTGCAGACCAGCAGTCTAGATAAAAAGTTAAGTCCTAGAGTCATTAAGAGAACCATCCCCCCCCCCAAAAAAAAAGTAGAGACAAATCAAATCAAAGATAGTTCTCACCCTTGAACTCTAATCAGAAATATACTGACAAACAAGGAAAAACACAAACACACACACACATGCATATGCATATAAAAACACGCAAATGCATTTTGAAATGAATAATTCTGGTAAATTTTGAACTACTGAATGTCCAAGAGGTTTTCCTTTGTTTACTTGCAACTTGCTCTTGGTGCAGGCACCACTTAGAAGAGGCACGTGGAGAATCCGGATATGAACTGAAAGCAGTAGACAAGCTGCCATTCCCAATGCATGAAGACTTTGATAGCCCTGACTCTTAGGGTAGCTTTGGCTTCAGGGATAAGGCCATCACCATTCCACTTCTGGAAGCAAGCTGCTCCCTGAAATCATGCATCAATCCAATAAAACATGGGGAGCAGTTCCTGCTGTGAGGATCTGAGCTCATAGCTAAGTCACTCGAACACAAGAATCTTCTGGGACTGCAAGTTAAATTTTCTCCTACAGAAAGGGTGGGTGACATTAGGTGTGAACCTATGGCTATTAGAATACTACCATGTTTCAAACTTTAATGCAGAGCTAACTTTATCTTTTTGCTGTTGTTCTTGTTTATATTAAGCATCATGTCTATTTCCTTTTTAAAAATTACATTAATTCTGTCTTTCTTCATACAGTTTCTTCCAATGAAGTGATCTTAATGCTATAAGGAACTACTTTAATCCATGTACTTCTGATAAATATGGGAGGCAGGCAGGGAGCATTTAGTTTTCTGAGTAATTCATCACTAAGTGAACTAAAAAGAAAAGAAAAGGCATCCCGGCCTCAAAGACAGGCTAGTTATGATGATTGGAACCACAGAAGGAGCCTGAGGGTCCACTTTCCTACAGGGCTGGGCTGTCATTTACAGCAAGTGCTATTTATACAGGATTCCATCCCTAGATTCCTAATTTTACTTTCTTTTTAGGGGAAAGGAATAATCAGCTTTATTAAAAGAAATTCCACATTCAGAGCCCATTTTAGTACATAACACTAAGAAAGGAAATCTTTCCATTCTTTGAGAAAAAGGTAGCCCTGTAGAGCCATCAGCATTGTTACAGCCACTTCGACATTTCCAATTCCTAGAATAATGCTGTGGAGACAACTGGAAGATGACGAGTATTGGCGAAAAAAAACGAGTATTGGCAGGTGCATCTAAGTCTCCATGGCATAGCCGGGTATGGCAGATGCACACAGGGCCTCCAGTGCAAACCACTTTAAGTTTTGCCAATAAAGTCTGGATTTAAGAGAACCCAGAGCAGTGTCCTAAGTTCAGAAAACATCTGTCAAACACAGTTTCCGACCTTGAGACTGACATTCTATGCTCCTCCTTCTTTGACAGAGCATACAGCGAGATGTGCAGTTTCCATGCAGGTAATCAGGGATAGTGCAGAAATGAGGAGTGCACAAGACCATCCAATAAAAGAATGTGTTTTAGCATGCATAAAAATGGATTGCCATCTATTGTTGTTTTTATTAAAATTTGCAATTAGGTTTCCTCTTATCATGTCTCAGTAATGTACAGTGGAAGTCTCCAAATTTTTTATAACTTCAAAAAATATCTCATAGAAGACATCCTAGAGTCTTTGATTTGTGTCATTTCATATTTTTTTTCTAAATATAACACCACTTATAGAGAAATACACCTTGGCTAGTATGTCATCCAGAGGTTTCAGTGCCTTTAATACTGCTATTAATATCTCAAAAAATCCTGAGCCTCCTACATAGTCTCTCTCATTGTTTGCACCTGATGTCAACTTAGTCAGAATGATTTGTGTAAAACATGTAATTTAGTAGGCTCCTCGAGAAGTAATGCAGAATGTATAAACCCGGCCTGCCTAATTTCCAGTGAAATACAAGAGAGAAATGCATATTAATGTAAAGTGACTATAAATCAAAAGTGATTTCATTTTCTAAGGCAGTGTAAAAGCCAACCCTGTTAGAAACCATAATTCTGCTGTCATAATCTCTTAGATATACTGCTGACCTTCCTGGGAAGTTCCTGCCACATAGAAGTGAATGGATCAAGAGGAATAACACTAAGTGACAAAGCACTATTGTAAGCCAGGTATTTGAAGGTAATTTAGCTCACGTGGGCAAGTCCTTAACCACAAGTCACACTTTCCTAGCACAAACTCGTCTTGCTATATTCGTGCACAAGTTGACATAAAACATGCTCTCTCTGCAGAATATACAAAGAAATTCATTGTGCATTCCATGTCTGTGTTTACATATTTTTTTCACACACAAAAAAATCAATCAATATTGAACCTGATGCTCCAGTGTTTTCAAGGAACAGTTGAAAGATTTTTTTTGGTGTTGTAATTCATAATGCCACATTGTCTGATTGACTTAAGAATGTATATTTTCTCTTGGTGTTTTACCATTTATTATTAATAAATGTTAGTAGCTAACATGATTGCTTGGCTGCCTACTTCTCCAAAATGAATTATTCTATTAAAGTTGTGACTTTCAATGTTAAGCCCGAGGTAAGAAATGGGCTTGAATCTGAAATTGTTTTCACAGTGCCTTCATTACAAGGAAACAGATCAATTCCCTTTGGAAAGAGGGTTGGAGAACAAGCTGCCTTTGAAACTTGTGGGAATTTTCAAAGCAAAAAGTAAATGAATAGAATTTGCTAGACTGCATGGCAGTTGGTTAGTACAATTTTCAGTAATGAGGTGATGTTTCTATAGATGGTATGTATTTTATTATTACAAAAATTATAAGAAGTAATTAATCATTACCATATATAAAATTTGCTACTTTGAAAGCTTTGCAGTAAGATATTCTTTTAGATTTTCAGTATTTATTTTATTGTTTTATGTATGAGTGCTTGGCTTGTATATACATATGTATATTATATTATGTCTGTGCCTGTGAAGGTCAATAAACAGAAACATATCCCCTTGGACTGGAGTTATAGACAGTTAATAAATGCTATTGAGTGTTGTGTTTGGATCAATGTCTTCTGCAGTAGCAACAAGTGTCCTTAACCTCTGAGCCTGTCCTCTAGCCTATGACTTTTCGTTAGGCTAGCATATTCAGGAGGAAGATGAGGGTAGAGTGCTTAGATTTCCCTAACTTTCAAATAAGGATCTCAATACCATCATACTCCACTCTCACAGAACTCTATCACTTACTGTGCTCTCACGTCAGTGGCTGTGCTTGCACAGAGTTCAGAAGAAAGATGTTCATTTCAATGTTGACTCTGGTGTGTCTGTGAGTGTGTGTGTGTGTGTGTGTGTGTATTTTATGTGTGTGAGTGTATATGAATGTGTATGAGTGTGTGTGAGGGGGAAGTGTGTATATGTACCACAGTATGTGTGTGGAGGTCAGAGGGATGTTGGGGATATCCAGGAAACCCCCTCTCAGAGGAGGAGTGAAGGATAGGACTGTAGTGGGGGCAGGAGAAAGTGGGAGTAGCAATTAAGATTTAAAGTGAATAAATAATAAATTAATGAAAAAACAAAGAAAAATGTGTTCTGGGAGGTTAAAGAGGGCTTTCATAGTATTTAGGAAGGTCATTTTAATGTCCAGAACCAAAAAGAAAAATAAAAGGCTAAGGTAGGGTAAAGTATTTATTTTAAGATAAGTAAAACAAAAATCCCTAGAAGCTTTGACTGTTCTGAAAGAAAGGAAGAAGGAAAGAAAGAAAGAAAGAAAGAAAGAAAGAAAGAAAGAAAGAAAGAAAAACACTAAACATACAGAACAAAGAAAGGATATTAAAATATGAAAGGGTAAAAGGTCAATTAACATATAAAGGCAGATCTAGTAGAAATATACCTAACTTCTCAGTGGAGACGCTATAATCCAGATGTGACTAGACAGATGTATTGGGAACTGTAAGAAACCATAGATGCCAACCCAAGTTACTATACCCAACAAAAAGAGAGTAACTGCATCTGAGAAAACGGGCAGTGAATAACCTCACACAAACAAAACTAAAGGGAGGGACACATGCACACACAATACAACGATGATGACAACGACAACGACGACGACGACTACTATCACCACTACCATACCACCATCAACAAAAACAAAATAACATGAATTGAGAAGGAGCTGAAGGGGTTTGCAACCCCATAGGAAGAACAACAATATCAACCAACCAGAGCTCCCAGGGTCTAAAGCACCAACCAAGGTATACACATGGAGGGACCCATGGCTCTAGCCGAATATGTAGCAGAGGATGGCCTTGTCAGGCATCAATGGGAGAAGAGACACTTGGTCCCTTGAAGGCTCAATACCCCAGTGTAGGGGAACGCCAGGGCATGGGGCAGGAGTGGGTAGGGGAGTGGGGCCCCACCCTCATAGAAGCAGGGGGAGGGGAGATGGGATAGGGAGTTCCTTGGGGTGGGGAATCGGGAAAGGGGATAACATTTGAAATGTAAATAACTAAACATCCAATAAAAAGAATAATTTGTTATTAATATCTCTAAATATCAATGGACTCTATTACCCCAATTAAAAGACACAGGCTAACATATGGATACAAAAACAGGATCCTACCTTCTGCTACATATAAGAAACACATTTCAACATCAACAAAAGAGTTGGGAAAAGATTTTCCAAGCAAATGGACCCAGGAAAGAAGCTGGAGTAGCCATAATAAAAATCTTATAAAATAGAGTTCAAGCCAAAATTAATCAATATATAAAAAGAAGGGTATTTCATACTCATCAAAGAAAAATCCAACAAGAATACATCTCAGCGCCTAACATCTATGCCCCAAATGTAAGGACATCAACATTGCTAAAGAGTAAGACATCCACCATGATTTTTTTTACACTCCATATTTTATCCCCCCCATCCACCACCTCCCATATCTCCTCTCCACACCCCTGTCTCCATGTGGATGTACCCATCCCTTACCCCACCTGACCTCTACATTTCCTGGGGCATCCAGTCTCTTGAGGGTTAGGTGCATCATATCTGAATGAACACAGACCGAAAAGTCCTCTACTGTATGTGTGTTGGGGGTCTCATGTCAGCTGTTGTATGCTGTCTGTTTGGTGGTCCAGTGCTTAAGAGATCTAGGGGGTCCAGATTAATTGAGACTGCTGATCCTCCTACAGGATTGCCCTTCTCCTCATCTTCTTTCAGCCTTTCCCTAATTCAACAACAAAGTCAGCTTCTTTTGTCCATTGGTTGGGCACCCAACCAAGTAGTTGACTTTTGCACAAACAAAAATATACCTATTTTTTAAAATTAGACAATACATAATTACAGAAGTAGAATTGTTTTTTGTTAAAGATATTTCTTTAGTGTTAGTACACAGAAGACACAGGTATTTCCATATCTGTTTTCATATTCAGTGTGTAATGTTATCACTTCAGAGTGAGAACGTTGTACTGTGTACTTGTGAGAAAACAACATAATGAGGCTAAGTAACAGTTTATCATTTCAACCAAGCAATAGTAGACTCACTAAACCTATGTTAAGTTATTGGGAAATGCTCACAGTCCTTGCCCATGATGTATAGAAGTCTCACTAAAGACAACTAACACATGCTCAATGGCACTGAGAAATGGACAGAGATCAAATGTTTGCCACTTAGAATGCCTCTTTCTGTGTGGTTTTACTTCTATTCTGAAATTTATATTGAGTGAAATCACTCTACATTGATTGGAAGTATTCAGTACCTAAATTGGGGATAAATTTGCCCTCTTGTGTTCCTGAAGATGATTTGTGAAAAATATCTCTATCATCTCAAATAATATTATTTTCTTCTTCCCATGTGTCTCCTTGGCATTCTCGAGGAGTCTACACTTCAGTGTCTGATCAGCCTCTGAATGACACATCAAATCCACAACAACTTTAATCTGCTTTCTTCACCAGGGCCCTAAACTTCATAGCACATGGACCTTTAATACTAGAGCTCTGAAATATTAGTGGGTTCATTATCTTACCCTGTTTTTGATTAGTCCTCTGGTTTATATTTTTCATCAATATTCATGCATTCTCAAATGTGGCATGGGAATGTTCCTTCCTAATTTTTTTCTAAATAACATATTAAAATGAGGGCTGGCAAAGTGGCTCATCTGGTAAAGACTCTTTCCTCCATGTCAGATGACCGAGGAACCTAGTTTGAACCTTAGATCATACATGGTTAAAACAAAGAACCATTCTGCAAGTTGTCCTCTGTGTACCACACAGGCTTTTTAGCATGTCCATAAACACACACACACACACACACACACACACACACCATGAGATATGTATATGTAATTTTAAAAATAAATAACTAGTAACTGAATAACTATTATGAATAACTAATAGCAAAAAAAAGAGTTCTACAAAGTGTGACCTGCATTACCTCAAATGAAATTAATAGGTGCCGTTGCAATAAATCCTTCAAGGAAGACTCAGTGTTGGCTGCTCCACTCTACACCTTAATTACCCATAGTGAATAATTCTGAGACATTTAAGTAATTGTGTTTGGTTTCATTTGTATTTTGGTTTTGGCAAATTTGGGTTTTTTGCTCACTTGTTCTCTTGCTTGCTTGCTTTATATTTGAAACAAAAAGTTACTAAATATCTAGTAGTTGCTAGATTTACAGTAAAGTCTTGCTTGACATTTGTTCATCACCATAAACACTGTAACTTGCTGCCTTTCCTTGGATAGAGAGGTTCAACATAAGACACAAAGAAGTTGGACTGTCAAACTCTAAAACTGATCAGATTATCTGCCAACAAAATTGTGCTTGTGAGGAGAAAGAGACAGAGAGACAGAGAGAAGAGACAGAGAGTCAGAGAGAAAGAGACAGAGAGACAAAGAGAAAGAGACAGAGAGACAGACAGAGAGAACACCTATTATCAGCTAATACAGCCAGGTATATTTTTTAAAAGCTAGGAAATTCTACCAAGCTTCTTTTTGTATTCACTCAACTTTCCAATGATGTTTTTGGAATCTGAAAACTCTATTTTGAGTTACCTAGCAAGAGGAATACTCCCCACTTCCTATCCATTTGTGGGCTGTTCTTGTGACATTTTGGTAAAGAATGCACTGCTTCTTGCCCTTGACTGAAGTATCTACCTAAAAGCAGCCACATTCTTCACCAAATGATGGAAGCTTGCCACCATGGATGGAGACTATGAGAGGCTATTTGGTGAAGCCTAGTTGCAGTGGAAGACCCCAGCATATTGGAAATGCTAATGCTATTGGATGACTTCCATGAACAGCAACAGCAGTGGAATGAAGTCAACCAGAGCCTAGAGTGCTACAGAGGGCAGAGCTGGGGAAATGATCCAAGCCTTTTTCAGAATCCCTGAAGATTTTGTGTGGATCCCAGGCATCCCAGGAAAGAACTTGTAAGTTAAAGTTGCCTTGGAGACCCCAAGATGTTTGATATGCCAGAGCCATATGTACATAGCAGCCCTATTTATAATAGCCAGAAGCTGGAAAGAACCCAGATGTCCCTCAACAGAGGAATGGATACAGAAATTATGGTACATTTACACAATGGAGTACTACTCAGCTATTAAAAAGAATGAATTTATGAAATTCCTAGCCAAATGGATGGACCTGGAGGGCATCATCTTGAGTGAAGTAACACAATCACAAAAGAACTCACACAATATGTATTCACTGATAAGTGGATATTAGCCCAAAACTTAGGATACCCAAGATATAAGATACAATTTGCTAAACGCATGAAACTCAAGAAGAATGAAGACCAAAGTGTGGACACTGTGCACCTTCTTAGAATTGGGAACAAAACACCCAGGGAAGGAGTTACAGAGACAAAGTTCGTAGCTGTGATGAAAGGATGGACCATTTAGAGACTGCCGTATCCAGGGATCCATCCCATAAGCAGCTTCTAAACGCTGACACCATTGCATACACTAGCAAGATTTTGCTGAAAGGACCCAAATATAGCTGTCTCTTGTGAGACGATGCCGGGGCCTAGCAAACACAGGAGTGGATGTTCACAGTCAGCTATTGGATGTATCACAGGGCTCCCAATGGAGAAGCTAGAGTAAGTACCCAAGGAGCTAAAGGGATCTGCAACCCTATTGTTGGAACAACAGGATGTACTAACCAGAACCCCGGAGCTCCTGTCTCTAGCTGCATATGTATCGAAAGATGGCCTAGTCGGCCATCAATGGAAAGAGAGGCCCATTGGACTTGCAAACTTTATATGCCCCAATATAGGGGAATGCCAGGGCCAAAAGAATGGGAATGGGTGGGTAGGGAAGTGGGGGGCGCTATGGGGGACTTTTGGGATAGCATTGGAAATGTAATTGAGGAAAATATGTAATAAAAATATTAAAAAAAATAAAATAAAACCCTAAGACAATTAAAAAAAAAAAGAAAGATACTAACAGAGAATGTTAACAGCCAAAGAGAAAGAATTGTGCTGCAGTCAGCAAAGCAGAAAGGAGTTGAACATCAGACATGGAGATGCAGAGATTAGACTTTTGCCCAGCTGGCTTTTGGCCTTGCTCTTGTCCAGGATGTCCTTAGTATGTTGTTTTGCAATGGTAATACATATCCTGTGATATTGGAGGTATGCAATCTGCTTTTTTTATTTTGATTTTATAGAAATTACAGTTAAGAAATTAGATGAATCTCAGAAGAGACTTTGAACTCTGGACTATTAACATTGTTTAGACTGTTATAGAATACAGGACTTTTGAAGTTGGACTAAATGTATCTTGCATTATGCTGTGGCTAGTTATGGCCCTCATAGATTAATATTTTTGAGCAAGCCTGTGGGAGCCAGGGAGTAGACTGTGTTGGTTTTAATATGCTTTGCCTAGGGAGTGACACTATTAGGAGGTGTGTGTTCTTCTTGGAGTAGGTGTGACCTTGTTGAATAAAATGTCACTGGGAGGGGAGCACTTGAAGACCCACTCCTAGCTGCCCGAAAAAAAATTAAGATGAATTTTCCATTCACAACAAAATTACATGAAAACTAAATAGGAAATATTTTTACACACAGTGTAAACTAACTGATTTGATCTTCATCCCTTTTACCTACATACGTATCTTGAATGTGTTCTTTGCATTCTGTGAGATTCAATCTTGGAAATTGTAAGGACTAAATGGAAGTAAATATACAACACTGTTAATCCTCATATTTATTAGTCCTTCTTAACAGCTATGGGACCAGGATCAAGTTTCTTTACTTCTCTGTATCTCAGCATCATTTTGGGAAAACATGCATGGAAGAATTTGTAAATAAAAATCACTGCATCACTCTTCTTACCTGTTGTTTATATCACTTGTTTTTCCTAGATGTGTGACTTTAAACTTCTTCCTCTCTGTGTAAATCAAGTTCCCCTCTTCTGATCAATTAAGTCAGCATTGTTGGGGATTGTAGCAATGGTGAATGACAATCAATTTATCAATATGATGCCTCCATGATACCAGGTTCTCCTGAGTATTAAGTTGAAGTAGGACCACCACTAACATCTAGGAATCTTGGCAAAGAGAGCAAGCTAATAGAAGGAGAACCATTCACAAGTCTCCACAGAATATTAGCAGAAATGTCCTCATAATTGGTTAATACTGACGGTTCCACAATATAATTTACTACAGCACAGTAAACTCCTGGATAAAACTCTGAATATTAAAGATCTCATTCTAGTGGAGTATTATATGAGGTCAACCAGAAGGCACCAACCACACTTAACCTGTGTTGCAAAATTCTAAAGTGTTCTCAAGGAGCAGTATGTCCAAGATCTCCTCTAAACATCCTTCTAATCCCTATACAAAGGCATGCATTTCTAACTTCATTCTACAGTGAATGGTAGGATATTGGTTAAGGGGCCTATGTAGAAATCCTCAACCTTCCATTTATCAACTTCATGGAGATATTGAACTTACCTTGCCTCTGACATTAACTATTCCTTAGACTTAGTGTCTTCAACCTTTGTAGCATACAAGCTTTGTAGCATTCTAAGATACAAATCCTGGGCTAATTAACTGACCAATGTATTGTCAAATTCATGATATGTGTGACTTTTCAACATCTTTACAACATGCCTCTGGGCAGTGCTCATCAATAATTCAATTTATCATATAACCACCATCACAAATTCCTACCAAATTCTGAAAGAGTGTGGATTCCCAGAGGAAGTACTGACATGCACCAGGAAAGCTTATACATTAATTACCTTTATTTTTCAATAATTTATTTTTATTCACTTAACATCCTGATCACAAGGTACTTCCTTCCTATCCTCCCAGTACCCCCTCCCCCCCTTACAAATCCTGCTTCTCATTATTCACTCCCCTTTCTTCAGAGTCAGGGGGGCATCACATGGATACTCATCAGGACTAGGCACAGTCCTCTCCCACTGAGGCCAAACCAGGCAGTCAAGATGGGCAAAGGAGACCCAGTGGAATGGAACAAAAAAGAAGACAGGCCCTGCTGCACTTTTTAGTGGCCCTACATGAGGACCAAGATTTTGCTATAAATGTGTAGGGGTCTTATGTCCAGCCTCCGCATGCTCCCTGGTTGGTGGCCCAGTCTCTGTGAGCCCCCAAGAGCTTAGGTTAGTTGACTCTGTGGGTCTTCTTGTAATAGTATCCTTGACTCCTTCAGCTTGCTCGATTCTATCCCCCACTCTTCCATAAGACTCCCCAAGCTCTGACTGATCTTTGGCTGGGTTCTGTGTACCTGTTTGAATCAGCTGCTGGGTGAAGCCTCTCAGAGGACAGTTTTGCTAGGTTCCTGTCTACAAGCATAGCAGAGTATCATTAATAGTGTCAAGGGTTTGCTCTCTCACATGAGATGGGTCTCAATTTGGCCCAGTCATTGGTTGGTTATTCCCTCAGTCTCTGCTTCATCTTTATCCATGCACACTTTGGAGGCAAGACAAAGTATGGGTTGAAAAATTTTGTGGATGGATTATTATTCACCCCCTCCTCTGGAAGTCCTGGCTGGCTATAATAGGTGATCACTTCAGATTCTATACCTCCCTCTGGTAAGCATCACAGCTCAGCTCATTCCCATAGACTCCCCAACCCCAGGCCCCAAGCTAGTCCCAGAGATGGCCCCTACTGATTGCTTTTCTCATTCCCAGCCCTCTTCTGAGTCCTGTCTCCACACCTGATTGCCATCCCCATTCCCCTCCTCAGTGCTACTCCCATGCACTTTCCTCCCTCCACCCACCTTGGATGACAATTTTGTTTTCCCATTCTGAGAAGATTTATGCATCCTCCCTTGGTAGCTCCCTTGGGAGTTTGTTTGGGTCTGTGGAGTGTAACACGGTTATCCTGTACTTTATGGCTAAAGTCCAATTATGCGTGAGTACATAACACACTATACATGTTTTCAGGTTCTGGGTTATCTCATTCCAGAAGATATTCCCAAATTCCATCCATTTTCCTTCAAGATCATAATACTCCCTTTCTTTTAATTTTTGGATATTTTTATTTGCTCTTTAGGCAAAGGTTTGTATCTTTAATATGGCCTGAGGCACCTCTCAAACTAATTTAGAGTGTTCTGGGAATATTATATACTGGGATATGGAAAGGGTAACTATAATATCTAACACTTTGGTCTAGCCTTCCCTAAAAGAAATCCTATCCTTCAAATTTCCCTTTGAGGAATTTTATCTCATGTACAAAACAACAGCAAACATCACTACAGGGAGCTTTCCTATGCACTGTGATACCAGATCTTGATGATTTCTGGGTTTTGTTTTCTCCTGCTGCTTACATATGAGAAATGAATTTACTTTCTGTAAATCATTATGGGACAAAGATGGGGCTTTGTTTTAGTCATGAGCTCAGGACAATGAGCTGGCAAGGAATAACAAATTTGTTTGACTGGGTTACTACTAACATGTCTAAAACAATCTCCTTAGAATTTAAGATATGGAACAATAACATACAAACATCTAAACTCAAAGCTCAAAGGATTACAACTTTGAGTTCAGAAAGAACTAGACTTCACTTCTGTCATCTTCAGTGTCCTTCTGGACAAGCTATTCAATCATTGTGAATCTCAGTGTCCTCTTCCATGTGGGGCCTCACTTGAATAGCTAATGCAACAAAATTCTAAGTACCTGGATACCTTTAGGAATGTGTAGCAACTGGTTAGCAGTCTTCCTTTAGACTAGATTATATGGTTGATATAGGTTAGTGATGTAAATTATACAAATGAGTAATTTTAAAATATACTTCCTGGAACTTTTACTTTGGTAAGTTCTCTTTTAATACATCTCATTGAAATCACTATAAAGTGGGACTCTTCAAATAAAAAGGAGTCTAAGAAGTGAATCAAAGGCTGACCTTTTCTTTGTTGGCTGGATGATTTCAACTGAAGTCAAGAGACTTTTACTTCCCTTTTTAAAGAACTAACCATAAATTTTAGGAGCATGTTTTTCAAAAGGAAACTTAAGGTAATATTTAACCAGTTTCACAAATTAAGATCTTCATAAAAACTCTTAACTTTATGAAAGATCAATGAAATATAATGTTCTCAACTATAGTATCATTACCATACTTAGATACAATGAAGCAGAGACTCTTGGTGTGCCTGGTTTTGTGTTGGATAAGCAGAGTAGATTACTAGAGATAATTTAAGACTGAAAGAAAAGATTAGTCGTGCAGGGAATTTTGCAAGACCACTGGAATCCTTTAGAGAGGCTGAATTTGTAAGCATGACAGCTTTCCCAAGCAACTGGAAAGAGCTTCAGAGGAATGAAAAAGAAAGATTCACCTATATGCAACTTGATAAAGAGGCTTCAATGGGATATGGCACAAGAACACAAGTCCTGCATGACAATATACATAAGTAGGTCATCAAAATGTTCAAAGGTGGACAAGGGTGATAACTAGGGCAAAGTGGCTGTGCGTAAGCATAACAGCTTGGGTTCTGATTCTCAAAAGCCAGGGTTTTTCTTGATTTTCATTTGTTTGTTTTCAAGAAATAGCCTAGTGTAGTAGTGGGACATATAACACCACTGTATGGTGGGGCAGTGGCTGGCAGGATTTAGATAGCCAAGCCAGCACATTAATGAGTTTCAGGCTGAAAGTGAGAAAGAGGAATCCCCTCCCATTAACCTATTCATCGTATAGTCTCCACATGCTTATGTACAAAGCACCTGCAGGCTAACACATGCAGGATCACAGATACACACACCAAACACAAAACCAACCAACAATCAAAATGGTGCAAAAAAAATCACTCTGTATTTCATGAAACAAATCTGACATTTTCAAATTAGGAAATCAATCAAAACCTGTCAATAATAAATTACAGGAAGTTTTTAATTAGAAAAAAAAATAAGTTTGTATTCCTTTATACGCAAACTCTACTTAATACATGGCATAATCTCTGTCTTACTTTGTTACATATGTACAGAAATACTAATATCCCTACTGCTATGATATCCCTTAAGAAGGGTTTACTTATCACAATAAAAATACCTCTAAGCATATATACTCACAAGTTAAAAAATTATTTATTCTACCAAATCTCAATCTAGAAGTATTTTAGGCTGTTTCTATGCTATATATCTATATCCCTCAGCATTTTCATGTTTGCATTTGTAGGAACAAAAATTATTTCTGTAAGTTTTGAGTCTTAAACCCCAGAAAGTCTTTATAAATTTATTGCATTTTGTTCATGCAAGCATCTCCCCTGCCTCCCTGCAAAAAGTGTTTGTGTTGTGGTGACCAAGTGCGATTTTGCTCCATGTTTGATTTAAATCAAATCATTTCTGACATCGCTCAAATCCTTGGGAACCTGTCTATGGCCAATTCAAACAAATAAACACTCAAATAAAAGGTAAAGTGAGGTCCTGCTGTCATACATTTCGCTTAATAGTTGCTTTGCCGATGGATCCAAAGAGAGTGTTTGAAAGGATGCTATGTATTTTCCTGTGATGTCAAAGTGTCAATTCAAAACCCATCTGTTTTAGCTGAAAAAATAATACTTTGTCATAATTCTGCACTACCAGCCAGCATTCTTCCTGGCACCCAGAGGAGTCTGCAAGAATCCTCTATTGTCCTAGCACAATGTTAGTTATTATTTATAAGGCTTTGTGAAAAAAATATTTGTCTGACATTCATATAGTTTTCTTAGAAAAAAATCCCCTATTCCAACAGTTTTTAAAATATAGTCAAGCTTCGAAAGGTGTGCTTATTTACCTTGATATTGAATTATTTTCCTAAAGGTTGTCATTTTATAGAAAAGATGCTAAATATTGATAAGGCTTGGTTGGTTCCATAGCGTCCATGCCAAAAAGCATGAAAACCAAGAAGTAAAATAAAAGTTTTCTCCCACTGTGCTGTAAATATATTTTATTCAGACCTGGTGTGATGCCCACCTTGAGTCTGCATCCCACAGAATTTTAAGATTGGAAGCACATCAAAGTCAAGATTACCAAATTAGTATCAATTTAGTGCAATTTCAAGTTGTGTAATCTCGTATCAGAAAGTATAAGTGGAGACACTCTTATTTGCCTGTGACATTTCTAGCTGTCTTTATTGCTTCAGTTTTGCAGGTATAGCAAATATCTTTTTGAAAATAGCCTATGGCAACCTTATAGAAATCACTTGGTAGTCTAAGTGAGAGTCATACTTTTCCGAAGCCACCAACTCAATGGACTAACCAAGGATGTTGTTTCCATTTTAATAAATAAAAATGGAGGGTTTTTTTCAACTATTACATTTTATATGAGATATGCTAAAAGTATGCTGATACTTCTTTTAAGGGATATTTGAGAAAAAATATAGTATATTTGCAGAAGGCTGAAATGGAAGTGCACATCTCAAAGACTTCTCAAATTATACAATGTTCTTGAACTTACTGAATATCCTCAAGTATTGAAGATTTCGTCTCATCCTTGACATAATAAAATACCTTGTTATTATAGATAAGTATCTCTAGAAAGGTCAGTCTCATCAAACCCTAAACCATTACACATAAAGTAAAAGATCAGTTCATTCATTCAATTTCAGTCTTTCCTAAATTATTAATGACTACCATGTGTCCAGACTAGGCTAAGCGCAAGAAACATCATCAATGATTAAATCAGATATGGATTTTGGAAAACTGCATCCTACCAGGAAAGAGAGGAGACCTGTAATATACACATGCTTACAATGAGACTTCATTTTCAATTGTTATCTGAGTGCCAAATAAGTGGTAAATGATGCAAGAGAAGTCATTATCAAGGAAAATATACCGTGATCTGGTTTATTATTGGAAGGGAACATCTAGACAGAGAGAACCATATTTTAAAAGGCCCTGAGGTAGAAAAGAGGTAAATTTTCAGAAACAAGGAGAACATATGGATAGAACAAAGAAAGCAGAGGAAAAATGGTGCTCAATAGCTATGGGAAGCTGAGATTGGGAGGGGTCTCAGGCTATGTTAAGGTTACAAACCTTTATCAAAAGAGGGAGTAAAAATATCCAAAAATGAAGAGAAGAGGAATGTTGTGATATTATCTCCATTCTAAATGTAGATTTTTAACAATAGCATTATAAAGGAATGTACTTTTCCTATTATCCAAAATTGAAGTAAGCAGAGTGACTATTACAATCTCACCATCCACATTAGGAAATGGCACAGACACAGAACAAAGGTTGATAAACCAGCTTTATTACTACATTGCTAGATTGAATTTGGCTCATTGGCCTGAATTCCTCTATGGCAGATGATGACAGCATAATTTTTGTATTTGCAATTCATGCTAGCCTAAGTCATTTTGTACTTTAGATTTCTAACAATTGATAAGTACTCTTGAGTACAAACTAATTTTTACAATTCTTCTAACAGCTTCATTCCCATCCGGTAGATTGTGTTTCCTTCTTCAATAGAGTTTATATTCTCAAAACTATTCGTATCATGGATCATATGGCTCAGGTCCCTGTATCCTGTATGTTGTGTGTTACTCATTTGTCTAACCTTCTTCTTAAGATGCTATCCTTTGCCCAGGCAGTAGTGGCGCACACCTTTAATCCCAGTACTTGGGAGGCAGAGGCAGGTGGACTTCTGAGTTTGAGTCCAGCCTGGTCTACAGAGTGAGTTCCAGGACAGCCACAGCTAAAAAGAAAAACCCTGTCTCGAAACAAACAATCAATCAAACAAACAAACAAACAAACAAACATGCTATCCTTTGAACACAATAGACTTAATCTTCCTTTAACCTAGATTATGCCAGCATCTGATATTCATCCTATACTAGGGTTTTCTTAAAGAATCTCTGCTGTTTTTAAGAGTCCAAGGTTTTAAGAAAGACTCATAAAACCCATGTTTGAGATATTCTCCTCTTTTTTGACCTTTTTGCTGTATACTTGAAGTCTTCAAATCTTACACTCTGGGAAAGAGGTCACAGACCTTTTGCACTCTCAGATTTCCAGAAATGCAGCTCAACTCCAATTTCCCACCATGTGGATCATGATCCCAAGGCTGCCTCTCAGTTCTAGTCCCATTGTCTCTGATCTTCCAACTGCCTACCAGACCTGTCTGCATTAGAATGATGCACTGCTTCGGTTTCATACGATTCGCATGGTCTTCTAGTCTATAGCTTATTGTGTACGCAATGATCTGAATCCTCTAGGCTCCACTCTATATTCAGAGTCTACCTTTTGGAATTCAAACAAAACTGTTCTCTCTGAATAAATTCTATTTATCACAACTCAAAAAAGCTTTGACTTTCAGATACTGCCTTTGCAATAGATTCATAAAAGTCTACCTGAGAGATCAAAAACCAAGAATTTTCACTCTTTGTTCCCTTTACATTTTTTCCATGAGCTCCCTTCAGTGGGGCAATACACCTTAGCCTCTCAGACTGGTTCTATTAGCAGAGAAACTCCAGGATACAAAAGAAAACTATGTCAAAGATAAACAATATCTGATATATTTTCAAAAACTTGACAGTAAATAAAAAGTGAGGTGTTAGAATGAAATAGTAGATCTAATCTTCTTTGTCAATTTACAAAGACAGAAAGAAACCTCTTCTTCGTTTGCTTTCCTGTCCTCCTCCTGTTCCAAGCACACAACCACAAAAATCAAGTTTCCCAATTGACATGGCTTAATAAATATTGAATAATTCTTAGTTATCATGATGACTACCAGCAATTATAAAACTCATCCTGAAAGGTTTACATAGGGCAATTTGAATTATTTCCTCATAGGTCTGGAACTCAGAGCCACAGATTTTAACCACAAAGGCATGCTTTTTCAACATTTAAGTTACTTCAATTGCATGGCATAGTGTTTTCTTAGGCTTTAGTACTCAAAATATTGGGGAAGAAACATAAGTGCAGCCATCAAGAGCTCATTGGAAACTCAAACATTATAGATCCCTCTTCATATCTATCAATTCAGAGTATCATAAACTTTGAGATGCACTAACATAAATAGAGTTACACTCTGATACCCAAAATGTGGAGCATTCTTTATTCATTAATATAGTTAAGTAGTGATTAATGTAAGGCTGCATTTATATGCCTCTTAATGGTGAAAGGATTACTTTGGAAGCCATAGAATTGAATTATTAAGAAACATAACAAGGAAGGAATGAAACAGGAACATCTGTTCTAAATGTATTTCATCCATACTGACATGGCACAAGCTCAAGGCATGGCAGTCTCTCTCACTTAGTAATTCATCAAGTCAGCTATATCTATCATCCCGCTGTGACAGAAATACAGCAATATTTACATGTTTTACTAACAAAAGTCTTCATGCTTTCTCCATGTGTGATGTGCATGCACGCACATGAATCTTTTTGTGCCTGTTATTACAAAGTTCTCAAAAACTAAGACTATCCAAGGTTATAAAAAAATATAACGTTTGAAGAAACTACAGTTTTCAAGAGTTTCAATAAGTTGACTGTAACACATAATAAGCAGAAGTTTAAGATAGATGAAAATCGTTTCAGTTGCCCCATCGGTCACCTGATAGAATTCGCTGTATGTCCTCCAGTTCTCATCAGAAACTTTTCTGTGACTATTTCCCCAAAACACTTCCCTGTGTACATATGCAGAGTCATATTCCCAGAACCAGAGTAAAACTCCGAGTAAAGGAATTGCTCAGCAATTTCTGGTACCAGGTATAACCTGAGCTGTAGATGATGCTTTTCAATGCTTATTGATAATGATGACTTATACACATGCCATGATTTTCTATGAATTACTTAGATTGGCCTTTGAAAATGAGTATGTTCACTGAATAACACTAAGGTTCATTTTAATTTTTCAGTCCTGGCAAATCTATCAAGTAAGTTCATAGAAACTACTCTAAAACACTGAATTTTGAAGCACTAATGACAATCTTCCTTCAGATGTCTAAGCATGTCTAATAAAATGAGTTAGTATTAATGAATTGTGAAATACTGAGCTTCAAAATCAGTCTTCATCACCTCTTAGGCAAAATCGGGGTCTTGTTCTAAGTCATCTCTAACATCTGTCTTTGCTCTTATGTCCAGTAGCACATAATGTCAAGATAGTTATTGGGGTTAGGAATACATGAAAAGGAGTTTCCCCATCAGTATGCCTAGAATTTTCACAAAACAAATGTTGAAGGGATTTCTTTATGTTTATTCATCATTTATGATACACCAATTACCATGTCCTGTCATTCTAATTCCTTATCTGATTTAATTTTAAAATGCAGAATCAAGACAGGTGTTATCACCATTATTCATACTTTATAGATGAAAACAAACAAACATACAAACCAACCAACCCTAGGAATCAAAATCAAGTACCTAAGAAGATTTGAATTCACAATGGAAAGCCAAACTCTCTTGATACAAAGCTTCTACACAAATCTTTCACTACTACTAAATTTACCAAATGTAGTTCTCTGGCATTGACTATCCTAGACTTATGTAAATGGCACTGATCAGGTGAATATAATCAATATTTAGAGTCATTAAAAATGTACAAATGCTCATTTAGCCATAAATATAAACTTAAATGGAGTGGTCTATGAGTCATAAGAATAGCACATAAAGTAACACAAACACACACACCCACATACTCGCACACACACACACACACACCACCACCACCACATACACACATACCACACACACCACATACATCACATACTGATACAAAATAACAAAAGAAGAGTGAAATTGCTTTAAAATGGGTGCAACTGAAGATATTCAATCTAAACAAAAATAGTTAGATACACAGGACAAATATTATACTTTTATACTTTCTCTCATCCTTGTGTTCTAAAATGCCCCCCCACACAAACTGAGATACATCCACTCATAATATACTCACATAAACTTACATTAACAATCTCACCATCACATGTACATCACACACACACACACACACATACTCGCACACACACACACAAAGGAAGGAAGACAAAGAATGACAGACTATCAGGAGGAGGAATGGAAAGAGGAACGGGATGAACAGAAAGGACCGGTGTCAGTGAATATGGTAAAAAGTAATATATTTGCTATACTTGAAATTCTCTGCAAGAATCTCCATACTATGTGTTTTGAAAGTACTCTAATTTTTAAAAAGTTAATACAGTATAAAAACGAGAATTACTTTGTCATTCCTTTGAATAATATCTGATTTCACATATATTAATGGGATCAACATAACATACAATAAACTGGTGATCTCTCTTCCATATGTAGGACACATGCACTGCATGGTTCCAATGTCTACCTATACATGGAAATTCAGCTGATGAAGACATAAAAACAGAAGGCAGATTTTGACAGAAAGCATCCTTAAGACTCACTGACTCTGAAAGTCTACTTCAAGAATTTGTTCATTCTGTACACATAGTCATCAGGATGGACTGAAAAGCTTATTAACTATCATCAAAAAATGTCCTTTCAGAATTATCTGCCTTTGCCTACTTCCAAGGGAAATTATCCGTGGGTTTCTTCAGGGCAATGGTTATCAACCAAGTGCCCTGGCTCATCTTCAAATGTTCTGAACCAAATTTACTGTAATAATGATAACTGCTCCTTCAGCATCCTGATCTTCTTAAACTGCTGTACATCTTTTCATCTCTTTCCATTTCCCTTAGGTAGAGTGCAGGCTGAGAAATCATCAGCCCTAGTTTTCAATAATATATATCATCAGAAACAATTTTGATAATCATATTATTAGCGTGTATAACCCCTTCCTTCAGAACCCTGCTAAAAGGCTCACCTAAATATCCTGCCTCGTTCATATGCTCTATTTATATCTGGAAATGTCAAAATTCTAAGGGAATCATAGGATTCTCGCTTGATAAAGGGATTCAGTTCTTTTATAGCATGCAGAAAATAATTAATAAAATCTAAGCACCTGCTTAAAGTTGATCTTCAAGATTATTTAAAAATATTCCTTAGCTAATTCTTGTGACACAGATTTGTATCCTAGCTCAAAAATAGATTTTAAGGCATGATTATTTAGCAGAGGGTATTAGATGTATTGCTTTTGGTAATGAACATTTAGATAAGAATGGTATTCTCAAAATAAGTAGTATTCTCATGAGGTGAGTTCTGATTTCTATATGTGAACTTTCACTTCACTTCAGAGTTACATAAAGAATAGGTGTGGTGACTTTTACATATAGAAGATGAGTCCCTCAAAAATGAACTCTGCCTCAATTCTCTCAATTCTCAAGTATCCCCTGTCACTTTTCTAATGTCTCATATCAGAACCAGAAATCACAATCCTGTGAGAAATTCCTGAACTTTAAGAAGCGAAGGATGAGAAGGCTCTACTGTTCAGTAATATCTCTCTTAACTATAAGTGGAACCAGGAAGAGTGATCTTAACCTATAAATGCTGAGAACAAGAGAGGTGCTTTTTCCCCAGAGAAGAGCACACCAATCTGTTGTCGAGAGCCAAATGATCAGGCTGAAAAACATACACATAAGAATCATTTTACAAAATGAACTGGTAATATTCATAAACATACAGGGATATACACATATGTGCACCTATACAATAACAATCTGAAAAACAGCTTGCATGGACTTGAAGGAAATCAAGGGAGAGATATATGAGAAGGCTTGAGTCGAGAAAAGGGAATGGACCAATGTTCTAACTGTGATCTCAAGTGGATGGGAATACCACAGGAAGACGGAGTCTATGAATCTGGACCCCAGGGAGCTCTCAGAGACTGAACTACCACCCAAAACCATACATGGGTTAGAATGAGATCCCTGGCACTTATGTAGCTGACATGCAACAAAGTTTCTATGCCTTCCTTGTCTAACCTCAGTGGAAGAGGATGAGCCTAATCTGGCAGAGACATGATGTTCCAGGGTAGGGGAATACCCTGGGGATGCAAAACCTCTTAGAGGAGATGTGAAGGGGGACAGAGTGAGGGATTCTGTGCGGGAGGGATGGGGAGAGGGAGCCACATAAGGGATGAAATAAATTAATCTAATTAAATAAAAATTAAAGATAACATAGAGAGTTATTTGATCATAGAAGTTCATCTGTATTTTTATTTTAATTTTTGAGGTCATAATTTAATTAAATTCTTTCTTCTTTCCCTAGCTTCCTTCCAAATTCCCCCATATACCTCTCCTTACTCTCCTTTAAGTTAATCGCCTTGTTTTAGTTTACTAATTGTTGTTTTAGGTAGATATTTTTCCTACATATACTCTGTTCAGTTTGTACTGTTATTTGTTTATATGTTTTCAGGGCTGACCATTTGGAATTGGATAACCAATGGCTGTACTCTCCTCTGGACAGAATCCCTCTGCTTCTCCAAGCTTTACTCATTGAGCTACAGTGCTTGGTCTGAGATTAGAGACTCATGGGCTTTTCTCCATTCCATCTGACATGGTATTGTGCAGCTCACGTTTGAGAAGCATGCTCTCTCCATCAGACATCATTCAACCTAAGACATTCCCATGTAGACCCACACCAACTCTACATGCTCTCTTCTTCTCCAACTTACTAATTCCACAACAAAGACAGAACTAACTCACGCAGTGTATGTGCCAAGATCTCATGGCAGGAACAGCAGCAATATGAAAGATGGAGCTAGTACCCTCACCCCAAAACCGACCATTCCTATGGACATGCTTGTCAATCAGAATGACTTGATGAATGCCTAACACATGATTTAAAATAAAAGTCATAAACCTTGTTAAAGAATTGAAGGTGCTTAAAGAAAATGTATTTCCTTTTGGCTCATCATCTTCATGTGTAACCTTGACCTATTTATGTATCTCTTGCCATGTGTGCATAGGCAGACACACATGCACTCTCTCTCTCTCTCTCTCTCTCTCTCTCTCTCTCTCTCATGCACACATACACACACACACACACACACACACACACACACACACACACACACACACGGATAGAAAAACATTAAGGGAAATAAAGATGAGTAAATGTTTAGAGGGAAACAAAGGAGATGCTAAGACATGGGAGGGAGGTTTAGAAAAATAACTCTTTTATTTAAAATAGATGATAGAAACATCACTGATGACTTATATGACAGCCCTTAATACAATTGAGCTAAGACTTGTAATTATAAGCAGTTCATCCACCTTATATTAATTGAATACTCAGAAACAGTGTTCTAGGTACTGTGGACATAAAGCTCTCATGAAGCCACTTTCATGTGAAATAAATGATAAAATATAAAATATAATATATAATATGCATACCATGTAGAAAGGGTAGTACATTACTTTACTGTGCTAATTGTATGATAATTGTAGTCAGTTCTTAAGGAGAGAAGGTTTATCTGGGCTCATAATTTTAAAGCTTAAATGCATTGTTGGTTGGCTTGTTTCTTTTAGGCCTGTGGTAAAGGCATGCATCATGGTGAGAGTGCATATTAGAGCCATCCCTAACCTCCTAGATGCTGAGAAGCAAAAGGAAAGGGGGATACAAAGGTATGGCTTCCCACCATCTCCTTTGAGGGCACATGCCCAATTAAGTAAGATCTCCCATTAAGTTCCACCTCTTACAAGGTCTACCACCTCCTGAGAGCACAAAGCTGCTACCAAGCAATTAACACATGGGCCTTGGAGGATCCCTCTCAATTCAAACCCAAAGGAGGGATAGAAAGAATGATGGAAAAGAAGGCATGTTTTACAGCAGAGGGGTCAGAATGGTTCTGTTTGTGAGTACAGATTTTGCATGTAAAGAGACATAGAAGTATAAACGGAGAATTAAAGCAGAGTTCTGACAAAGCCTTGGGGAAGAGCACTTCAAGCTGAAGAAAAGCAAATGAAGAGGCTTAGTCGAGTAAATGTGTTTATTATTTTGAAGAACTGCCAGACAAGCATTACAACTGGGACAGAGATCATAAGCAGAACAGCAGCGCAGGTGTGAGTTATCCAGAGCCACATTCTCCGGGCATTTTATGCCAGATAAAAGAAGTTGGAAATCACGCCTTAGTGTGCTGGGAAGTCTCTGGTTTCGAACAAAAGCTGAATAATTATTTCTCAAACTTTCCCTCTAGTGACAAGGAGTTTAGCAAACTAACGAGGCTGACAATTCAGGGTCCAAGACGGATCAAGAACTCCTTCCAGAAATGAGTTTCAGATAGTGTTACTACATCCGTTGTGGGGAATAAACAGAGAGAATAGATAGTGAACAGAGAGCGACATACATTTAAAGTAGGAGGGAAAGGGAAATATGAAAATAAATGACTCTAAGAATGTCCTAATGAGCTGCTGGTAAAGTTTACTGATAAAAGAATGAGTAGGGAAAATAAGCAAGAAGATAGATAGAAATGAGTTCAATGAAGATATCTAAAATGAAAAGCAAGTTAGGTATTGAAGAAGTATCAGGCGTAGCAATGCTTGGAGCAAAGAGGGAGCTGGAAGATAAATTCACACCAAGAGGTAACACGTGGGAAGCACAGACTGATGAAGCCACCTAGGCTTGACTGACGGCTTCAGATGCCTTCTTCCTTGTAGGTCATGAGACTCTGGGGTGATAGTGTTTCCAACAAGGGAATGAAGAAAATCTAAAATCTTATATGAGGTTAGAAACAATTTCACGGATGTGTCCAGTGTCAAATTTTGGCTCTGGCAGAAAAGGAACCTTTCACTCCAGAACAAACAAACAAACAAGCAAACACCAAAACAACAAGCAAACAAAAACTTTCAAAAAAACACTTGACATTGAACTGGATGAAGGCAGCCTGTCCTATTCAGCAACTTGGACTGTTTCTATTGCCAATCAACTCCCAGATAAATGAAGCATATTTGGACATTTAAATTATGGAAACTAATAAGCATACTAGTTCAATTAACTATTGGCTACTTCCCTGGTTTTTAAGAAGTGTCTGAAACAAAAAATATATATAAACCTGCAAAAGAAAGCAAAAAGAATATTATTTTAATTAGAAAGAGAGAGAAGGAGAGAAAAGAGAGAGAAAGTGAGAGAGGGCAGGAAAAGACGTAAAAACAGAAAGAGGCGGAAGCAACCAGAGACATGTAAGTTCATTCCATTCCTATAGTTAATAGCTCCAACTATTTTATAACACCTAAGTTTCACCACTGGTTTAAAATGGGAAGAAGCTTACAGTAGATTTGTTATTTGGGGTTGCAAGACACTGATTAAAAGTATTCACACATCTCCATTTACCTAAGGAAACTCAGGGCAATAAACCTTTAAGCCCATGTGCTGTCTCACTGTCTTCAAGTGCAACATTCTTAAACCAAGGAACTACTCTGGGCTAGGGTTAAGTTCTACATGTGCAAAGCACCGAGACACTGATGAGTTATGAAAGAGATGGAAGAGTTGATTGAAGGAATAGAAGAAAGTTACATGTGTCGGGTCTCCACCTTCTCCCCCTGCTCCAGCTGTGTTGCTTCTGAATCTGTTTCTTCTCCAGCTTTAAGCACAGGAAAAGCAGTAAACACAGTTCCCTGGAACCCGGCAGCTTTTGTGGGCAATGCTTTGTCAGTGTATTCTGAAATATGAAGATATAAGACTACATTTTTTTTTGTCCTTGTCATTTAAGGCCGTGTCCTCAAATGTCATTTTTTTAAGGAAGTTGTAACAATACTATTTAAGAATGTCTTCTCAATACACATTAAACTAAAGCATATCAATTAACTTTTCCTAGTGCATGGATTTTGGATAAACACTCTGAACAATAAGAAACCATTTCAATTAAGACTGTGTTAATTCCTCTTTGAAGGAATGAGTGGGGAATTATAAGGTTGGCTGTCTGTGCTATTCACCTGCACTTTGCCTCAGTGTTTGGCAGAGGCAGGAAAAATAATGGAGGATTATGTTTATCCTTTCTGTTGACATCTGGCAAAGGCCCCAGGCAAAAGTCAGGCACCGTTAATTCAAATAAACATAATTCCTTTGACACTACAATTGAACATTTTTTCATTTTAAACAGTGAGTTCTCTCTTATCTATTCTGTTTTCATCATACCTAAGAATTTCTACACAGTAAACATATTAGAAATATGTTAACAAAAATAACATTCTAAACATGTTTCAAATAAAAGTATGGCTACGAAACTAATATTTTTGTCAATCTAGCTTTGATTTCATTCCAATTACCAGAAACACCTGCCATAACTTCCACAGATGTCTCAAAGCTCACATAGAATATTCTAAATTTAGGAATATATTAATCATTGAATACCCTATTTTTTATTCAGAAAAATCTGAATAAAACATTCATTCTCAAATATAAAGTACAGATGGAGTATTAAACAGGATAGCCCAAACAAATTGAAGGTTTTTAATGTTGTTTTTTGTTTATTTGTTAGGTTGGAAGAGCAATGTACATTCTTATTTGTGACCAGCCACATAAACCGCCTTCACCGGAAAAGTCAAAATGTTCTCGTCACTAAGTGTGTCCAAAACAAATGCAGCATGCTTCTAACAGAGTCCTTGTGCCTCTGCTGCCTGCTATATGACAAAGAAGAAGAGAGACCAAAAGATGAGGGAAGACAGGAGGAGAGATAATTACCACAACAACTGCTTAATTGTATTTCAATGGTTACATTTTCATAGAGCTATGACATAGAGTTATGGGGACCGTATTTTAAGGACCCAAGACCCCACAGTATAGTCATTTATAATAAAAATTAATGTAAAAGAGTTTGTTCTTCCCCCAACCCTCCAAAATGGCCCAAAATGACTACTTACATCATATGAATGTTTCTAAGAATCTCAATTATAATTTGGAATAAGTATGTTTCAACCAAAGGGAGAAATCAAGTAGCTAAGCACTTTTAGCACAGCCTTGAAGCATCTGAGAATGTATTTAGACATCCATTGCCCAAGTTCAAGAGCACCTCTTATCAGTAATTCCTGGTCCACAGAAGGTTTCCTTTACACTGTCACTAATTCCTACACCCTCACAATCAGCACACTAGCTGCATCTCTCTACAAGTCCAAGAAATTTGAACGTTCTAGTACAAGCACTCATTAATCCTCTGTCCCTTTAAATAACTATGTAATGTTCTAATTATTTGGTTTTTAAAAAAGACATTGAGATAGATATAAAGGCAAATGGCTAAGCGTGTTTAGCTTTCCCTGGTTTTGTCTTAGTTATTTGCCCTTTTATTTTATAGTAGTGGGAGGGGGGAAGACAAGGGAGAAATGAAATTATAAGCTCTAAAGAAAATAAAGCTTGGGGACTCAGTAGTCTACTATTTCACATCAAAAGTCAGATTTTTCAAAACCAGAGATGAAGGGTTTGGGGAATTAAACAGCAATGCCCTTTTATAATCATGGAATGACAGTAATTCTGTTGAGTTTATGTTAGTTCTGAGCATGTTGTGAGGAATCTTCTTATTGCCTAGGAGGAACACTCATCAAGCTAACCCATCATCACATAGACTGCCTAGTGATTGACAATGAAATCTTGCCTAGCTACATTCTGAGGCTGCTGTATCCATCATGGGATAAAAGAAAAAGAAATGGATCTGGCTTTCAAGTAGAAAAAAAATATAATAAAATGTGGATGCTATGTTTCATTTATGGACTTCGAGGGGGGTAAAAATAAATGCCCTGCACTAGTTTCAAAATAAATTCCTATTGGGAAGGATGATATCTGATTTCCCTCTCCTACAACATCACAATAAAGTAATGAAAGACAGTTTCGTCATGAAAAGTTGTTGAAGGTAGCTTAACACATTATCTTTGCCTAGCTCCAAAAAGATTGTGGACATTATAGCTCTGCCATATTTAAAATATCACAATAGTTATTTTAAAATAAATGAAACTTCCCTAATCTCTTTATTCTAGGGAGGAAATTAATTTTTCCAGAGTATTTGGAAAGCTTTAGACTTCTATTTAGCATTGACATAAATGCAGGCTGTGTTTAGTTCTCAATGGGAAGAGATAGGATTAGACGTGAGGTCTCTTCATCCCTCCTCAGATCCAGGATTTCATCTGCCCAGGCACATCCCCTTAAAGCTTTCTGTTTTCAAAGGAAATCAAAATAGCTACCTAGTTTATAGGTCTCTTTACTAAAATGCTAGCAATAAGAGGGCAAATACAATTATGGAGAAAGTATATTGCACACAAATACACATAAGCAATTGTGGAAAAGAAGGAAATGTGTGTAGAAAGCTACGTCTTATAGCACCCACTTTCATTCACATACACACACAAAAAATTTTTGAACACTTTGAACTTAAAGGATGTTGTATTAAGAATATTAAACTGATAATATTTAAGTCCCTTTTCTGACCAATGTTTTATAGCATTACTTGTTATTTTCTATGTCTTCAATCCTGTATATACATGCCCTGCTTCCTTCTTATAGTGTTTAAATAATAGCAATTACAAATAAATGTGAAACTAGATATAATAATACTCAGTATATATGTGGGTCTACATAGAAATATTAGCTGTGATTCTCATCAGCATGTACAGCAAGTTAATTACACCACCAGATATTAACTAACTGGTATATCTAGATGAATAAATACATTTTACAAGTAAAATGCTATATTTGTCATGATCTAATATAAAAATTGAATGCAAATTTCAATTCATCATGGTACACCTATAGCAATACATCTAAACTGTGAATGGATGTCCTAAAATTTATCAGTTTCAATGACTTTGTGCTTTTCTCTCTCTTCTTTTCAAGTTCCTCTGATCTCCATCCAACATAAAAAACAAAACAAACATAACCAAATGAAATAAGATGTGAACAATCTTAGTCACTCTTATTGCAATGGTGATTATGCTTGAGCAGGTGTGACAAGAGGTGCATGTGGTAAGTAAACCATCTCATGCCTGGAAGTCCAATGCCACATGGAGCGCATCAGCTCTATTTGCAAAAGGAAAACAATGTGTATGAGGACTGGCAGAAAGGATGACTGGTTGACTATTTGGAAACATCCCATTTGGAAAATAAATGTAAACACAAAATCTAATGTTCATGGGCAAACATGTGCAACAGATGATATAATAAATTTAAATCCAAAAAATCACTATTAGGCATTTCAAATGTCTGCTACCAAAGAGCAACATTAAGAGTTTTGCTTTGTGTTACACTCTTTTTATTATTTTTCATTCAAAAATTATAAGCTTACACAATGCATTTTAATAATGTTCTCACCCCAATTCTTTCCAGGTCCTCTCTACCTCGCTATCTACCTAACAAAAGCATTTCAAAAATATAACAAACAAAGTCCCCACAAGCACAGAAGCCAAAATAATTAACAACAACTAACAATTAAACAAACAAAAAATGCCCAAACAAAGCAAAATGAGACCAAATGTCTATAAAAAAAAATAACACTGAGTTATTTTGTTTTGTGTTGGCCAACTACTCCATTTTAATAACCACTTGTGCTTACTGGTTAGTTAGGATTTCTCTGTTTAGCTCTTGCCAAATGCTAATGAGTTAGTTTGTAACCAGAAACTGTAACCATAGGAATTGTAGGGGTAAGATAGTGAAATATCACTGATCTAGCTTGCACCATAAGTACCACATATTCCTCAATGTGTGTACTGCTGCAATAGTAATATGACTAAGATGGGGATATCCAACTTCTTTCTGGCTACATTTGTCCACTGAAAGACAGGATCTATCATTCACCACTGGGTCACTCATCCAGTTTCTACTTCCTATACTTCTTGAGAAATTGTATGATGTTCTTTCCCATTGTATATTCTACACCTTGGATTTGATCATCTAACTTTTCTCATCTCGTTTATTTACTGAACTCTGTCCTCTAGCAGTATGTTGACCTCTGAATGATGCATCTTCCTTTTAATCTGAAGGGTATCCTGAATTTTCTTGAGATATTGTAGATGAACTGTGACCATATTCAACCCTTAGAAATAAAAAAACTTAGATATAAAGACTATTGACAAATGGCATTCCCATCCCTCATATCGCTCCAGGCCCTTCCAATCATCTCCCCACCCTTCCAAGTCTGAGCCTTTATTTCTCTTTTGTGAATACAACCAGGCAAATAAAACTACAAAAAAAAAAAAAATAAGCATAAAACAAACAGAAAAAAGAAGCAAATCACATACGCACAGAGAAAGCAGAGACAGGCACACACCCAAAACCCATAAATATATAAAATCAGAAATCCAGATCTACTAGCAAGAGACCAAGTAGCTTAAAAAAAAAAGAAAGAAAGAAAGAAAGAAAGAAAGAAAGAAAGAACTGTTGTTTCTGATGTTTGACTGTCTCATTGTTTGAAAGAATTGTGAAAATATGCAAAAAACAAAAGAAAACAAAACAAACAAAAACCTTCTACTTCATCCATCAAAACAATCCAGATAGGTATCAGCAACAGGTAGTCACAGAATTTCCTGGAGAAGGCACTCGCACCTGTTGTCAAACTGATCCATAAAGAAAAGAATTCTAGCTAAGAGGGTGAAGAAAAAATGGAGAGTGGAGACTGCCAAGAATCCACCCCTCTGCAGTATTGCCAAGTCGTGAAAGCTAAAAACAATGAAAGAAGAAAATTCCGAATTCAGACAAGGATAGGGATAATATCTTGAAAATGATTTAATAGTAAGTCTAAATCTATGGACCTCATGAAGTTCCTCCAGGACAAAGTAAGATGTAGTCTGAAGAGAATGGCCAAACTATTATTCTAGGTAGAAGTCTAAAGCTTCCAATGCAAGAAGATAAAAACAGTACTGTTTGTTGGCTGTCCTCCTGAAATGGAAGGAAAATAATATGGAAGAAAAATAATGGAAGAAAAATTCTAGCAGCATCTAGTGGCACGCCTGTGTAAGTGCCCCTGGACCCTACCTTATATAACAGAGTGAGACCTTGCACATGATGAAGTATTGATGGGCTTTAATGGATTTCTATTTTCAGAGACAATGACAGTGGTTACAAAAACAACTGTTCAAGGTATCATGGAATTATGCTATATGAAAGCACCCTCATGAACATGAAGAAGCAGGACATTTCTATATAAAACTTCACTGAACTATTTTACTAGTTTACCAGTTAAAACAAGTCAGCAATGTATAGATGAACTTTTTGTGTAGTGAACATTTTTTGTAGAGGAATGGATATAATGACAGACAGACAGAGCAAAGATAGATACAGGAGTTAAGTAATAAAGAATTAAATCAAAGAAAGGAACACAGGGCATATTTTCATTTCTGAAAACAAATATAATTATCAGGCAGACTTTGATTCCATGTATACATTGACAACTAATATTGTAAATCATTTGTTGGAGTAGTAGTCTCTATCTCTCTATCTTAAATAGAAGGCTGAAATCTTCTTATTTACTGCTTATCAACCTGTCTAGACTGTTCACCCTTACCTATAGTGACCTAGATAGTTTTAAGTACTTGTTAAGCAAATCGTTTAGATTAATAAGTCTATTGAACAGGCAACTCTTGACAATCCTGCCAAATATATGCACAGGATAAAACATAGCTGGTCTTGTATTTCCACAGAAATGTGAATCCAACACACTGTCAAAAAATCTTAAGAGGATAGGAATATCCAGAGAACAATGTCTCTAAAAACTGGAAAAAAAAACCTCAAGTCATTAAGATCATGTTTAAAGGTAAAAGAAATAGTTGTAAGCTGGAGTTTTGTTCATATCATTACCTTCAACATAGAGTTAGCTAAATCTTGCTTCCAAGTGCTGCATTAGAATTTACCAATGGGGCCAGGGAGATGGGTACAGGTGCTTAAGTGTCATCTGACTTTGATCTTTGGAACCCACATAGTGGGAGGAGAAAACACACTGCAATGAGTTTTCTCTGATCAACAGAGGGCATTAAGGGGCAGATTCCCTCCTTCCCCATGCACACGTCAAATTAAACCAAATGATTCCTTAAAATAATTTTTAAAAATGAGTTTAGGTGTACTGAATTATAGCCCATCCTTTTCCAGATGCAGTATGTTTGCAAGCTTCTCCCTTAAAGTCTTGAGATAGCAGCTCCTTTTTTTTTTTTAATTCACAATTCACTTCTCCTCTTAATTAGTAGCTTCAGTGTGATTTTCTCTCTTTTAAATTGAGCAGGATGTGTAGTTAAATGGGGTTTTTTGACATTCCTGCCCTGGAGACAGATTCAAAATAGAGGCAGAAGACAATAGAGAGATTGACTCTATACTTCATGGATGCAATCGAGGCAAATTCTCGTAATTACAGCGTCCGTCCAGCATCACTTTGACTCTTGGCATCTGCATTCCGAGCGTCAGTGAAATCATAAGGAACAAACAAGATGTGTAGGGTGCTTATGGAGCGGTGCGTTCTATTAACACTGGGTGCTGCAGAGCGTTAAGCATCACTTGCTAATTTTAAAATTTCCATGAACTGTGGAAATTAAGCCTAATAATTATTTAAAGACTATAGTGGTGATGAGGCCACTTTGTCCTGCATTTTAAACAAAAACAAAGGCAGAGGGATGCTTCAACTCAGTTTCCACAGTGTGCTTGTCACCTGGCAATTCTGTCAGCACCTACCTGGTGCCTTTTACAGCTAGAAAATTTCCTGACATATTATTCTCAAAGTAAAGGACTCCTCGGTTCACATTTTGATTCCTTGCTACCTTTATGCTTCTTTCTGCTGTTGTGGCAACTATGTGTTGGAGGCCTTTTGTTCCTAGATGTAAATGTCATAGAACATTGCTGAACACCCTATGTGGCCACCAGGAAACAGTAGGTCTAATTGAATAAAATGTTGAACATATTAACTTTCTTAAAGAACAGCCATTTTTTCCTATTATAGATTCTTCTAAATAACAACCCAGAAGAGCCATTTGTTGTTGTTGTTGTTGTTGTTGTTGTTTTTGTTGGTTTGTTTTTTAGGGCTTTTATGGAAAACAATTTTCTAAAAGGAGGCTTGTTAGAACCCCAGGCAGAGCACAGCATCTTTCACTGTGTTAGCCCCATGTTAACAAATACAATTGAAAACCAAATCAGCCAGAACTCACAGTACTAGATTGAAAACATGAACAGACAAGAGAGGGGAATTAGCGATTGTCAAGAAGGTTTATGTGAAAAAGTTTTTGTAATATATTTTAGCTTGATTGCCAAAGATGAGGTGAAAACTTTGATAAGCATATCCTCTGCTTTCATGTTCTTGTCAGATTTGTTTATCTATTTGTTTGTTTATTGTTTTTTGTTTTTTGGGGTTTTTTGCAATTTCCTTTCAATTCATAAGTGATTTCAAAAGATGTTTGAATATTTTACTTTACAGACTGAGGATACTGAATATCAACTCCCTGAGCTTAATCTGGGAAATGCCAAGTTTTATTAGGGAGTCAGTTATTTTTTCATTTATCCTGAAGAGAAAGTTGTGTTGGAAGAGAGGGAGCATTCTGTTAATAATTATTTCCACACAAGTTGGATGTCATCAGCAGTGGAACACAATAGGCCCACAATATAGCAATACTATGTGTGAATTCCTGTTTCCCTTAATTACTTCTTTTATTTTATTTTAATTATTTTATTTATTTACATTCCAGTCATTGCCCATCTCCCTGTCACCCCTCCCATAGTTCATCATCCCACTCCTGGCCTGTTGCTTCTGAGGGGGTGTCCCCAGGTCTTCCCCTTCCCTGGGGACTCAAGCCTCTCAAGGATTAAGCACATCTTCTCCCACTATGGCAGACCAGGGAAACTGCTGCTATTTATGTGCCAGGGGCCTTAGACTGACCCCTGTATGCTCCTGGTTAGTGGCTCAGTCTCTGGGATATCCCTGAGCTCTGGGTTAGTTGAAACTGCTGATCTTCCTATGGGGTCTCATTCAACTTCTTCAATCAACTAAGTTCCAGTGCTCTACCTCCCTGTCTGGCCTCCTCTACAGTAGCTTCTTTTTCTTGTCTGCTGTTGTGCGAGTTGGGCATGTCCTATCTCTGACTCATTCTGTCAAATCTTTTTCAGATTTGTCACTTTGTTTTACCCTCAGTTAGACTTCATTGTTTGGGATTAAGTGTGTATACTAAAATTGTGTCTGTGTTCCAGCCAGAGGGATTACAGATGTTTACTAAGGGTCTGTGTACATTCCAGCTGGATCACCCAGACATGGTTCTTTCGAACTGATCCCTTGCCAGAGTAGCCATGTTGCAAAATTAAAATTCCTCTACAGTGACCCAGTATGATTTATCTCCCCACTGATCTTGGGATCAGATTATTATTGTCCCTTTTTTGATTGCTTCATTAAGGTTAGGATTAAGGTCCATAATAATATTTACTTTGATCCTTTTATATTATATTACATTCTGTGGACATTATAATATATCCACACACCCTACAATACACAAGGCAAGTGGATTGGAGAAAATGTGGAAATTCATTTCAAACTATGCCATGAACAGGATAACTAAGTGGACTTTGTGGTAATATTAATCAAATCTGTAGTAATCAAATTCTGAAGTTGCCTTGCTAGAATGCAGGCCTATCTACGCCAACCTAGTCTGAGTGATTTATCCCACCAAGAGCTGTTATGGATTCTTGGCATTTTTAGTTAATATTAAATGTCAAGTAGACTGAGTTGAATGGCATGCTCTGAATAGATCTGTGAGGATATTTCCAGGAAATAGTAAGGGAAGGGTGGACCTTCTAAGTGGGTGACCCTTTTGGTGGTAATACAGCCGTGAAGAGGTAAGAGGAGAAAGCAGTCATACATGCTTGCCAGACTTCTGTCCTTGTTTGAAATGGATTTATCTCTTCCCTGTTATTCTCCAGCTTCTTCAGATTCCAGCCTAAAATGACCACCAGGGGTTACCCACGTTTTCCAGGATATCAGCACTGCTGAAGGATTCAACTCTACTAGGAAGCTTCTTGGTTCTCAATTTCTTTAATATGCAGACATCCATTACTGGATTATGCATCCCCCATTCAATAAGTTAATCTAATAAATACCTTTAACCATACATATTTTTTCTATGTATTACATTCCTCTAGAAATCTGTGACTAGAGCATCTAGAACTGCCTACTTTTACATTCAGGAAGAGAAACCATGCATTACATTCTTAGAGAACTTGTAGGATGAAGAGAGCAAGGCAGACTATAAATAATGAAGAGTAGGAATAGAGGAACATTTCAAAGTCTTAGGCATTAGACTTTAACTAAAGCATGACTAAATAAAAGGCACACAAATCTGAAGGTTACTGAGTGCAAAACTTCATGTTTTGAAATATATTCTTAGCAGCCTCTGATAGGCTCTTTGTTGTTGCAGCCCCCAACCTCACCCCACAGCTTCACCTGCTTCCGAGGAGGCCTGCTCTAACCTGGGACTCCTAGGACAACCAGCACAGAGACAACCAGCTTGGCCTCTGCTTCACCCGGTTGGAGCTCCATCTTCCTTCTGGTACTCATCTCCACCTGCAACAGAGGATAAGCTTGTCACCCCTACCAAACAGCTCCACCTGTCTCTCAGGAGGCCTGCTCCAACCTGGGACTCCCAGGCCAACCAGCACAAAAGACAGCCAGATGGCAAAAGACAAGTACAAGAACATAATCAACAGAAAACAATACAATATGGCCCCCATCAGAATCCAACTCTCCAGCTGCAGCAAGCCCTGGCTATCCTAACATACCTGAATAGCAATATTGTGACCTTAAATCTCATCTCATGAAGATGATAGAAGCATTTTTTTTTTTTTTTTTTTTTTTGGTTTTTCGAGACAGGGTTTCTATGTATAGTCCTGGCTGTCCTGGAACTCACTTTATAGACCAGGCTGACCTGGAACTCAAAAATCCGCCTGCCTCTGCCTCCTGAGTGCTGGGATTAAAGGTGTGTGCCACCACACCTGGCTATGATGATGATGATAGGGACATTTAAAGAACATACAAAGAAATACAGGAAAACACAATCAAACAGGTAAAGGAAATAAATAAAATGGTCCAAGACCTAAAAATCGAAATAGAAGCAATAAAGAACACAGAAATGAAGATGGAAAATCTTGGAGAAAAAAAAAAAAAAAGAACTACAAATGCAAGTATCACCAACAGAAAGCAAGAGATTGAAGAAAGAATCTCAGGAATACACGATAGCATAGAAGAAACTGATACATCAGCCAAAGAAAATGACAAAGGTAAAAGTTTCTAACTCAAATCATCCAGGATTTTGGTAAAATGTGAAAAGAACTAACCTAATAATAACAGGAATAGAAGAGGATGAAGATTCCCTATTCAAAGGGTGAGAAAACATCTTTACCAAAATCATAGAATAAAAGTTCTCTAACCTAAAGAAACACATAACAACAGAAACTGAGGAAATTCAAAGAATCATAAGGTCATATTTCAAAAGTCTGTACTCCACAAAACTTGAAAATCTAAATGAAATGGAGGACTTTCTAGACAGATACCACTAAACCAACGTTAAATCAAGATCAGGTAAATTATCTAAATAGTCCCATATCCCCTAAGGAAATAGAAAAGCAGTCATAAAAGCCTCCCAGCCCCCAGAAGTCGAGGGCCAGATCATCTTGGTGCAGAATTCTATCAGAATTTCAAAGAAGAGGTAATACCAATACTCCTCAAACTATTCCACCAAATAAAAACATAAGGAACACTTTCTAATTATTCTATGAGGGCACAGTTATACTAATACTGAAACCACACAAAGACTCAACAAAGAAAGATAATTTCAGATTAATTTCACATATGAACATCAATGCAAAAATATTCAATAAAATTCTCACAAACAGAATCTAGGAACACATCCAAAGCATCACTACTCACAGTCAAGTAGGCTTCAACCCAGGGACACAGGGGGGATTCAATAAAAAAAAAATCCACAATATCTTCCTCTATCTATAAAAGTGAAAGAAAAAAGAACACACAATTATCTTATTAGATGCTGAAAAGGTGGACAATAAAAATCCAACAGGCATTGATGATAAAAGTTTTGGAAAGATCAGTGATTCAATGCACATACTTGAACATAATAAAAACAATACAGCAAGTCAATAGGTAACATCAAATTAAATGGAAAGAAATGTGAGGCAATCCCACTAAAATCAGGGACAAGAGAAGGCTGCCAATTCTCCCCATATCTATTCAATATAGTACTCGAAGTTCTAGCTAGAGAACAAAAGAAGATCAAGGGGATATGAATTAGAAAGAAGAAGTCAAGGTATCACTATTCAAGGATGATATGATAGTATAAATAAGCAACCCAAAAATTCTACCATTCTCCTACAGCTGATAAGAACTTCAACAAAGTGTTTGGATATAAAATTAACTCAAAGAAATCACTAACCATCATTTATACAAATGACATATGGGCCAAGAAAGAAACAACATCCTTCACAATAGTCACAGATAACTTAAAATATCTTGGTACAACTCTAACCAAGAAAATGAAATATCTGTATGAATAGAACTTCAAGACCTTGAAGAAAGAAATTGAAGAAGATATTAGAAGACAGAAAGATCTCCCATACTCATAGATTAGTAGGCCTAATGAAAATGACCATATTTTCATAGAAATCTACAGATTCATTGCAATCCCCAACAAAAATCCAAGACAATTTTTATAGACCTTGAATGAGCAATTTTCAACTTCATATGAGAAAAAGAACCACAGGATAGCCAAAAGAATCTTGAACAATAAGAGAACTTCTTGAGTAATCACCATCCATGACCTCAAGCTGTACTACAGAGCAATAGTGATAGAAACTGCCTGATATTGGTACAGAAACAGACAGGTTGACCAATGGAATAGAAATAAGACCCAGAAATAAACTCACATATCTATGGAAACTTGATTTTTAATAAACCAAAATCATACAGTAGAAAAAAGAAATCATCTTCAACAAATGGTGCTGGTCTAATTGGATATTTCCATGTAGAAGAATACAAATAGAACGTATTTATCACCCAGCACATAGCTCAAGCCCAAGTGGATCAAGGGCCTTAACATAAAGCCAGATACACTAAATCTAGTAGAAGAGAAACTGGGAATAGCCTTAAATGCACTCATATAAGAAACAATTTTCTTTAGAGAACAACAATGGCTCAGGCTTCAACATCAATTGAGAAATGGGACCTCATGAAACTGAAAAGCTTCTGTAAGGCACTGACAAAACAGCTGCCTACTGTCTGGGAAAAATCTTTACTGATCCTATATCAGACAGAGGGCTAATATTCAAAATATATAAAGAATTCAAGAAGTTAGACTCCAACAAGCCAAATAACCCAATTAAAATATGGGTGACAGAGTTAAACAGTGAGTTCTCAACAAAAAAAAATATGGAATGGCCAAGAAGCACTTAAAGAAATGTTCAAAATCTCTAGTGATTAGGGAAATGCAAAGCAAAACTACTCTGGGATTCCATCTTATGCCACTCAGATTGGCTAAGATAAAAAAACTCAAGCAACAGCACGTGCTGATGAGGATGTGGAGAGAGGAATACTTTATTGCTGGTGGGATTGCAAACTTGTACAACCACTCTGAATATCAATCTGGTGGTTTCTTGGAACTCAGAAATAGTTCAACCTGAAGACAAAGTGATACTGCTCCTGAGCATATACCCACATACCACAAGAACACATGCCCCACTATGTTCATAGCAGCTTTAATATTAATAGCTAGAAACTGGAAACAACCCAGATGTTCTCAACTGAAGAATGGATCTAGAAAATGTGATTCATTTACATGATTGAACACTATTCAGCTATTAAGAACAAGTACATTATGAATTATGCAGGCAAATGGATAGAACTAGAAAATATCATCTTGAGTGAGGTAACCCAGGCCCAATGGTATGCAATCACTGATAAGTGGATGTTAGTCATAAAATGCAGGATACCCATGGTATAAACACAGACCCAGAGAAGCTAAACAAAAAGGAAGCCTCATGTGAGGATGCTTCAATTCACGTAGGAGTGGGGACAAAATAGTAGGGAAGGCAAAAAGAGGGAGGGATTTGGGTGGGAGAGAGGAGGAAGGGAGATTGGGGCAGAGGATCATGTGTGGAAAAAGACAGGAGAGAGAGCCAGAGGACCATGAGAATGAATGGATATCTGCAGCTGCACCATGGGCAAGCACAGTCCCTGACACTATTAATGATACTGAGTTATGCTTATAGGCCTAGCATAACTGTCCTCTGAGAGGCTCTACCCAGAAACTGACTGAGACAGATGCAGATACCCACAGCCAAACATTGGACAGAAGTCATAACCTTTATTGAAGAGTTTGGGAGGATTGAAGGCCCTGACAGGGATAGAAACCCCCACAGGAAGACTAATAGAGTCAACTACCCTGGACCCCTTTGGGATCCTTGCTCAGAGACTGAGACACCAATCAAAAAGCATACACAGACTGTACTGAGGTTACTGGCATAGATGTAGCAAAGGACTTCCTTCTCCTGCCTCACTGGGAAAGGATGAGCTGAATTTGGAAGAGACTTGATGCCCCATGGTGAGGGTTACTCAGCCTTGGCCCCACCCTCTCAAAGGAAGAGTAGGGAGGGGAAGGGACTCTATGAGGGGGCAGCATTTGAGATTTAAATTAACTAATTAAAAGAAGTAAAAAATATTCACATTTCTATAAATATTATGTGATGAGTACTAGGAAGAAAACTGTCAACATTAGCATAGTTTTGAAGCATTAATTAAATAACAAGTTGAGATGGGTCAACAGCTTAGAGCATTGACTTCTCTTACAGAGGTCCTGAGTTCAATTCCCAGCAACCACATGGTGC
This sequence comes from Mus caroli, assembly GCF_978045245.1. Taxonomy (NCBI): domain Eukaryota; kingdom Metazoa; phylum Chordata; class Mammalia; order Rodentia; family Muridae; genus Mus; species Mus caroli. The sequence continues at coordinate 35,654,076 of NW_028227273.1, forward strand.
CTCACAACCATCTGTAATGGGATCTGATGTCCTCTTTCAATGTCTTTGAAGAAAACTATATATGATATATTTACTCATGTAAATAAAATAAATATATCATTTAAAATAAACAGCAAACAAAAATCAGCAAATTTCATTGTAATATCAATAATCAGCATAGATCTTATAGTTTCATTACATGTATGCATTTTATAGTTATACCTAGTAATACTATGTTTACTAGAATAATCTGATAGACTACCTTTGTCTTATTTTGTTTTATAAAATTTCAGACGCTCTTTATAGTTTCTTCTAAATGCTCTTCTCACTATCAATTTAACAGAGATTATTTCAAATGTAGATGTCTCATTATAGCTAAATATTCATTTATAAGACTTTTAGAAAGCTGTATTTGAGTATCACTGAGATAATTAATTTGAGCTCATTAGATAACCACAGGAAATCTCTTCAAAATAAACTACCCCTATGATATATTTCTTTTGTTTTTATGCTTGTTTGACATTGAGTCTCATGTAGCACAGTTTCGTTTTAACGTTGTGTATTTGAGATTTCCCTTGAACTCCTGGTCATTGTGCTACAAGTTCTCAGTTATTGGGATTACAAGCATACAGTGATATATCTAGGTGAATTTTATATTCCTAATCAAACATATGCATACATTGTGGTTCAGGGATTGCCAGTTTGTTTCATGTGGTGTGAAACAAGCAATACTCTAATTCTTTTTTTTTAATATTTTTATTAGGTATTTTTCCTCAATTACATTTCCAATGCTATCCCAAAAGTCCCCCATACTCTCCCCCCCACCCCCCTACCCACCTACTCCCACTTTTTAGCCCTGGTGTTCCCCTGTACTGGGGAATATAAAGTTTGCATGTCCAATGGGCCTCTCTTTCCAGTGATGGCCGATTAGGCCATCTTTTGATACATATTTAGAGCAACACTGATATACCTTCAGTAAATGTTATCAGCTGAAGATGGGGAATTCTTCTCATTTACATAGAAGTTTAGTTTAGTCAGGAAAGTTTCAGGTATCCTGTATCCATGTGACTTGCAGCTTGTCCATACCTAGGGGCTTCTAAACACCTGCATCCATCAATTGGTAGAGAAAATGTGGCAAAACCAACAATTTTTTTTCCTGAAAGAATGGCTTAGAAATAACACAGAATTACCCTCACAGTTCCATTTGTGTGACCGCATTTAAATGTAAGCAGGGTGTGAGGATTTATTTTATGTCAGGTAGCCACGCCCCAGAGACATGGCTATTCTCACTTCTAGCTAACATGATATTTTCTGGGCATTCAGCTACCTTAGTTACAGTGCATAGCACTGTGAAGACCATTTTTTAAGTCTCTTCCTGTCATTTGAATAGTACCAAAGATTAATTGTAATCGATGCTTCTTTCATGTCTTTTGTGTTATAAACCCTGCTTTTTTTCTCATGTCTAATTAGGAGAGTAAGAAGAGCAGTGAATACCACACAGGTTTGTGAGAGGAAAGAAAAGGGTAACTTCTTAGAGTAAAACATTAATAAACAGATATCAAAGAAGAGCAGTTGAGTTAAGACTTACTGGTCCTATGTCTCATACTGCATTAACATCTTCCCTGTGGAAGGGAGAACTTGTTAGAATGCTTATACTCTGTGGAACTATGTTTTTCTAGTTGTAACATAAAGGATTACAGGATCATTGATTGATTCCTAGATTCCCTACCATAAAAAAAACAATGTTACAAAAATAAGATTTGATGTTTCAATAAAATATAGCAGTATATTGACCAAACAATGTGCTGAATGGTCATGTCCTAAGTATATTTTTACTTATTCTTTTTTTAGTATTAAAAATAATTTAGAGAATTTATTACTAGTATTGTAGTGCCTCAATAAGTATTACTAGTGCAGCTTGAATTAAACGGATCATTCAGTGAGTATTGATTGTCCTATATTCCGTACATTATACTTGATCATATGTGTATTGGGTGTGTGTGTGTGTGTGTGTGTGTGTGTATCTGCATACATGTTTATGTGCATGTCTCAAGCTCAAACGTAGAGAAGAAACAAGACCCTCAGACACAAACCCAAACCAACTCTAAGGAAAAGCTGTTAACGGTCTGTTATTCAAGGCCCAGAAGCCACTGTAAGAAGCTACTCTATATTATGAATCCTAATTAGGTCATTCTATTACATCTGTGCATCTGTGAACTCAGACCAAACAGCCATAAAACATCATTTCCTAGTATTCCACAAAGTACCCTTCTTCAGCTTCAATCCCCCATCCCTTGGTTTCCTTCCTGGAGAGTGAAAATTATGTAGCTTACCCAGAGCTCCCTAAATGCCTTAAGTACCAATTAAGCCATTGCTCCATAGCAATAAAATATCCCAACTTCTGAGAACTAACCATATGAACATAAGGTAATGAAGTCAATTCAATTATCCATGGTAAGGGATGACAAGGAAAAATAAGACTAAATTAAATCTACAGGTGTCTCCAAACCACATTTTTTCCGTTCACCTACACTCTTAACTAGCACTGCTAATAAGCTACAGCACGGATAGATTTGAATTTTATTACTTTCCGTCTCCACCTGCTACTCTTGTGTGGCTTAAGTGCTAATGGGCAGTCAACCACCTTTTAAAATACAAGAAAAGCAAAGGCTGGACCATGCAATCAATAGACTGGATAATTAGCCCCTGAGTAATTGGGAGTTAACTGTCTCATATTAACTTCACCCCATTACTCCCAGAGTATGAACAAGCCAGAACAAGATGGACACGATATGAGAGGGCTGGAGTAAACGAGGAAAAGAAGCTGGTCTCTGTGGCTTAGGGCTATCATATGATGCAAACTCTAATGACAGAAAACCAGGTAAGAACACAGCCAAGCAAGGCAGAGGGCAATTCAAAACATGACAAGATAGTCTGTAAGAGCTATAAAAGAGTTGTTTCCCACAGCATCAAATTCTCTCTCCTCTCTGTCTCTGTCTCTCTGTCTCCTGCAAAAAAAAAAAAAAAAAAGAGAGAGAAGAAGAAGAAGAAGAAGAAGAAGAAGAAGAAGAAGAAGAAGAAGAAGAAGAAGAAGAAGAAGAAGAAGAAGAAGAAGAAGAAGAAGAAGAAAAGAAAAACACCAAGAATCATTCTAGGCTTTGGCTGTGTTCCCCAAGGATTGGGTAATTATGCAGGTATGATTTCCAAGGAGAAATAAATATTTTTCAGTTAGTAGACACTGTCACTGGGCTTTGATTCAAATGTGCATAATTTTTGAACAGGAAACATAATGAAAGAAATGTTTCACAAATTACTATAAAGCCCAAAGGCATACCTGGCATTCTTCTACATGAAGTCATTGTCTATCATAAGCCAGGAATGTCAGCTGAGTGCCAGTCCTGGAAAATGCTTTTCTCTTTGCAGTATCAACACTTGTTTAAAAAAAAAAAAAAAAAAACCATCCTGAAACTATACATACATATATATTACAACTATATGTGTGTGATATGAAGATTCAAAAAAAAAAGAATCTATAAAGCAAAGAGTTGGGGGAGGAGTGGAAAATGTTAGAGGGCCATTAGGAGTGTGGGGGAGGAAAGCGAAGGGCTAAGTAATGTAATTCTATCTCAGTTAATGTAAAAAGAAAATTAAAGAAAAACTAAACTTAAATAACGGTAGTATAAAATATGATACAAGCCTGTTTTCTTTTCCAAATCTTAAAGTTCGTTATTTTCCATAGGGGAAAAATATTTTATTTATTTATTTATTTATTACTTACTTACTTACTTATAGTTATATCATGCCCCCTTTCCTTTCCTCCCTCAAAATGTCCCCATATACATTCCTTGATTTCTTTCACATTCAAGATTTTTATCCAGTTTTTAATTGGTTATCTTATTTATTTACATTTCAAATGTTATACTCCTTCCTGTTTCCTCTCCACAAACCCCCATCCCCTCTCCCTCCCTCCTTTTGGTTTGTTGTTGTTACATATATACATGTTTGTATAACAACTTAACAATATGTATTTACACATAGGTTGTTAAATATTTAAAAACAACCTGCTACTGAGAAACTTTCCTTGTGGCTGAGAAGAAGCAAGTAAAGGAAGTAAGGAATTATCCTGGCTCAGATTTTAATGAGATATACTCTATTATGGTCAAAAGAAATGACAGTGGGTGCGCATGCCCATGCAGCAGCTTTCTGACTCCTGCAGAATGTCAATCCGAGGTCAGGCAGCATTGTTTTGGATAAGGAATAACCCACTAGCTCCATCCCTGTGGTCTAAGCTGGTCACCTTGGCCACATGTTCCATAAAAATATTAGTCAAGAAGGCTTGAGAAGCTAGAAGAATCTTCTCTAAACATAATTTTAATATGACAGTGAGTTTCAATGATAACTTTCGGGGGTCAGAAAGTTACTGAATCATCAGATAGAAGAAAAAACAAAAGTGTTTCTTTTTAATGGTAATAGGTAGAGAGCAACCATTCTAGACTCTCTATTTAGTTGGACCAATATCAAAGGGCAAGGTAATCATTGAACAATGGTAGGAAATGTGTGGTTACTAAGAGAATGTGTTGTTTGAGCTTCACTTCAGGCTAGTGGTATGATTATAACGTAAGAGTCTATTTCACCCATAGTATAAAATGTCAGATTTCTTTGAAAGTAACTGTATCAAGGATTATTTAATTTTAATGGTGGTAATTTATTAATACAATTTACTTATCTTGATAAACCTCCTTTATATTCTGTGAACAATGAATTTCTCTTAAATATAATTTTAAGCTAACTTGAGTTTATACTATGTGCTTATTTTAATATTTGCCATACATGAATAAAATAATAGCAATAAATTGACACTTTCTCAGTGGATATGTGCTATGAATAAATAATAATAAGTGCAAAATAAAATAAAAATGGCATAGTATTTTCACATAAGCAATTTATGATTCCCAGTAAGTATAAATTTTAACATAACAATAATAATTTAAAATTTTTTAAAGCAATCACTTAGATGCCATGCCCATGTTTAATAACACAGGTAGAAACCTTGGAAACTAGTAACCTGGTAATGAAAAGCTGTAAAAACATTAACAAAGGCTGTGTTAGTTGTTATCTTATTATTCTTCAGTTCCAAACACATAAAAAAGAGCCCCTTATGTACTTGGTTCTTCTTTCTTTCCTTCTTTCTTTTTGTTTCTTATTTCTTTTCTAGATAAACAACGACAGTTTTGCTGATAACACTGGAAAAAAAATATCACAGGAATGAAGGAAGTCCTCTCTGTACTCTGGTGTGCACCTTAAATCCACTTCAGCACCTGTAGCTTCTGCAGTATCACAGCTCAGCTGAACAAGAAGGTACTAGGTGCCTAGAGTTTCCCTACTCACCCATCTCACTTGGTTATAGTTGAAGGGCTCTGGAGAGTTAACTGATAGTGAACGCCTTTCTCCAACACTCTTGGACCTGATTTGAGGAAAAAAAAAATCTGCCAACACAGAACTACAATAACTTCTCTGTCATCAGGTGGGTCAACATTGGACTATCTTAGCAAGGTCTGCACCTCAAATTGGGAGTGGTAACTCTACCACAAGTTTCTATTTAATCTCCAGCACACTAAGTCATCCATTACACTTTAGCCTCAGAATCCTTCTTGTTCCCTGGCCAATGCCTGAACCATAATGTTCTCTGTCACAACTGGCAACTGACTATCACTTTCCATCTTCTTTCAAAGCTACAGATTCTGTCTTTAAAATGAACTCTGGCTTATACAAACAATTTATCAACTACTATGATTCTCCACAGTGCTGACAATTGAAAAGATAAATACAAACTTCTGGGAGGAAATGCTCTGAAAACAGCATTTTAAAGTGCTATCGTTGGATGCATATTCTTTTTAGAGGTATTTGTCATTTACCTGGATTCTTCTAATTTTGTGAACATTTTAAATTATACCTTACCTCCTACTGTGGGACTGGAACTCTCCTACATAAATACATGCAAGCTTTTCTAACATATGTTCAATGTTTGTGTCAGTCAAAAAAACAAAAACAAAAACCAAAAAACAAAGCTCAATAAGTTCTGAGTCTGAAATCTTTGCTTAAATACAAACTCTAATATGCAAATATACCACACTGGCCTAAATTACGAAATGGTTAAGAATTTTCTTAATTAAGGGCTGAAGAGATGGCTGAGCAGTTAAGAGCACTGATTGCTCTTCCAGAGGTCCTGAGTTCAATTCCCAGCAACCACATGATGGCTCACAACCATCTGTAATAGGATCTGATGCCCTCTTCTGATGTGTCAGAAGACAGCAACAGTGTACTCACATACACAAAATAAATGTTTTTTAAAAATTGATAATTAAAAAAAGAATTTTCAAATTAAAATCTTTTATTTCCAAAGCAGTAACCATCAGAAATGCATTCCCTCCTTTGATTTGCATCATGCCAATCTTGTCTACTCAGTCAAGGTGCTTTTTCAGCACACAGGAAAAGAGCCACAGCAGGAATAAACTGCAATTCAAAACGAATCAGCATCCAGCTTGCAGGCCACTGTGAATAGAACATTTGAGCATTATTAGCTAAATATTTTTCTGAAAGTACTCTTGAGTTTAATGTGTGACCATAATAATATGTTACTGTTGCAACATCTGAGAATAAAGTCTGTGTACATGTGTGTACATGTGTATGTGCAGGCAGGAATGCTCATATTAGAGTAGGTATGGCTGGATATCTCAGTTATTTTTCCATTTTCTTCTTATATATAGTTCTGTGACTCATGTCTCACTTTAGATTTTTTACATGATCTAAGAATAGTCAGCCTCTACACACTAATTTTTCTTGGTGCATGACAAGTTTAGTCATTTGGTTAAGGACAAGCCCCTCACCTTGAGGAATCGAGAAATAGAGACAATCAAAAGAGTAAATCAGATCCAAAGCTCCTCAAGTCAGTTTTACCTACCTGAGAGATCTTGTATATACATGCATATATTTTCTTACTCCTAAGCAAATCATGCTCTTTAGATTGTTTTACTGAATGTCTAATATATGTTCCTGCTAATTCTCTAATCAAAAGCATTTATTTCAGCAATATACTTCATTTTGGTAACAAAGTCCTCAATATTGAACAAAACAAAGCAAAATTAAGTGCCTACAAGTAGAATATGAAATACAAAACGAGAACAAAGGAGCATGAAAAAACATAGAATTGGGAATATCAATTTTTTAATAATATTTTGGGCTAAGCAAATTCCTTTTGACTCAGTCCTTGTTTTCCTTTTCTCAGAGGAAACTCATTGCTATTCACAATCCTTAGAATCATTACAGTGGGACAAAGACTGCATGAAGTTCACCTGGATATACCAAAGATCACAACCACGCTAAAAGCTTAAGATCCTCAGATTAAAAAGGATTACAATAAACATCAAAGTAGATTTAGCATCTTGGCTGCCTATGAATTCTATATCTTATTCTCAATCATGCATATAAATTTCTACAAGGGCAATAATTAAAATAGCTTATGTAAAACCCAGGTTTTATTGTAAAATCTTAGAAAAGTATTTTCTACCACTGTGTAAATCACAACATAAACATTGTTTTGTCAAGAAATCTAAAAAAGCTTAGACTTTTTTCACGATTATATAAGAACAAAATATTATTCCTAATGGAAAGGATGGAGACTTTCCTAGCACACAATATTTTGTTTTTCATGCTAAGTAATTCAGTTGGGGAGATTTTAACGAAGTTTAGTGAGTTTTGCCAAAATAGTTTACTGCCTTCAGTGATGTGACCATATAAACCAGTCAGTAGTGGCACAACCTTTAACCACAACATTGGGAGTCAGAGTCAGAGGCAGGCAGATGTCTGTGCGTTTGAGACCAGCCTGGACTACAGAGAGAGTTCCAGAACATACAAAACTACATGAAGAAAATATGAAGAAAGAGAGAAAGAAAGAAAAAGAAAGGAAGAAAGGAAGAAAGGAAGAAAGAAAGGAAGAAAGGAAGAAAGAAAGAAAGAAAGAAAGAAAGAAAGAAAGAAAGAAAGAAAGAAAGAAAGAAAGAAAGAAAGAAAGAACTTACTAGTGAGTTTACTTTAACCAGGAACAAATATTATGAACCTTAATATTTTCCTCTCACTAAAAATATTCAAAGGTACATTTAAAGTATTACAAAAATATGAAAGTATTTCTATGCTCTATTTTAGTATAATTGCAGACTACCACTTCTGCACATAGTTCCAGTACATGAAGTTGACTGGGGGGGGGGAGCAACAGGGGTCAAGACACCTGCTGCCAAGGCTAACATCATGAGTTTCATCCTCAGACCCCACAAGGTGTAAAGAGAGACCTTTCTCCTACAAAGTGTCCTTTGATCATCACGTGTGCATGCTAGGAGGTGCACCTTACATCTCACTGAATATACTAATAAATGTAAGCAAAATTTTACATTTAAATCCATGACTTCTTCTTTTTTTCATTGATTTTTACTGCATGCATATAATGTATAGACATTTATATTTCTAAATATAACCAGCTCAGTCTATATAATGTTACTTGTATGCAAGTTTGAATGTATGACCATTAGCACTGGACAAATGATCAGTTTGCTCTTCCTTGGGGAAGGCCCCCCCATCCCATTTCCAATTTTTCTTAACTCTCTTCAGTGTGCAGCATAGGGTTGAGACCTCTTGGGCTTTTCAACCATCCAATTTGGCTCATCCATTCATGCTGTCCTTATTCAGCTCATGTTTCAGCAGTAATACTGTTGAGACTTGGGGATAGCTTCTGACATTACCAGGAAACATAATCCCACACCAAACTCCTTGATCCTCTGGTTCTTACAATTTCTCCCCTCTTCTGCAATGTTCCCTGAGCCTTAGGGACAGAAGTGTTTTGTAGATGTACTTTCTGGAACTGGGAGCCACAATCTGAATTTTGATTGGAGGTGGAAGGGAGGTAAATGCAGGAGAGAAGTAGATAAAATGACAATAAAGATATCTGAGGAAGCTACACGGAATCAAAAAATTAACAATGTACCTAAAGAAAAAAATCTATAACACATGTGATTCTGGATATAAATATAGGTTGACACCTAACAAAACCCCAATACCATACACAAGAAGCAATTTTTGAGATGTTTGTCAGGATTGCACAAGAGATGCACAAAGCATACAGCCTATAAGAGTTATCCTTGGTTTCCCCTGAGATGCAGAATAAGGTCTTATTGCTGAAGACTATGCACTTCAGAAAGAAGACCAGAAACTCCCCAGAGCAGGAACTAACCTGAATGCCTCTTCCCTGAGGACTAGCTTTTATAGTGCTATGCGAATACCTTTCCCCACCCTACTGCCAAAAAAGGGGAGACAACCAGAATACTCCCAGCTGTTATGCCAATGAACTACATTAATGACCAGCACTGGAAGAGAATACTAAGCAGTAACACACATAACCATGGCAGTCTCTAACAGTTCCCTAATTGTACTTAAGATCCTCTTAACAGGAAAGGAATCATTTCAGGCACTGGAAACCTAGCTAACTATTCGATAAAGCCATGATTTTTGGAGGAAAGTCTTCAACCACTAATTTACTAAACCATCATAATCCCTAAGAATATTCTAGAAAAATTTTCCACAGATAAGTGTAATCTTCATATCTCATTCAGAAAACTTTCTTTTTCAGCGATGGGGACCACTACAGAGAGTTCAGTTCCTTAAATATAAATCTTGAAATCTTCCAGGATAATATCTTTACAGAATTAATTTCTACACAACTCAGAATTTCAAACTAAACTAAAAACAGTAACTAAGTAAACATTCTTTATGGTAGAGTGTTTCCAAATGACAAACCTCAGGTGAAATAAATTTGCCATATATGCTTGAAATAAAATGAAATTAGTGTAATTTATCTCTCCATATCTTGATCTTTCAAAATTCCACATCAGAAATTTGAAAAACTCCAGAATCATTAGAAATGGGAAATTGTATTTCTTTGGCAACTCAATGTCTACTTCCACTAAGACCTCTGAATTCTAATTGTTAAGAGGCTAAAACTCTATCAAAAGGAGATTACAAAATATAAAAATTCCAAACAGAAGCCTTGTAGGAAACAGTAAACTCATACCTATGAATATTAAGCAAACTTTAGATTAAATTCTAATTATGAGTTTACTTGTGAATTCCTGTATCTAAAATTGGCCATGTCAGTACCCAGTAGAAAATAACTTAATGATTCATTTTATTTCCTTATATATCACAAAATTCTGATTAAGCTCTCCAGAGATTAACAGACAGTTTCTCCCGAGCACCTGGTTTACACTAGATTTAAAGTATTAAACAAAGTTAATGCTGGAGACCATCACTCACTCACTTATGAATAATGAAAAATTGTAAAACATGTGAGCAAATATAGAAATTGGGAAATGAATTTAAATCACTGGAAAATGAATTTAAGTGAATTTAAATATATTAAACTATTGCATAGTATAGTCAAAGTTTAAAAGTGTGTACAAAATACAGGCTAGTTTAAGGATGAGTTGTATAATGGCAAGAAGGATGATCAATTTGTTATCTTACAAAAATATATACAAAACAGACATGAGTAATAATAAAGACTGTCTGTGGTAAAAGCATAGCAGATACAACCAAATACTGGTTAGTTTTCTATTCCTTCATATGATGTAATTTAATAGTTCACACATACACACACACACACTTTTTTTACAGAGAAGGAGCAACAACTTTGGTTATATAAAACGTAGAGACCATAGTTTTACAGAATCCTTAAAATTTATTGTGCAATTATGAAAAGTTGGATTTCACATCGCAGTGATTTGGGGAAATTATTTCATCACTGCATCTCGGAGAAACCTTCCCAGATTCTTCCCAGCTCCGAATGCTGACTCCCCCTTGAAACATTTTGAAGTGAACCACAGCTGACAGTTTTATTACAAATATGTTGCACTTGTAATTGTTGCATGAAAGAAGGTGATGGAAAAATTTTGCAAAGATATAAAATTGGACTTCAGTTCTGCAGAGAATGGTAAAAAAAATGTTAGTCTTAAAACTAATATCCTGGGAGATGTGTATATCAAGTCAAAAAATCAAATTTGATTTATTATTTACTTTGGGAATTGTTCTTTCTGATCTGGAAAAAAAGAAATACGTGAATGTATTCATTCCACTTTACATACGTGGTGACAACCCACTACTTACAGGTTTCTCTCCAAAAGCTTCACTCTCTGAGGTCCAAGTTGTTTGCAGGGTTCTGGGTGTTGCTGTTTTATCATCTCCCACTGCAATGTACAAATACCACTCTAACCACTGTGCCTTTGGGGATTTCACAAAGCAGTTTCCTTAAAGGTTACAGGTGATGTTTTGTCTTCTAAGAATGTCAGCTCTCTTGACACTTCATGATGTCAATACGGTTGATAGTAAAATTCAGGTAAACATGTTCAACCTGAGAGGATATTTGACCATTACTATTTCTATGTTTGCTAATTGTTTCATATATTAGATTTATTTTTTAACAAGACCTATGTTAAATGTTTTACATAGCATCCATCTTTGTTTTCTTCATTCATTTGCTCTCATCTTTTGGAATTAAAACTGTTTAGAGCCAGGGCATGAGATACTGTCTTTATATGATCTGAGATTTAAAGACATTGCAAGATACTTCCCTAGTAATCAACACACACACACACACACACACACACAGAGAGAGAGAGAGAGAGAGAGAGAGAGAGAGAGAGAGAGAGAGAGAGAGAGAGAGAGAGCATTTACAATTGAATACACTAATACAGGAATGACATTACTTTATTCTAAATATTCAAAAATGGTTCAACATATACAAATCAATAAATACTTTGGAGCACCTATATAGACTTAATCACATGATATTCATGAAAATATGGCAAAAGAGGCTCTTTGACATTATATCTATATTCCTCCATGAAAATATCCCTGAAGAAAAGAAGAAAACCAAGGAGGAGACATAAAAGCTTCTTGAATGAAAATAATTTGAATGCATTTATCAGAACTTTTGATATACAGCAAAAGCAGTTGCATATCTGACTTGGAGCCAACATGCTCTAAATATAAACATTTTAAACATTCCTTTTTTTATTATTTTCTTCCTATGGGTATTTCCTTGCATGTTTATCTATACACCGTATGCATGCCTACAGTCCACTGAGACATGAAAAGGGCATCAAAACACCTGAGACTGGAGTTACAAAGATGGTGAGCTGCCATGAGGATGCTGGGAATTGACCCAACCTGTGTCTTTAGGAAGAATCAGTGAGCTTAACTGCTAACTCATATCTTCAACTCTGAACGCATTCTTTTAAAAGTCAGGAAAGAAATGAAAATGCAGATATTCTTCCCTCTTATTAAATCCAGTGTTTGATCTTAGCTAAAGCAACCAGACAATAGAAAGGAATAAAAGAGATGCTAATAAGAAAGAAAATACTAAAACATTCACTAAGTGAAGATGGCATGATACTGTCCTTAAAATACATCTAGAAATGCTGCCAGAAAACTCTAAATATAATACATATTTTCACTACAAAGTAGGAAGATCTACATAAAATCACTAATAAGTTTTAATATGCTAGCCACAAAATTGCTGAATAGAAAACTATGTCAGGAAAAAATTCCATTTAAAATAGCATATAATAGACAAACAAATAAATGTATCCATTCAGACTGGGCTCCAAACAAAGAGAGGCAAATAAAAGAGATCAGGGTTTGCTACAACAATAAAGTTAACTACAACAACAAAAAACCCAAAGAGATAAAATACCAAGGAATAATAAAATGAAGGGAGTTTAAAATTCTACAACAAAATCTAAATGCTGAAGAGAGAAATTTAAGACAGCACTATTATAGATAAAGCCCTTCCATTCTCCTGAACTGGAACAATTAATATTGGGAGTGATTTTGTAGCCAAATATTATCTATAGATTCAATGTAACCACAGAAAATTCCAATGGTATGCTCATATAACTAGAAAAGGTAATCCCAAGATTCATATGTAAGCACAGAAGACTCTACATGGCCAAACAATCTGGAACAAAAAGAGAAATTTTGGAAGTGTTATAATACCCAACCTTAAATTATACTACATGTATACAAATTATATACTACTTATTGATATTGACAAAACAGCATCGTGTGTCCCTAAAGCAAAACAGGAATGTGGACCAATGAAAAGGTCACACACCTGCCATTACCTAATTTTTAACAAAAACAAAATAAAATAAAACAAATCATAAATAAAACAGCACACACTGGAGAAAAGATAGCTTGTTGTCTGGTTCTAGGTATTCACATGTAGAAAAAAAGGACTAGATTTCTATCTCATCCTAAAGTTTACAAAATCAGTTACAATGTTTCAATGAACTTAATGTGAGGCCTCAAGCCCTAAAAGCCTGGAGCACTAGAAGTAAACTCTTGGGGTACAGACATATGCAAGGACCGGGACTGTTGGAAAAGGTTTCTAATGGCTCATGAAATAATCTCATGAGCTTACAAACAGGCTTGCATAGAATTAAGTTTCTGCATAAATAAAGAATACAATGAACCAGGTGGACAGACAGTCTACACAATGGGAGAAGAATCTTTACCATGTCTCTATCTCAATGTCTTGAATCGTTAACGAACTCTGAGATGTAAACACACACACAAAATCCGCTCAAAAATTAGGCAAAGGGATGAGTAGAGAACAATTTAGAAATACACAGATGGACAATAAATGCATGGAAAATTCCTCTCCAAATCCTTCAGCATTGGAGAGATGTAACTCAAAACTGCACAGAGATTACATTTTATTCCAAGTAGGGATAGCCATCATCAAACATATGAATGGTAATAAACTCTGGTAAGGATGTTGAGGAAAACGAAACCCTTGTTAACTGAGGCTGCAATTTTAAACTACTGCAGATGCTGGGGATCCGCATAGTAGTTACTTAGAAAACTAAAGTAAAACTACCATGTGATCCGATTATATTTCTCTTTATTAAGTATTCAAAGGACATACTATAGACCTATCTTTGTGTCCATTTTTTTTATTGCAGAACTGCTCATAACATATGAAAGTACACCAAATTTCCATCAACAGATTGTTGGGTAAATAATGCATGATGTATACATAAGGGTTTTATTCAGTAGCAAATAATAACTGTATAATCTCATCACAGGAAAATTAACAGAAGTGAAAATCAATGTGTTTAGCAATAAAAGTCAGTCTCAGGATTACAAATATGTATTAGTATCACAGAATCTAAATATTAGAAACATAAACTAATGCATGCTTGACATGAACATAGAAAGATATGAAGAAAAGACTAATTGGAAAGAAGCACAAATAATAAATAGGGGAAAGAAAAACAAAATTTTGGAGTTTTAGTTTGTGAAATCTAAATCCATTGGTCACATACATATAAAGACACACTGATGTAAAATGGACAAGCAAGCAGGCTTGGAAGCCAGATGTAAGCAAGATATAATAATTACAAAAGTATGAAGGGTTGTACTGAAACATTTTTCTGTACCCTAACTAAAAAACTAAATTAGCAAAAAATAAAATGATATATCTGGGTACGAGTAAGCAGATAGTTTAATATCAAAAGTATTTACAAGTTTACATGAAAAAGACAAAATATAAAGGTGGCAATACTTCTGTGTACATGTGTTCTTTTATGCTGGTTATATTAAAAGAATTAACAAAACAACAACAACAAAACAATTGCACAGCACGATTAATCAGGCGATATAATAATATACCAAAGTTTTATCATTTCATAGGACTGCAACTGAGATAAGAACATAACTTCAGTCTGTAATTTGGGTATGGACATATAATCTCACTGTCGAATTACTCATGTATGAACGAGTAATGTGTTTTGTTGTCCCACCACTACTATAAAATACTCACCTCAACCCCATGAGATACTTCAACCCAGTGGACCTACTCCCATGCTTCCTGCTTAAGAACTCTTAATGAATTTTAAAAATATTTCAAAGTCAAATTTTAAAACACTATCAAATAATTAACCTTCCCTCTGCTAATTGGCACAGTTTCAGAATCAAGAGTTGCCTTTATATACTATACTTAAATAGTGCCATGATTTAGAATACGAATAGAATACTCTCAGAATATGCAGCAAATAAGCATTAACCTTTCATCAAGCACACCATTCACCTGTGTAGAAATCTCTGTTAATTTCCCAGTGCTGGTAGATGTGTCAAGCATGTGTTATACTAAAATTTTATATCCTATCAGCAACTGTAGTTTACCATCAGTAGGTAGTGTTTGCTAAATTTGCATATTTTTAACAAAGGATTTTTTCTTTCTCCCTCCCCCCCCCATTTCTGATTGCCAGGATTGCATATTCTTTGACTGTTTTCCTTATTTATGTATTCATGTATGTGTGTATGTATTTATTTATTTATTTATTTAAATCTTTAATTTTTTTCTTTACAGTCCAGTCTTCATCCCCCTCCTGGTGTCTGCCCTCTGACTGTTCTACATCACAAACCTCCCCCCCTCCCCATTTCCAAGAAGATGTCCCACCCCCACACCTCATCCCATCAGACCTCCCACTCCCTAGGGCCTCAAGTCTCTTGAGGGTTAGGTCCTTCTTCTCTCACCCAGTCAAGACCCGGCAGTCTTCTGCTGTATATGTGTTGGGGCCACATATCAGCTGGTGTATGCTGCCTGGTTGGTGGGTTGGTGTCAGAGCAGTCTCTGGAGTTTGGGGGAAGGTTAGTTGAGACTCTGGTCTTCCCATGGTGTCTCGGTCCTCCTCAGCTTTTTCCAGCTTTTCCCTAATTCAACCACAAGGGTCAGCAGCTTCTGTCCATTGGTTGGGTGTAAGTATCTGCATCTGACTCTTTCAGCTGCTTGTTAGGCCTCAAAGTTTTGCTATGAAGTCCCAGTCATCATAGAATTCACTATGTATACCAAGCTGCTCTTGAACTTCCAACCCTCTCCAATAATCATTCTGCTTCTTGCTCCCTGCTGAGATTATTTGCAGGAGCCACCATGCTCAGATCTTAGCACCTATCCTTACTGTAGATGTTTAGTAGCACAGCTTCCAGAATTGGATCACCAAATGGAGCATCAAGTGTTATTTGTTCATCTATTTCCAGTGCCTCCAACTAGAGTTCATGTCTGGGGAGCAGTCAGTGAAGGAAGGAAGCAGGGAAGGAAGAGGAAGCGAGGAAATATACATAGATGGATCCGTTATTGAAGTAAATTGACTTGACTGAATATCAGGTTCTTTTCAGTAGCCACATAAAAATTACCATTTTGTCCAATTTTATTTTGCAAACACACATTTAATTCAGCCAGAGGTTAATATCCAACATTGGTAAAGTATCGTACCTCTTCTTTGAATCTTTGCAGCATGGTCAAGCTATTTCCATAAAAATGGAGATAGAATGGAAAACAAGCTTAGTGGATGAGATGGAGCCAGATTGCTAGTATGTTAAGGTTCCTGCTTAGCTATAGAATTGAGTAGGTTGCTAAATTCATCTCCACCTTAGTTTTCTCATCTATAATACAGTAATAATAGTTTTCCCTCATGATTTTGAGAATTTGAGGACTCAATGTCTATATAACATGAAATGCTTAAGCCTTTAAGAAGTCCTCAATGTCAGGCTCCTGTCTGTAAGCATATCATAGCATCAGTAACATTGTCAGGCCTTAGTGTTCACCCATGAAATTGATCCCATGTTAGTCCTGTCATTAGACCATCTTTCCTTCAGTCTCTTCTCCATTTTTATTTCTGCTGTTGTTTTAGACAGGAAGAATTCTGAGTCAAAAAATTTGACAGTAGGTTAGTAAACCTGTTCCTCTGCTTGAGGCTCTGTCTATCTACTGGAGGTAGACTCTTCACGTTCCTTCTCTCCAATATTTGGGAATTTTGGCTCAGGTCATCCCTATTGAGTTTTTAGAGTCTCTCACTTTCAGTGTCTCTGATGCTTTCCAGAGGGTCCCCTCAGCTCATACCCCACTGAGGCTGCTTATTTCCATTCATTCTTTTGTTCTTCTGGCTTTTCTCCTGTTCCCCACACACCCATTCCTGATCCTGTTTCCTTTAGCCCTTCCCCACTCCTCTTTTCCACCAAAATCCCTCCCCTCTACCTCCTGTGATTATTTCCTTTCTCCTTCTAAGTGGTATTGAAGCATCCTCACTTGGGCCTTTCTGCTTGCTATGCTTCTTAAGGTGTGGGTTGTAACCTAGGTAGTCTATACTTTTTGGCTAATATTCACTAATCCTTGAGTACATAGCTGTCCTCTGAGAAGCCCTACAAGCACCTAACTGAGACAGAAGCAGATTCTTATTACACCCAACTATTGAACTGAAATCAGGGACCCCTATGGTTGAATTAGGGGAAGAATTGAAGAAGCTGAAGAAGAGTGTGTGATGCCATAGGAACAACAGCAGTGTCAACTAACCCAGACCCCAGGGATCTGACTGAGTCACCAACAAGGAGCATAAACAGGCCAGTCCATGGTCCCAACAGTCCCAGAGGTCTGCTGGGTCAGGCCTTAGTGGAAGAAGATGCTCTTGCTTATTCCTCAAAAGACTTGAGGACCCAGGGAAGGGAAAGTCTGGGATGGGGGTGGGGCACCCTCTCAGAAGCAAGGGGAAGGAGGAATGGCATGAAGAACTGTGAGAGGGGGTACTGAGGAGGGGGGACAGCAAAGAAAATGTAAATTTAAAAAAATGTTCTCAATGAACATCATCCATGTTTATCTTCATTTTGCAGAGTTCAAGAAATATAAGTAGCAATCTTAAAGTATACAACAACCCAAGCTAAAAGTGAATTGTGTCTGTCTCTGTCCCATGCTACTACAAATCACATGGGATTATTGCCTGAATAGTAGTAATGATCAAATGATAATGTCACTGGAATTAAAATGAAAATGATATTTGTACTTATTACTAGTTTATGATTCTAAAAAGTTAGTTCTTAAAATATGAACTCCCATCACAATGTAGAGATTTTAACATTGTTTCTTTGTGTACATCACTATATTGAAAGGTGTATCCTTTTCATAATTGCTGAATCCCACAAAGGTGTGTTTCAAATACATGAAACTAATTTACAATTTTTATCAACAATGCATGAATAAATGTCTTCCTTTTACTATTGACTTTTTTTTAAATTACATAACTATAGGAAAGAAGATTTAAAGTATGTCTTCAACTGCATGGTACTGATTGTTTCTTGTTACTTCTAGGTTATTTTTCTATTGTTGTTAAAAGAAATCATCATGAAAGCAACTTACAGAAGAAAGAGTTTATTTGGGATCTATGTTTCAGAAGGTTAGAGTCCAGACCCGTCTTGGTAAGGAACAAGGCATTGCCAGGCATGTCACCAGAGAGTGCTCAAAGTTCACATCGTGAGACACATACACTATATTACAGAAAAATGTGAAATCGTTTATAACATTAAAATGTACATATATATGGGATTTTCAATCAAAAAGTATGTATTAATCTATGTCAATAACAATGTAAGCAAAAAATTGCAAATTGGCAGGCAAACGACTACTTTATATAGAAAAAATATCAAAAGAATGGAATTAGAGTCTTGGATATTTATACTAATATCTTGAGATTCTTTGTCCACATATTTAATAAACATTTTCCAAACATGTGGTACTGTTTTATGCACCAGAGGTTTGTCAAAGATCAAAATAGGCAGGTCCTCATCATTAAATTATATTTAAGTAGCATAAATATCAATAAATAAATTTTTAATAGACAATGATACTTAGAACACTTTAATTAAAAATAATAAAAATGATAGAGGTATATTTTACTTTTATTTTAAACCAGAGGTATTATTTTTATAATAGAGAATGATTCAAATAAAAGCAGTTAATGGGGTTTTAAGTAAAATTTTGAAGATAAAACTCTTTATCTTATGTCTATATTTAAATCAGCCACTCAGAGAGTCCATGCCTTTAGCAATGAGTCAATATAAGAAGAGGAGAACAGACTGCTTACGGCAATCAATCACTGCACCTAAAACATAAAAAATAAAAATCCCTTCCCTGAAGATACTATGTGTGCCCTATCATTTTCCACAAATAATTAGAACTGCTTATTTCTAATCATCTTTCATATTCTGTGGGGAGACAAACGGAATTAAACATTGCGTCCAATGAAAGTTCATCGGAAGTGGAAAGAGGAGAAAACAACCAGATGCACTGCCTTGCCATAACTGACTAATTTAAAGAATTCCCCCACCACTCAGTGAAAATTGTTTTCAGACTTCTCACTCAGACCTGCAAGTTTTCATTGCAGAGGTCAGAAATGAAAGCTGAGTGTGATTTCCTGAAAGTCAGAGATGAGAGGAGGTGGGTATTTGTGAGTCTCTTCCACTGTCATGTTGCAAACTACAGAATGCTAAGCAGGCTACTGATTTACCACAGAGAGATATTCCCAGTCACCTCAGGTTTGTTTACAACAACATACAAAGAAGGTACATAGCTCATAGATCAGCGTGTCATAAAATAAAGACAGCTCACTGCCAAGGGCAAAGACAGAACTATGAATGAAATAAATACATTTACCATGCAGGACCCCTACACTGAAATCCAAATGAGATGAAGTGATTGACAGAATTAGAACTTCCAATGTGTATACAGGAAATATCACATTAAAAACAAGAAAAGAAGAGAAGAGAAAAGAAGAGAAGAGAAGAGAAGAGAAGAGAAGAGAAGAGAAGAGAAGAGAAGAGAAGAGAAGAGAAGAGAAGAGAAAGGAATAGAGAAAACCTGAACACCACTAATATAATTAGAAATTAGTAGCAAAATATGACCAAAACCTTCAGAGTGAAAACACCACCCAGAGGGTCATAACTGGGATGATGTACCATATTAATGATTCGTTGTCAGAGGACTTTTTAATGCAACAACAAAAAATATTTTAATGGTGTATGTACCAGTGTGAGGGGGATAATAAATTTCTAAATATCAATGAGATGCAGTTAGTTCACAAAATTTTATTATAGTAGAAGTAGAAACCTGAAAAAAAAAAGAAAAGAAAGAAGGAAAAACTGGAGGGGGTGGTGGTGAATAATGAAATAAATTACAAAATTTGTCCAAAGAAATGTTTACCAGAAGAATTTCTCACACTCTAAGGAACAGATAATTAACATGATTCATTCAAGAGCAGAGATGAAGGAGCAAATTATGTTGGATGGAAAGATCTGGGGGGAAACTGAGAAGATACCCCATACAAACCAAATCTGCTAATTCACATATGTCAGAAAAGAGCATCTTGGCCTTAAGATTTCTGCAGTAAGAAAACCCGACATCTTTCATTCTTACCTACCCATCCCCTTCTATGGGATGTATTTAACCAAAGAAGTTGTAAGAGGAAGATATTTTTCATATCATTTTCTAAGGGTCTCTGTCCTGGCTCTTTGAAATTTAGATTGTATCCCAACAACATCAAATCTCTCCATCTACCATAAAGATCCTTATGGTAAATGTGACCTATGGTTTTGGAAACCTCAACAGACACCTTTAGTGACACACCTCCTCCAACAAGACTATATCTCCTAATACTTCCTAAATAGTCCACCATCCAGAGCCCATTGTGGTAATTCTCATTCAAACCATATCCCACTCCTTCTTTCTTACTTTCTTTGTCTGTAACTCATTATTGTGCACTCTTTACTGCAAACCCAGTGCCATTCCTTCCAGCGTGCTGCCATGATTCCATCCATGGGAGCCACAAACTCTGACCTTCTAGAATCATAAGCCAATAATTAAATTAATTAATTAATTAATTAAGCCTCCAATTAAAGCTCACTGTACTGGTTGATCTTGAAGCAAAATAGACACAACATTTCAGCCTACACATGTCCAGAGAGTAAAATAAAATTGTGATTCTGCAACTTATACACTTTGAAAAGTGTTAGCACAAAAATTAATTAATAATCTCTAAAAGGGGTGTGTGTGAGGTGATGGGTGTGGGTTTATTTTCCTGTAGAAACACAATGTCTGTAGTAATTGTAGGTAGTATGTGCGAAATCAGAGGCCACTGACTTTCTATGATTGAATGAAGTTTCAAAAACTCTGTCTAAGTCTGATCTAAAGGGACTACTGATCTAGGTCCTTTGAGAAGAGAAACTTTTCGACAATACAAAGTAGGAAATTGTGATCACTAAGCCAGAGGTACCACTGTGATGTTTCCTGTGTATGGCTTATTCAGAGACCTACAAAAAAGAACACAAAGTAAGCTGGGGGCCTCTGAAGCTCCTACCCCATGCTTCTTCAAGGCTGCAAACCTGTGAGCTATTCTTGCAGTGGCCTTTGATATAAAATACTGAAAACACTGGATTATCCTAAGAATACCATTTTAAAAGGAGGAATTTCTAGGATTGCTTTTTTTCTACTACTGACCCAGAAAGACCCACCCGTCCATAGGTAAGCAGACTGATCATGAGACAGGAGCATCAGAGATTCCTCGGATTTAATCAAGAACCTGGAGACACCATGTTCCACAGCAGGGATAAAGCAACCCTAGTATTCATAAGGCAATAATCGGCTGGGGAAGACCAGCTATTTCTGAGGGAAAATTCCAGTGTTAATTCAGTATTCTATACTTCCTGGTTTATCTCCACCCTCCTGATGAACACGGGGAGAATTCTTTCCCACCAATGACTGATAAGTGCACATAGAAAGACAGAAATGTCTGTGAATACAACTTCTAAACTATAGATGTTCAGATCAAGGTCGAACCTACATTATCCAGTTACAGATGTGCTCTCTTTTAGTGTGGTGGGCAATGCTATTTCTTTTTTTTTTTTTTTTTACATATTTTCCTCAATTACATTTCCAATGCTATCCCAAAAGTCCCCCATACCGCCCCCCACTTCCCTACCCTCCCATTCCCATTCTTTTGACCCTGGCATTCCCCTATATTGGGGCATATAAAGTTTGCAAGTCCAATGGGCCTCTCTTTCCAGTGATGGCCGACTAGGCCATCTTTCAATACATATGCAGCTAGAGACAAGAGCTCCGGGGTACTGGTTAGTTCATCATGTTGTTCCAACTATAGGGTTGCAGATCCCTTTAGCTCCTTGGGTACTTTCTCTAGCTTCTGCATAGGGAGCCCTGTGATACATCCAATAGCTGACAGTGAGCATCCACTCCTGTGTTTGCTAGGCCCTGGCATAGTCTCACAAGAGACAGCTATCTTTGGGTCCTTTCAGCAAAATCTTGCTAGTGTATGCAATGGTGTCAGCGTTTAGAAGCTGATTATGGGATGGATCCCTGGATACGGCAGTCTCTAGATGGTCCATCCTTTCATCACAGCTCCAAACTTTGTCTCTGTAACTCCTTCCATGGGTGTTTTGTTCCCAATTCTAAGAAGGGGCACAGTGTCCACATTTTGGTCTTCATTCTTCTTGAGTTTCATGCGTTTAGCAAATTGTATCTTATATCTTGGGTATCCTAAGTTTTGGGCTAATATCCACTTATCAGTGAATACATATTGTGTGAGTTCCTTTGTGATTGTGTTACCTCACTCAGGATGATGCCCTCCAGGTCCATCCATTTGGCTAGGAATTTCATAAATTCATTCTTTTTAATAGCTGAGTAGTACTCCATTGTGTAAATGTACCATAATTTCTGTATCCATTCCTCTGTTGAGGGACATCTGGGTTCTTTCCAGCTTCTGGCTATTATAAATAGGGCTGCTATGAACATAGTGGAACATGTGTCCTTCTTACCGGTTGGGACATCTTCTGGATATATGCCCAGAAGAGGTATTGCTGGATCCTCCGGTAGTACTATGTCCAATTTTCTGAGGAACCGCCAGACTGATTTCCAGAGTGGTTGTACAGCTTCTGGGACAGGGGGGAGCTACAGAGTCGCTGAGGCAGCACCCTTTTGGGGCCGCAAATAAGGCAATGCTATTTCTTAATCACCACCCTCAAAACTTTATTAATTGAGTTTTAGTTACATTAACTGCCTTTGGATTTCTGATTCTAATGTTCTTTGTATTATGTCCACAATGTTCCCGATCACCAATACTGGTTCGTACCATCATTTGTCACTCAACAACCATCTCAGAGACTTTGCCATAATAGTTCCTGGAAGGTAAGAGAAACTGAAGTACCCTTTCTATCTGCCCTGGGGACATGACCTATAGAATGTTCCATTGCAACTCTGAACACAACCCAAGTCACTCTAATTGCTTCTCAGCGCAGCACATGTCATCTCTTCTGTGTTTACTGCGTATGTGGGGGAGTTTAAGGGACTTGCCCTTAAGTGAACACACACCGCAATTTGAATCTACTTCTCGCCTCTATTTTAGCCGGTTATTTTAGCCTGGACATTCTCTTTGTTTTCCATCTGCCACCACAGCTGGTTGTTACGGTGGAGGTGGATCTCCCTCATTGACTAAAGCACATGATTTATTTCTGCAGTGGGAGGAAATGATTTAATTGTTGAATAACAGTCACTTTTGCTCTCTTACATTCAGTGAATTTACAAGCTAACTCGGTATTCAAAAAAAAAAAAAAAAAAAAAAGCCTTCAGGCAGGAATAGCATTTGAATCTGAACATCAACCATCTATCTACTCAAAGTACTCAGAGCCTGGTGAAGTTCAGTTGTTACTTAGGAAACTTAATGGGCACCCTGGGACCCTAACACATTGCCTGTCTCACATATATAAGTAGTCTGTCAGCTTTCTAAAGAACAAAGACCCAATCCTGCAAATCTCCAGTTACTTATCAAGGGCTGTTTCTACTCCTTAAGTTTTGTGTATCCTACATTAAAATTTAAAGGTATTTTCTCTACCAAAAAATTACAAATAAAGTATTGACATAAGAAAGAAATATCTGGCAGGCAGTCTTTCTCAGAAATGTGAAATTTTATTTAAAGGGCAATACTATTAAAAGAATAATGATATTGCCAACCAATATCATTGGAAGAATAAACAGCTCCCACACTGAGATAAACAGAGGAACCTCAAATAGATGAAATGATTCAAGCTCCATACAAATTGCATGCCTACTATGCCATAGGCTTCCTCCAAATGCACACTGTAGAACTGAGCAAAACCAACAGTACTTTGCTGAACATGTGGAAAGTCCATTGTAAATACTAACAGGCTGAAGCAGTACAAAAATCATATCCGTTGATGTTGGCACATTTGTTTTGATCATAGAGCTGGAGTACACTCACATTGAAATTTTAATAGGTTTTGCTGAATACTGTAACTATGACCTGTGACACATGCAATCTGTGAACATGTGTATAAATCAGGAAAAGCTAAGTCCTTGAGAAAGAGAAGGTTTTCCTGGCCAAAGCTCACTCTCAAGAACTTTCCTTTGCTCTGTAATCACACACATCTCATAAAGGACAGTCAACTTTAAATTTGCTATAAAAACTCTCTGGAGATGAAACGAACCTCAAGTGTCCATAGTTGGATGATCTACACACTTTTTTTTTTTTCTTATTGTTTCTCACTATGTAGTCTTGGCTGGCCTGGAAATCACTCTGCAGATCAGGCTAGCCCTGATCCTCCTGCCATAACTTTACAGCTGTGAAATTCACAGAAACAAACCATTACACACAGCTATTGTCTAACATTTTAATTAAAACTTCACCTTAAAATATTTTTTATGTTTGTGCCTAAGCCCTTAAGCACACTGACGATAGCTCCTTTAATATTTCAATGTGAATAGAAACAGACCTGAGAATATGTAACACTAGAACAGTCTATTTTGATGGATTCAGTATTTTTCTTTTCTATACAATCCTAGAATAAACAATAAGCTGATTTTGTAGCTATTTTTACAGAAAACAATTTTGTAAATCACTAATATTTAGGTACATGTATCTTGATACAAGTGGTGAGCAACCTGTCATGTGAAAAGAGAAAAGAGTCGTGCTTCATTTGGAAAGTGAGGGAAGATATTTGGGAAAGTTTTACATGTTCAATGTCCAGTATAATTTTGTGCAATGACTGATAAATAGATAAAGCCAGTATTAGGTGACATAGGACCAGGAGAAAAGTATTCCGTGACTGCTCACAGTCTGACCCACTAAGATCTGCTTTGAGATTAGAAAATAGAAAAAATGGAAGGATTTTGGAGAAGTGAGAACCTTGATTTTACAATATGGAAACTAAGAAAGAATTGATCCACTTCTATGTATAAATGCATGAAGCAGCATTACTAGGATACAGTAGATAACCAGCAAATCATAGCCATCACTTTTATTGAATACAGAAAGATGATATTTCTAGTGAAAAAAACAATGCAGAACATTATGATTCACACAAATTTTATAATAAACAGGACAAGATTGGCTATAGCCTAAACATCAGCAAAGCATTTGAAAACATTGAATTAAGAAAAATGTAATGGGAGATACTGAAATTAGGAGAAATATCAAAATATTGCAATAATGCTAAATTCTAACAGCTTACAATTTTTATATAAGATAGCCCATATATTTTGGATTCTTTTCTTTTCTTTTCCTTTCCTTTTTTTTTTTGATATTTTATTTATTTACAATTCAAATGTTATCTCCTTTCCCAGTTTCCTCTCCGGAAACTCCCATCCCATCCTCCCTCCCCTCGCTTTTATGAAAGTGTTCCCCTACCCACCCAACCACTCCCACCTCCCCGTCCTGGCATTCCCTACACTGGGGCATTGAGCCTTCACAGCACCAAGGACCTCTCCTCTCATTGATGTCCCACAAGGAGATCCTCTGCTACATATGCAGCTGGAGCCATAGGTTGCTCCAGGTGTACTCTTTGGTTGGTGGTTTTTGTCCCTGGGAGCTCTCGGGTGTTAGGTTGGTTGATATTGTTGTTCTTCCAGTGGGGTTGCAAAGACCTACAGCTCCCTTATGGCTGAAATTCCCTTTTAGGCACATACAGATTTTCAAACAAATAACTCAGAAATTTCATTAGTAGATTTAATCTCTTGGACTTCTGCCTCATGTAGGCCTGTTTGTTTCCTTCTTCTCTCTCTTTCCCTCATTTTGTTCTTACTGTTTATGTCCAGAAGCAGAGTTTCAGCTGATTTTTGGCCGACAACACGAGATCCTCTTCTGACGTTACTGAGTTATGGGATGCAGATCAAGGTTAAGAAAAGTATGTCATCAATGTTCCTGTTTGAGCTGTCCGGTTGTAAGGACACCAGGTTCTCTTGTTTAATCTCTTGGGAATGTACATAACAAGAACTTCCCTTCTCTTTTGCAACTGGATACAAAAAAAAATCTATGCAAATGCTCAATCTTTAAAACAGGAAAATATTAGAAGCTATGGGGCGACTCTGTTTACTTTTGTGAATGATTTCACTTCACTTGAACCATCTCTATGCAAAATTCCAGTAAGTTAAAGAAAATTAAAGTACAAAATATAACTGGTAATAAAAGTGTGCTTAAAGAACAGATGATATCAGTCATCAATGTTAGTAGCTACAGAAATGATTTATCACTATTCCTCTTAAGATGTTCAGATTATAGCAGATTTCAGAAACATGATTATTCTAGAGACTTAAAATTGCATGCTCCAGTACACTCCGCTGTCAGTTCCATAAAATATAAATTTAGAGGTTGGCAAAAACATTCAATTTTTTGCAATATTCATAAGGATAGAGAACAAATGTTTCTTATGAGTAGTGAGGTCTATTAAATGAAAATACTAAAAACACGGATTCCATCCCTTGAAAAAACTAGTATATGTGTATTTGTGTACTTTAGGGAGTTTTACTTGAAAGGACAAAAAGTGGATATTTGACAAAAAATAACGCAAGCAATAGAAAGCACATATGAAGGACTGCAATGTAGACCAGCGTTGTAAGAGAGAAAAAAAGAGAAGAGGAAAGGTTCTGTTCTGAGAAAACCATTGACCCTTTCCCCTCCCTACACATGCTCTGATTAGCTCAATACCAGTCTTTATCGCATTCAGTGCCTTTAACCTTGAGAAAGCACTCATCTCTATGCAAAGCAATTAATAACAATGCATGCACTGCACAAGGTAGGTTCTCAATAATGATGTTGTGACCATCCAGAGCTACATGAAAAGCAGATATGTATTGATGAGCCCATATGCTAGAGGTAGCGCACATCTTAGAAATAAAAGGCTTTGTGAGAAAGGGCTTAATTTTATCTCCAAAGGCCACATAGCTCTTCACAATGGCTTCATTTCTGAAGACCATAGGCTGAAATTAGATAGTTCTCCTAAGCTTGCTTAGCATCTGCTGAGTCAGGGTAGCCAAAAGAAATCAACTTTAGCCTGATTTGAAATTCAAATAGATTCTACGTAGGTCACTATTTCTGCAGAAGTTATTGCAAGAGCAAATGCTTATTTAATTATTTCTATTTAATGTTGCTTGTTGCTATTAACCATAGGGGCAATGCTAGAACCCATCAAACCAAACCAACATTAAATTATTTTGAACAGTTGAATATAAAGTTAAAATAATAGACCCCCCAAAGCAAGGCTTAAGATTGTGACATGTTTAAATTTTCAATTGTAAAATTATGATTTAAGGTTATATTTCAATTTATTCACTGTAGTAGATTGTATTGCTCACAAGTACCCTGGTGATACTTCTGGCTCCGTGTGTTCTTTTCTATTTATTTCCTTTCCAGAAACAAGCTTCAGCTTCACCCCACCCCTACCCCTTGAGCAGGAATTTATGACAAACTTGACAAATGGTCAGTGATATAACTTCTAAAGCCAGATAAAATACAGAAACCTCATTTCTAACAGAACAAGCTTTGGAGTCCCTCTATAAAATACTTACAGCCCTGAAGCTTCCATGTTGTCAGTACAGTCTCTCTCTCTCTCTCTCTCTCTCTCTCTCTCTCTCTCTCTCTCTCTCTCTCTCTCTCTCTCTCTCATATGCGTGTGTACACACGCACACACATACACACACACACACACACACACACACACACACACACAAACAAAGATTGTGTTCATGGAAGTCTGTAACCCATTTCAGGCCCTGAGTTGCAGGTCTTCCAGACAGATGAGGTCAAAGAGATGAAATGATTTATCAGAGATAAGCTGACTCACAATAGCTTCAAACAAAGTTCCTATATTTCAGACTCTGTGCAATGAATAAATGGTTATTTTTCACAACTGGATTTGAGTACACTTTTTTTTTTTTACAATCACAGTAAAAGGAATACGCACATATATGAAACAGAAAGACAGAGAGTGGACATGGGCCTAATGTCACTCTGAGTGACTCTCTTCTCTAGAATGTCTTACTGTGTGCTGTTACTCTGTTCATATCAATATTAGAGTCCTTAATAAAAACCCATGTATCATCAATTCACAAACGTATTAGACTATTAAACCCTTGTTAAAGGCCAATGAAGTGGAAAGTTTTCCCAAATATGTCCAAGCTGTTCTCTGTTCACATTTCCTGGAAATGAAACACATAAACACAAGCAGGATCTCTATCATCACTAAAATTAAAAGCAAAAACCATGCCACATAGAGCATCTCCTGTTCTCTCCTTTCAGAATGAGACAGTTTTCCACTGTCTTCTCCCTGGCATCCCTAGTCTATATAAGAAAGGATAACTTAGGTGCTTTTTGGAAGGAATCAAAGAATCCTAAGTGACAAATAATTGTACAGTTACAAATAATTTTTACTGAAAGATTTTCTTGTTACCTTATTAAAAATGCACATGACTTCTAATGAAATGTTTGGATTTTACTTATTTGTATGTACTTAACAGCCATCATCATTAGAGTGGTTACATTTAAAATTTAGAACGTCTTTAAATTGCATCAGTAAATTAAAAAAAAAACTGCAGAAAGGTGCTTTTAATATTCAACCAGCAAGTATTTTTAGAACAGCTAGAATGTTCAGAGGAAAATCTTGGCATTTCGAGGTATGAATAACCCATCAGGAATTTTAGTAGATGAATTAAGTTCTCCTTAAATGAGGTAGAAAACAAAAAAAGCATAGCAAAAGAATATATGTTTTTTCAAAACTATGATGGATTATTTCCATATGTTAGAGAGCAAAGTTATGAAAGTTCCCAAACGTGAAGAACAAAAAAACACAATAGTTATAGAAGGAGTATGCGGAAGACCTGCTTGTGGAAAGTTTAGATTCTGGCAACTAGCTAAACCAAGAGTTCATGAAAGACAAAGGAAAACATAATGTCAGAAAGGCAAGTGAGTCAACGTCACATAGAAGAGGGAGACTAAACAGCTTAGTAAAGGACATGGAAACATGGGAGATGAGACACCTGCACTCTTTTACAATTATTTTGGTATCTGACGATATACTCTGAGACAAGGCTGAGCTTTTTGATAAAGTTGTGAGCTAGGCGACTCTATGGATAAATGAGAGAGGCGAAGAAACTCATTGGGGCGGGGGGGGGGGGCTCTGCAGTAATCCACATAAAAGATAAGAGCATGTCTAGGTCATTAAGTCATGTTTCTTTCATACAATGAATGAAACCTTCCATTAGCAACGTGGCAAACATTTGGAAAGTAGAGACTCTCCAATGTCATCCTTTAAAGGTTTATTAATGACTTTATCTGTTCAAATGTTTTGCCTGTATGTATGTCTGGCCTCTGCAGGCCTATGTATGACGTGTGACAGGAGAGGCCAGATGAGAGGGCATCAGATCCACTAGAACTGGACTTGTAGATAGTTGTGAGTTAACATGTGTGTGTACTTGGAACTGAACCCAAGTCTATTGTGAAAGCAGTCACCCCAACGATTATGAAACCTCATATTTTCTCCCGCATGTATTATCCAGTATAAATTATCTTATAATTCTCTGCTTGATAAAATAAGAACCTAAGACTTGTTATTAAACTGCTATCAAATGATTATTTTTAGTCAAAGTAAAATTTAAACTTAAAAAATATGGCATTTTAATATATATTAATACTAGGTGATGAAAATGTCACTCTATATCACTACAAATAGAAATAACATCAAAACTAAGTAATATAAAGAGGTTTATAGATTTACTTATTTATTTATTATTATGGTACGCATCAAACCCTGGCCTCAGACCTGGAAAGTGAAACCTTTGAATTTACTCTCCTCCCTGTAAGGAAAATGACTTCTAAACACCAAAGTAAAGCATTTTTTCCTCATAAAACTTTTAAAAAATCGTGAAAGTTCTAACAAGAGTTAGGATATGTAGTACATATCTAATTTAAGAGCTAAGCTTTAAGAATTTGTAATTGTTAAAAATCAATAACAAATAAACTACACTTGGTCTTGAAGCTCTTTGAAAATTCATAAAACACTTCCAATATTTGTTTGTTTATTCCCAGTGCTCAAAAAAAAAAACAAGAACAGGGATTTATCTGCATAATGATGTTTCCCTATGAATAGCAAGAGAGTTATACCTATCTTTTCTCATCTTGAGAATTATTACAGGAACAAAGCAGTAATTTATAAACAGAAAGTCACAACACACTTAACTATTTCAAATGTACATGCCATAGTGCTAATAATGTTAAGGT
Source organism: Mus caroli (assembly GCF_978045245.1). Lineage (NCBI taxonomy): Eukaryota > Metazoa > Chordata > Mammalia > Rodentia > Muridae > Mus > Mus caroli. Next base: position 35,684,561 of record NW_028227273.1, read on the forward strand.
CAGAATGATCCCTTAGCATTTATACAAAAATACAGGGCTATATTCTAGGAGCCATTTGATCAGAAAGTGAAAAAAAAAAAACAATTAGGATAAGGATTAATTTAAATGGCATAGAATTACCTTGTTTCCTTCTTTCCATCTCTGCCAAAGCTGCCCTCACAATGAAAGTCCAGAGGACACACTTCACAGAGAAGGTGACAGTCAAGCAAGAACAGCTGCATAGGTTAGACATCAAAAATGGAGAGTGTTTAGCAAAATAATAATAAATAAATAATAATAATAATAATATAATAAATAATACAAAAAAAGACACACTGGGATCAAGATTTATGACATAAAGACAACATCTATCTACCTTTTTATAGAAAGACATTTGGCCAAAGTCTGAGAACAAAGAAAGGAGACATTTCTTTCCGGAATAAAAAAAGTTCATATCATTACTCAAACAAGCAAGGTCCTTGTGTGACTCTCTGGGCTCTTGACACAGGCATCTTCAGTCTTTGCCAGATGTAAGTTTACAAGTAGGAAGCTCCTTGCCTCATACTGGGTATGCTGAGTGGGCCCTTCTGCTTGTAAGAAGGCCACCAACTGTACCGAGGAAGTGCTGCAAGTAGAGAGGAAGAGAAGCAGCACAAGTGTTCCTTCCCATATGGTAATTGTAACGTCATCACTTGTCATCACTTCACCCGAATACCATTTAGAAAACAAGCTCAAAACACGGCTGAAAGCCCTCTCTTGCTTACAGAAAAGTGTTGATTTGATCTCAATTGGCATAATCTTTCCAGTGTTTTATCTTAAGGGTCTTTACTTGGCTCAGATTTTTCCATTAGGAAAGATCTTCGCACATGCTCTATCTAGTCATTAAATATCTTGTTGGGCTTGAAATTCACTAAGTCTATGTGAAGGTATTTCTGTTTTCAAGATGCGAAAAAGGTTATAAACTTGCCAGGGCGAACTTCTAAAACTGTCGGAACCTTGATATTTTAAAACTAAAACTATAGGTCATGTGCATATTTTAACTCTCCCTGACTTTGAATGTGTGCATTCGATTCTTTCCCAACTGTGCATTAAATATCGACCAAATCTCTGCGTGCTCAGAAAATAGATTGCAGTATTTCTGGATATCCCATACAGGATGTTGTCTGTGCTCACAATTATAAACATTTTATCCTCAGAGAGACAAAAATATCTTAGGTGACTTGTCAGTGCTTTGAATAACTGCACCTGCTATAAAACCACAGTAAACTGTGAAACTGAGGATGAGTTAACCAAGGGCTCAAATAAAGTGGCTGCCTATAAAGAGTGACTTTTATAAAAGTACTGTTTTCAATAAAATTTTGAAGTTATCTAAGTTCTACAATCGAATTTTGAAAATTTCTTGATTAAACATTTTAGATTGTTCTTTAACGTTATTGTTTTATTTATACATAATATATGCTTTGCAATAGCTAGACATCTAATATATTTAATGAAGAAGAAAGTTGAAGTCCATTTTTACTTTTTATAGGAACATGCTCCTGAAAACTATTCCAGGGAAAGTTATTAATTTTTTAGTAAAAATTGTGACTTTGTTAACAGAGTTAGAAACTATGGTGTTTTTATATAATGCTGCTTTCCTTGCCAGTGTTTCCCTAGGAAGTTTCTGTACTTCAATGTATGGAGGATCTTCACTAAGTTTCTCATAACTACAAGTGTTTCCCCCACTCACTTCTTCTCAGAAGTGTAAGGGACCAGGTAGCGGTCTTTGGAGTAGCTTCTGATCATGAATATCAAACATTATACATAGAAAACAATATGCAGGTAAGTCATGTGTTGTCATGTCCCTCCTAGAACTCTCTGAAGAAGTCTCCTTATTTGCAGATTAACATTCTGACATTCTGATCACCCACAATCCCCATGTTTCTTCCTCCTGATATGTGCCTGGACATCAGTTTTTTCTCCACTCTGCATTCTTCTCATCCTTTGACTGAGTTATGCTTCCTTCTGCTTCTCCAATGATAAGTATGCAATACACTGCCAATACCACCTTGCTATTAGACTATGTCCATAGCTCTGCCACATCCTAGCTATGTGATGTTGACTAATTTAGATAAAATCTATAGAATACATGAAAAATAATAGTAGCAACATCACAAGGATTCTATAAAGATGAAATAACTAAGATTCACAAAAGGATTCTGTATATGACACATAATAAGTGGTCAATGAGCTAGGCCACACATCTGCACATAAACATATATGTATCTGCATCATCCTCTCTGTAAGCAATGTAATTTTACTTCCTAGTTGTCAGCATACATGTCTGTTATCTGGAACAGGCATTACCAAGCTTTTTATCCAAAATAGCAAATGTACACACCCTGACAGGTTATATCTCTCTAGTTACTTTATTTTTCCTCTTAATTATTCCATCTAATATTTCATTTATATTTCCCACTTACTCATCTGGAAGTAAGGTATACACAGGTAGAAACATTGCTTCTTTTAAATTTTTTATTCTTGACATAAAACTTGAAAAATATTGGGCAATTGTTTAGTTGTAACTTGAATTCATTAGCTAGTAGCATTAGGAAACCTGGATTCTAATTTCATTATTTAGGGCATTCTTTAATTTCTCTCCTTTTGAATTGGTTTTTCTGTTTTTGAAGATAATTATGGTCTTTCTTCGTCAGCTTCAATGTGAAGCACAAATTGAGTTATCTGTGGGGAAATGATGCAAAAGTGTAAATATAACCCAAAGAGTAGTTGTTTTAAAGGATGAGATAACAGTAGGATAATTACATAACTTAGAATCAAATGCCTTCAGATTCTGGGTGCAAGACACTAAGTTTCATGACCGTCTGATTCTCTCTTGCAAGATGATATCAATATTATTTGTAACTTCACTATTTTACAAATGTGTAAAAGTCAATTGGCCCAGACCAACAGCCTTCACCTTCACATTGACCTGAAATAATTTGAGACATCGACTTCCTGTTACTTTGAGATATAAATCTTCTAATTTCTTGGCCTCTGGCCAATGTTACATCCATGGGATGTTCTTTTCCTGGTACCTAGATGCTATCTCCTTGAAAGGTCCTTGCTGAGAAAGATAAAACCTCACCTCTGGGGATGGGTGGGAGTTAATTTGATAAGTGACAATTAGCAAGCAAACATAGAATAATCGGTATCAACCATCATTCTCTGGTGCTCCTTTAAGACTTAAAATAGTTTTATTATTTATTTCAGTAGAGTTGTATTCAGTCTTTCTCAATTGCATTAGTCTTGAGTAAAGCATTACCCTCTTATCGTACATAATAAATATTTATAACAAGTTTCAATAGATTAAACAACATTGATTTTGACTGGGTAAATCACAAATTCTACTAGGATACATTGAGATCAAACTAACCCTTGTTTCTTATGTTTATACTGATTCTCACATCCTGTCTTCCCTGTGTCTGGTATCTGCAGGAACTTAATCTTAGTTTTCCCTATAAGTGAGGTTAACATGGACTTGAGAGTAATTTCTTGTCTAATTCGCAAACTTTTCCAAATGCTAGAATTCTTCCATTTTTCACTTCTGAATCTCGGTGTCTACCTTAATGAAATGAATGGGTTGCATCAGATGGCTGCATTCCAGTTTTGATACTTGATGCATCTGAAATGCTGTTTGTTATATCTTGATACTTCTCATAGAGGACATATGGATGCTGGTGAGAAAAGGGAAGATGCAGGTATGAGCATTCTCCCTAGAGGATGCAACAGCAACTTTCATGAAAGTTTTGGAAGTTTGGGTTATCTCCCTTACTTATCTACCATCATCATGTCTGTACTTGGCATTTACCCAAAATCTCCTTAAACTTCCCTGGGCTAAATATGGTTCTGTATGACATGTGGTGTGACCAATTTTAGATATGTGATGTCAAGATTAAATTGAAAGGAAATTACGACACTGCTTTAAATTCCCGTAGTTATTTTAGTTTTTAGTTATGTTGCACTTTTTTTAAGAGTCATCTGTCCTTTTAAAATATCACACGATTAAAAAATTGTTCTAAGCAAATTTAAATTTAATGATCCACTGCCTTTGATAAATGGATCTCGCCATTCATCAAATTCCAGTGTGCAGAAGAGCCACCAATTCTTAGCTAGTCAAGAACTACATCCATTAGATACATTTGGAATTACATGTGTAGACAAAGTTTCTCCCATAAAAATCAAATCCAATTCAGGTTTGATTTATAGGCTGAGTCTCATTTACACTGGTGTCTGGTTTCTTTATTGCCCCCTACAGATATGTTCAGTTTAGCATCATGATTATTCTTGTTGTTTTTGTTCATTTGTTTGTTGGTTTTGTTTTGGAGGGCTTTTGACTTGTTTTGTTTTGTTTTTGTTTTTGTTTTAAATGAGGGAATGTGGGATACTCCCAAAACATAGATAAATAAAATCAACTTTTAATCAGTATGAATTTACTTGAAAATCATAAGAGGTTGTTCTGTTGTTGCACAAAGATGCAGCAGTACAGATAAAGCCAATGAAAGGGCCCAGTGCTTCACTGTGTTCTTCCTTTGATACAGTTTGATAGTGACTATCTTCATGAAGCTATACACAGATATCAGACAGACATGCTGAACACTTATATTTTAGAAGCAAACATTGTGCATCAGTTTTCCTGAAAACTTATACAGTAAAGTAAAAGAAACATACCAAAAGATTCCAAACACTATATAATCTAGTATTATGTTATTATATGCAACCATATCAAAGAGTCAAAATGACTGTTTATTTCCTTTTCCCTCAATTATCTTAAGAAAACTATAATAATCAAAATATTCAACAAAATAATATAATTATATTCTCTTGTCCAGTGAGAGGTAGAGAAAAGAAGAGGAAGTCAGTAACTACTAAAATATTGCCTTCTTAATCCCCATAACATTCCTGTCAGGGAGAAATTGTTTTCACTTTGTAGTTGAAACAACTAAGACTTGGAGTGTCTAAGAAACATTTATCCAAAATTATAAAATAGAAACATTAGAATCATAATTAGAATCTATTATTTAAATTATGACCTCATGCTCCCCTCTTAAAACCTTGCCATTAAGATAATGTGGTATCAGACAATGGTGATATACCAAAAGCTAACCTAGTTGATACAGGTTCCCAGTCCTATTAGCTTCCACAAAATAGAATGGATGACTGAAGTAAAATAAGCCTTATCTGGAGGCTTTCTTGACAATGGAGGTGATTGTGCTCTCAAATATACTGCAGTAGAAGAGATCCCACTGGAACCAAGCATCTCATGCAAAGATGTAGGAGTGCATATTCCAAACCTAGATATTTCTTTGACATATTTAAGGATATAAATCAAAACTATAATCATTTGTCAACCACTGATATCATTTAAATTTTTCCTAAATACCTTAATTCGCTAGATCATTGGTTTTCATATACTTAACAAGCACACATTTCCATTACCCAATTATTTCTCTATAAAACCCTACCTCTAAAGAGGCTTAAGACAATGCTTGTGTAGCCTTCAACCCTCGGGGTTTCTATGGTCATGATTATCTATCTCTACTATTGCTGAAATCTCTATGCCTTGACAGGCTTTCAATAGGTCTGTGGAACAAAAAATTCAATGGTATTAGGTGGGTTCCTTTAGGCCACCATATCAAGGTATTGTGGGTGCGTGCGTGCATGGTCGTGTGTGTGTGTGTAGGTGTGAAGGCAATTTATAGGCATGATTTATATTTAAAGCAGTAGATATTAACTAAACCTGACTGTCTCCTTACATTAGTTGGCCCTATAAAGTTTAGTCTTTCTCAGAATTTTAGAAAATGAGGTACTTCCCTGAGGACCATAAAATACAGAATGCATACTATTTTATTTGATGCTTCACCTGCAATGTCTATTGCCTTCCAAACTGCAGATTTAGACCTGTTAGAAAGCAAAGCATTTTATTAAATGTATTATAAAGTAAGTATCCAAATTTAAAATCATGTGTGTGTGTGTGTGTGTGTGTGTGTGTGTGAAAAAGGATGAGAGAAAGAAAGGGAGACAGAGATCTTCCTGAGTCTTTGTAATGGAGCACTGCAATGTCACTATAGAAATGATCTAATATTTACTGATGAGAAAAACATCTATTTCCTTCTGATTTTCTTGCATTTTCAGCTATTAGCTTGTCAAATGACTTAGCAGATGAGTTATATTTCTAATGCTCTCAGTCTCACGAAGGCTTTAAGTAATTAATCCCTTGCAATGCTTGCTGTCTTTTGTTCAAGCCCCCTTGGCTTTACTAACAGTCACTTTTAGTAGATTCAATTTAAAGAGGCAAAAGAATATATAATCATCTCTTTTCTAAGGGGCAGTAGTAACCTAACAGTTTATCAGGGAATGGTTCTCTTTACCCCAGTTTCTAATTTTCAGAAAGTCTGTATTGTGATCTCTTAGAAACTCATATTAGTTCACATATTTATAACTTTAAATCTATAGAACCAGAGTCCACCCAGTTGCTATATCTCAGTTCTCATGTCCAGACACATAGCCACATTGATCAAAAAACCCTGAGATTTTTAAACAAATAAGTTAAATCTTTCATTATTACTACCAAGACTTGCATGATTTTCCCAAGAGCATTCCTTTGAGTGTACTTTATCCCATGGGTTCACAGTAAAGCAAACAGACCTTCCACAAGTAAGCATATCTTTCCTCCTCCGTGAAATCCCATTCTGTTTTTGAGTGTCTGGTCTCAGCTTTTTATGATATCAAGGAAAATGTTCTTGTTTTTAATATGTTGCTTCTTTTAAAATTACTTTTATTTGTTATAGTTCAGCCATTGCCAGCCTCCCAGTCTCCCCTCCCACAGTTCTTCATCCCATTCTTCCTTGCCCCTGTATCCAAGAAAATGTCTCCTCCCTCAACAGGCCTCCTTACTGCCTGGTGCCTCAAGTCTCTAGACAGTTAGGCCCATCTTTCCAGAAAGGAATACAAGCTTAGTAGATAAGATGGAGTTGGTTCCTGGTATGTTAAGGTTCATGCTTAGCTATAGAATTTGGGTAGGTTGCTGAATTCATCTCTACTTTGGTTTACTCACCTGTAATATAGTAATAACATTGCTTCCTCATGGTTTTGAGGATTTAAGGTCTATATAACATGAAATACTTAAGCCTTTAAGAAGTCCTCAATGCCAAGCTCCTGTCTGTAAGCACACCATAGCATCAGTATTAGTGTCAGGCTTTGGAGCCTCCCCTTGAGATGGATCCCAAGTTGGGCTGGTCACTGAACCACCTTTCCCTCAGTCCCTTCTTCAGTTTTGTCCCTGAAGTTGTTTTAGACAGGAACAATACTTGGTCAGAGTTTTTGACTATGTCATGGCAACCACATCCCTCTACTTGATGCTCTGCCTTTCTACTAGAGGTGGACTCTACAAGTTCCTTCTTCCCACTGTTGGGCATTGCCTCTAAGGTTCCTTCCTTTGAGCCCTGAGAAGCTCTCATCTCTCAGGTCTATGGTACTTTCTATATATAGTAAAGGTAAACTTGTGTTTATATAAAATGTAATCTAGAATAGATCAGAAAGAGAGCTGACAACAGAGCACTAACCAGGACATAATATCACCATCAAGATAGGGTAAAGAAAAGTCAACCTGCACTGTTTGAGAGTCTTTGGGATAGAACTAGCTATGGACTCTTAGTTAATCTTTCAAAGTTGATGATGTCCCCTTATAGAAGATACCATATACTTGAGGCACAGAATAAGAAGTGATCAAAATGGTACTGGCCTGAGGGTTTTGTCCCTACTTGCTAGTTTTTTTTATTATCTTGGAAAGTGATACATGTGGTTTGGAAGAGAAGAATAATCACTATTCATAATTAGTTATAAATCCTAAGAGCTAAAATAATGACTGGCCATGCCCTCTGTTGAAAGAATGGCATGAATATCAGAGAATCAATCAACCACTTTATGACTGGAATTCCATTCTTATCTGGAAGATGAAATCCATGCCTGACACCATCTCCAAGAACCTATGGAGAGAAATGATATAGGCCTTATGTGGTAATCTATCATGATTGTTTTGCTAAAGAGGTATTTATTAAACTGACTTATAATGATAGCATTATCACCACAAGTTAATTCAAAGCTGACCTCTTTTCTGAGTTGCTTCTATTTGCACTATATAGTGGGCAACATAGAAATTATTGACTGACTACAGTGCTAAGACTGAAGGATGTTCAGCCATAAATAGAACACATGTGCCACACCCCCTTTTACCAAGTTACAGGGATGCATAGGAAGGGGTTGGAAGAATGCAAGAAGCAAAAGAGGTAAATGACTACAAGGAAATAGTCTCTTATAGACACAGTAGGATACCTCAAAATATGAACCTACAGTGGTTGTAATAGTATGCACATAACCTGTGCAACCAGATTATAACCTGCATGAAAAGGAGAGTTTACCACAGAATCTCATCCATAGCCATGAAAATACTGGAAATTGTTAGTTACTGGAGGAGAGGCAGTCTCTTCTAAGAGTGTAGCTTCTGGTAGAATGACCATGCTTTTTTAAAGACCAGACATCCAAGGATACATATATTCTAGTACAAATTGTTTTTGGTGGGTTTTCAAAATGGACATACAGTTAGGTTTGTTTAAAAAATGGAGAGGTTTTTGGTTCTATTTCCCTTCCCTAGTATACCTATAAAAATCCCAAGCTGAAGTGCTGCTGATAGATGAAAGCTCTGGAAGAGGAGGTGTGAGATATTGTTATGCTTATTTATTTATTTGTTTGTGCTTTTTGGTGTGTGTGTGTGTGTGTGTGTGTGTGTGTGTGTGTGTGTGTGTGTGTTTAAGAACATGGCTCCTGATAGGTAGACCATGCTCTAGTAGAAGGTCTACATCCATGCTCATGTGCACATGATCAGCACAAACTGAACTCAGTGGATTAATTAAAAAATAGAAAGAAAGGAGGGAAGCAAGGAAGGAAATAAAAAGGACATGAAGCTTGGATGGGATAAAAAGTAGGGTTCTGTATGAGAAGTGTTAGGGAAAAATTCTAGGTGAAGATGCTCAAAATACATTGCACATGTTTACTTCATCAGCATGCTTTGGATCTCTGCTCAGAAATGATACATGTAGATCATATTCTGGTTCTATTTTAAGTTTTTTTCATGAAACAGTTTTCCATAATGGAAACTTAAATGTCATTCCTGACAATGAGTTAGGAATCCATCCACTCACACTCTCAAAGGCACCTACTTTTTCTTAGGGTAGCTCTTCTAATTGTGATGAGATAGATCACAAAGTACTTTTCATTTAGGCTTGATTTATATTTTATAATATGGTTAGCAATGTCAATGCCACTGGAATTTTGGTGGGGCTTGTCTTGAGTTTCTATATTACGTTTAAAACTGTGGTAATTTTAGCAACGTCTAATGTCTTCAGTTTCATTCTTTTAGTACTATAATTTTCATCATAGAGTTCTTTCTTCTCCTTGGCTAGTTTCATTCTTAACTGTTATTTTGGGATGTTTAAGAGTAGTTGTTGTCGCATTATTTTGTTGATAGTCTGTTTTTGTTGTTGTTGTTGTTGTTTCTTTCTTTTAATTTTTGTTATTGGTGGTAGTGGTGGTGGGTTTTCATTTGTGTCTTTGTTTGTGAGTCAAGGTCTCTCTACATAGCACTAGCTGCCCTAGAACTCACTATGTATACCATGTTAGCCTCTAACTCACACATGAACCTGCCTCTCTCCTGACTGTTGGGATTAAATGCCTGTTCAACCACTCCTGACTTTACAATATTTTTATGGAATTATTTTCCTTATTTTCTTCTGAAAGATTTCACTATGAGTCTGTCCTTTTTGGTCATTGATTTTTGTATCCTACTATTTTACAGAATTTATCATTTCTAAGAGTCTTTGATAGATCAGCTAAACTTTTACATCTATAGAATCATGTAACCTGCAAACAGGTATAATTTGGTTTCTTTACTCTCTTTATCTCTTTTAATATCTCTGTCTTGCTTGATTGCATTAACTAAAGTGTCAAGTTCTGCATGGAGTAGAATTAATGAGAATAGACATCCTTGTCTTGGTCCTGATTTTACAGGAGATTCATTCACGTTTTTATTCACTTTAATATTGACAATGGGTTTATCATATGTAGATTTTAATATTTTACATGGTGAAGTATTACCAGTCTATATAAACGTCCTCAGTAGTTTTGTATATATTTTATTACTTTATAAGTTTGTCTGTTTTGCCTGCATGTGTGTCTATGTACTTCTTGAGTTCATGGTGCCCACAGAGGCCAGAAGACAGGGTATCAGATCCCATGAGAGGAGAGCTAAGTGTGAAATGTTTGTGAACCACCATGTCAGTTTGGGGAACTGAACTCAGGTTCTCTAGAAGAGCAGCTAGTGCTCTTAAGTGCTGAGCCATCATTCCAGCCCCTCATGCATAGCTTTAAAAATGCAGCAATGTTGAATTTTATCAAGGCTTTCTGGGATGGTCTCCCTTGATGCCTTTATTCATTCTGTTTATGTGCTATATTGTATATATTGATTTGTATGTGTTTAAACACCCTGGCGTCCCTCGAGTGGGTCGCTGCGTATAATCATTTTAGTGCCCTGCTTTTAAAATAGGTTCTCTAGACAAGCATAAATGTAACTTCCTATAACCTCAGCTAATTAGGATACAGATGTCAATAGATCACTACTTTGAGTTAAACTGACAACATAGCTTAGCTCAATCTGCCAACAACCTGCCTCTGTCTCACAAATGATAGTTTTTCCTTTCAAACTGCGATGTGTCTTAGTATTGTTTCTCATGGAATTTTCTGGAATTTTCTAATTTTGAAGAAATCAAAATCCAAATTTATTTTTTTAATATATTGTGATGTCTTGCAATAACATGTAAAGATTATTTGAGGTGGAAACTTCTTGTTTCTTTGGAAGCTCTGTTATTTCAAATGATGTTTTGCTGGAGCACACAGGTGAAAGGAAATGTTTTGTTGGATCAGACACAGAAAAAAATGTAGTCCTGAAGCAGACACACAGGTGAAAGGATGCTTTGCTACAGCAGACACAGGAAGGAATGTTTTCCCGTAGCAGACATGGGTGAAAGGATGTTTTCATATAGCAAACACATAAAAGAACCTGTGGTAAAGGAGTATAAATATGAACACACAGACAGTAGGAGACTAGCACTGAGCATTGGTTTGGTTTGCTCTGCCTTGCTAACAGCATGAATGTATTGGTTCACCTTATATAGCGTCACTTAGCTCAACTTGTGGTAATGCTGCTGCCATTGAGAGAAAGGGGCCAAGAACTGCTCTCAAGGTACCTGAGGCAGCTTGCCACTTCTGTGGCCTCCTCACCTTAGACTGTTTGGTGAGCCTGGGGTTTTTCTCAGAATTGGACTACAGCTGCCTGGTTTCTGCCTGCTGAGAGGACTGGACTGAAGCTGCTGGTTCCTGTGTGCTGTCTGCCTGCCTAGGGGACTGGTCTGCAGATGCTGAATCATATTTGGTGTTTGCTGCCGGATTGAACTGCTGCCAAAGAAGATCAGGCTTGCCCCCAAGAACTATTACTGAACAGGGCCACTTCCCCATATCCTGATAACTTTTCTACTACCTCTACTGGGTATTGGGAGAAATGATAGATTGAACCCTTATTGAAAATAGGTTGTAAAAAAATTATGCTAACAATTATTGGCATAGCTCTATATCTAAAATATTTTATTCTATATTTCTAAAACATTATATAATTTTATGAAAAATAGTTTGTGTTGGTTGGGTATGTTCCTCAGTGGTAGAACGTGTGCTTTGTTTTAAATTCCAGGGAATTTCCCAGCATCTCAAACATAAATAATAATAACTAATATTCTAATATTTAGTGTTTCATAGTTTAGTCTTACATTTTATTCTTCAACTTATTTAAAACTAGTTTTTGTATTAGGTAGAAACTATGAGTTGAGGTTCAATTTGGCAGTCTATAGATGTCTAATTAACCCAAAACATTTGTTCAGAAGGCTACATTCTTGGATTTAATAGTCAAAAGTCAGTGTTGCTACATCAATTGTTTTATTTCACTGTATCTATTATTTTACCAATATATTTTATCTTGATTATGAGGAAACTACATAAAAATTCTAAAACTCTAACAAACCAACTGTTATCTTCTTTATCTTTAACTTCATCTTTTTTTTCTATCTTTATCTGGAACTTTTCTACCTCCTCCACCACCACCTCCTCCTCCTCCTCCTCTTGCTCCTACTCCTTCTATTCCTCCTCCTGCTTCTCCTGCTAATACTAATTTAACTATTCATGTCTAGACAGCTCAGCACACACATCTCTTGTAAAGTACCTAAGATAGACACAAAACACCCATTTTGGACCTCTTACCACCATCTATATTTTCACCTCCAAGGGAATCTGACACAACTAGCCTCCGTGGGCACCCACACTGATCAAGTGTATACATCCACACAGAGGCACACATTAAGTAAAACAATCGTTGAAACTTAGTATTTCAATAGCTTTGCTTTTTTATATACATTTCAACACAATTTTCTTTATATATCTAAAAGCTGGGTGACATTTAGAAATTGTATTAAAACTTTATGGATTTTGGGAAAACTGATTATTCTACTATGTCCAATATTTCACCCATGCACCTAATACATCTTATATATGTTTACAGTCTCTTTCATCCGTGTTTTGTATAGCTCCCCTACAATTTCCTTTTTAAACTGTAAATTTATCTATTTATTTTTAATATTTATATATTTTTCATTATTTTATATTATTTTTATTATTATATTATTATATTGTATTATTTATTATATTTATTATTTATATTTACCTTATAAATGTTATCCCTTTTCCCAGTTTCCCTCCCTATGGGAAACCCCTATCCCTTCCCCCCACCTCTGCTTCCATGAGGGTGCTCCTCCACCAACTCACTTCTGCCTCCCTGCCCTCGAGTCCCTGGAATCGATTCCCTCGATTCTACGGAGCCTTCATAGGACCAAGGGCCTCTCCTCCTATTGATGCCTGACAAGGTCATCCTCTGCTATATATGCAGCTAAAGCCATGGGTACTCCTAGGTTAGTGGCTTTGTCCCTGGGAGCTCTGGGTGGGTGGTGGGGGGTTAGTTTGTTGATATTGTTCTTCCTATGGGGTTGCAAACCCCTTCAGCTCCTTCAGTCCTTTCTCTCCTCCATTGGGACCCAGTGCTCAGTCCAATGATTGGCTACAAGTATCCAGCTCTGTATTTGTAAGGCTCTGGCAGGGCCTCTCAGGAGACTGCTGTATCACGCTCCTGTCAGCAAGCATTTCTTGGCATCCAAAATAGTGTTGGGTTTGGTGACTGTATATGGGATGAATCCCCAGGTGGGACAGTCTATGGATATCCTTTCCTTCAGTCTCTGCTCTACACTTTGTCTCCATATTTGCTTCCATGAGTATTTTGTTCCCCTTTCTAAGAAGGCCCAGAGCAATGGCCTTTGTGTACTCTTACAATTTCTATGTGATATTTTGTCAGATTTCCTTCTAAGTAAAATTTTACCAGTATATGTTTATGAATTGTAGATAGTATACACAGAAGTTTTTTGTTGCTTGTTTTTAGTGTTCACAAATTCATTGCTAGAACATATACATAACGTTAAAGATTTTGTTATTATATATTGAGTTTGGGGTGAAGTTATTATTAGCTTTCAGAGGCCTTTTGACTGAATTCTTGGTGCTTCCATATTACCTGTGTTAGCTACCAATAGTACAAGTGGATTTTCATATTTCTGCCCTGGACACCTTTTTTTTTAAATTTTACCTACTGCATTGTATGAATTAAAATACAATGTGTGCTAAGAGAACAGATTCCAACACTCTAGTCTTCTTTGTAGCCTAAGAAGTGTGGTCTCAGGCTTGTTCCATGAATATGATTTTAGACCTAAGAGTTAATGTGGTCTGGTTTGGTCTGGATTGCTGAGACCTCTTATAAGACTGTAATGTTGTCAATTTTCTTTTAATTAAGATCATGCTAATTCTGTTTTCATTGGATATACAGTGAGTTATATTAATTGACTTTTTACAGACATCTTTGGAATAAATCCCTCCAAATCATGCTCCTTTATGGATTTCCGAATTCTGTGTACTAGCATTTTGTCTATATCCACAAAAGTGTTTTTGCTTTGGATTTAATTTAGCCTCTTTATGCCAGATTTGTGATACTAGACCCTAGATTATTGGCTTGAGGCTTACTGTTTCTTATGCAACATAAGCATTTATTATTATATAAATTTTTCACTTGAACATCCTTCAGCTACTACATGCAAATTTGATGTGCTCTATTTTAATTTTTTGCTCAATGTAACTTTTCAAGTTTCTTTTGAGATTCCCACTTAGACTCATAAGTTATTTAGAAATTCACTGCTCAGAGTATCAGTGTTTGAAATGACCTAGCTTGAGCTGCAGCTGAAGTTGTTATACTTTATACAATTGTATGGAAACATTCCTATAAAACTCAGGATCCTCGATATTATATTGATATTAACACATATCCATGTGATCCTAACATGGGAGAAAATCATAACATAAAAGACTACAAATATTCATTTCATTTTATAATTTAATTCCTTAGTACTTGACGTATAGTTATAGATGGTTTTAAGACTTTTAAATTTAATGATATTTGTTTTCTGCCCAGAAAGATTGTTTTTATACATTTCTTAGGAATGCTGGAAAACAATGTGTATTTTGTTATCATTAAATGTAATGTTTAACAAGTCTTGACTAGATTTTTCTTGATTGGTGGTGACATTTATCTATATTCTTGAAATCTTTCTATTTATTCATATAAGAATTTGAAAGAATAAAACACATTTTTCTTAAAGCTACAAAGGTGAGCTTATTTTTAATATGTTTTCCCAACATAATATTGTTATTAATTATATCAGAATTTTATAAAATGCACCCCAATCACACTAGCTTCCCACTCTTCTGAGGTCCACCCTCCTAACATTGTGCCATCCCCCCAAAATACAAAAGCAAAAATCCCACAAAGTCCAGTTTGTGTGGCCTATATACTCTTTGGATCAGGGTGCAACTCTCAGAGGCCAGCCCCTTAAAGAAGCTGAGTCCTTCCTGATATCCAATTCTGCTTGCCACAGCCAAACTCTACCAGAAGCCACTGTGAAGAGCTGCACTTTACTATCTTCATTGTAGTTTGTAAGACCTTCTTCAATAATTTCCTGTCTGGAATGGGTTGTTGTTGTTGTTGTTGTTGCTTTGTTTGGATTAGGGATAGTTTGTCACAGAAAACATCAATGTTTCTTATTCTCAGTTATGGGTTTGCAGCCCATAAAAGAAGCTTCCATGGGCAGCATGGATTACTTTTTTTTTTTTTTTTTTTTACAGTGAATTTAGCTACATCAATGTAGCTATGTACCAATATGGGGTTATCTTGAATTTAAGGCAATTCCTAAATTCAAAGTCTGTCTGTGCTTTTCATATATAAAAGCATCTTTCATTGAATAAGGAACATCCAAGAAGCTGGAGAACATCTATTAAGCATGATGGAATGGGTGGAAAGGAGAAAGAAAGAGAAAATTAAGAAAACTAAAATGTGCCTGCCCCTAGGGGCATTTCAGGTGTGACTGCTGTGTCACATGGGCATCAGTAGGTGGCAGAGAGGACAGCGGCTATGTCTATGCTCTGACCTATGAATATCTGATTAGTAGGCTAGCATTCCCTGAAGAAAGTGAGCCTGAGATGACCAGCAGTCTAATGCTAGGCAGCCCAGGATAGGCTCCCGGGACAGGGAGCAAGCCAGAAACAAGCAGAACACCTCTGGGACGGCAGCCCAGAGCAGGAGTGAGCTCTAGCCAGACAATCCTCACAAAGGGCCGCTCAGGTGGTCTGAGCAAAGCACCAGCCTGAGATGAGTATCAGTCGTGTGCCCGCACAGGTCGTGGAAGCAGACCACGCCTGAGATGATTCCTGCCCAGGGCTATAATTCACAGGCAGGGAATAGCCATCCTGGGACAACTTCTGAGACAACCCCAGACATTCAGAGACCGTAGGTGACACAAGAGGAGCAAGTCAGTAGTAGAGATATGAGAGAGAAAGAGCAACAGAAGGATGTAGGTGAGCACAATGAAGAGAGGCAGAACTGGAGACTCCGCGGTAGTAAGGAACAGCTTGATAGGAGGAGCCAGTGTTGTAACTGGGGGCCATGTCTGACTCCATGGCCCTGCAACAGCAGCAGTGGACTAGAACCATCAAAAGCAGGTGAATGTCCCTGGTCAGGATTGTTGCATGGGGATATGTTGATATCTGAGGGTTGGACAGGACTGACCCCACTCCTCACCTAGGCTGGCCCTGGAGGTATGAGATCAAGAGAGATGACCCTGCCCCTAGCAGAAGCAGTATTTAGGACAGTGTCCTTCCACTCTCCCATCCCCTTCTCATCCTGACATTCCCCTCCCCAGTTGTGAAAGTTGCAGGTAATCCCTTGAGATACAAGTGTGAGAGACTTGAATAAGGAAGAGGTATCCTCCTCCCCTTACACCCTTCCCTATCTGCAGCAGACAGAGACTTGGCCCGGGGTGGAGGCAACAGGATACCTGGCCCTGCCCCGATGAGCAGCAGCAGCACTTGGTAGCACCACTCTGGAGCACTTCTGCACCTCACAGGGGCAGCACAGTAGAGCTGGTCCTGGATGCAGGCTTTGCAGGTCAGCCATCCGCACGAGGGCATGAGAGCAGAGCAGCCAGCGGGCTGACCAGGCTCAGCTACCTCTCAGGCCTAGATCCAGGCCTTTGAATTGGCCCGCTCTATCATCTACCACCATCCCCATCGATAAATTGCTGAAATAAATGAAGGGGCTGGTCCAACAGATCCAAAATTACAGGATCTCCATGACACAGGATGATGACAGGGTATCTGAGAGGAGTCCCAGTGAGGTTCCAGTATTGATAAAGCAGCAGAAGCCAGAGGCCTTGAACCAGACCAACAAGTCATTGGAAGCAACATCTGCAAGCAAAGCCTAGTGGACAAAAGCAGATACTATGGTATACAGTGTGACACATTACAGCTTCCATGACAAAGTTTTCTTTTTATTTTTCTTCTCTGTTGTGGCAGGGGAGAGGTTGAAAGGGTGGAGGATGTATGTAAGGGAAAGTGGAGATGCATGGAATTGGGATACATGATGTAAAATTCACAAACAATAAACAGCTCTTTTAAAATTACTTTTTATTAGATAGTTTCCTTATTTACATTTCAAATATTATTCCCTTTCCTGGTTTCCCCTCCGAAACCCCCCCTATTCCTTCTTCCCTCCCCCTGCTCATCAACCCACCCACTCCCACTTCGCGGCCCTGGCATTCTCTTACACAGGGGCATCTATCAAGCCTTTTCAGGACCAAGGGCCTCTCCTCACATTGATGTCCAACAAGGCCATCCTCTGCTATATATGTGGCTGGAGCCATGGTCCCTCCATGTGTACTCTTTGGTTGGTGGTTTAGTCCCTGGGAGCTCTGGGGAGACTGGTTGGTTCTATTGTTGTTTCCCCTATGGGCCTGCAAACAGTTCTTTTAAAAAGAGAAAAAAATAGAAAACTAAAATGCAAAATTGTCTTCAGAGGCGATACCCAATTCCTGTAAGAGAAAAAGCCATCCAGCTGCAGAACACTCCCACTGAGGTCTGACGGGGGAGAGTTATGAGAGGATAATGCTGAACTCATTTGGCAAGTGAACACACTACCAAAACTCCATTGTTCAGCTGAGCCAGCCTGGAAATTCATGCAAAAGCACAGTGTTGGATGGTATTCATGATTTTATTCTGAAGCTTTTCCTTATTGGATTGTTGATAAATTTTAAATGAACAGAAACATGAGCATTTCTAAAGTCACTGTGGACCCACCCTCTACCAAGTGCACACTTGGACACCTTTTGCTAAGCAATTTCACCCTGAATTCTGGTCAAAGTTTCTTTCCTGGCTTTTAATTGACTTTGCAAATCTTCTCTAAGGAATGCTTAACGTTGCCTACAAGGACACTAAACTGTTTCCGAGCATCTTATTAGAGCTATTCGATGTGTGATTTGCACTCAAATAAAATTGATAAGACAAAGGCACTCACCACAGCAGATGAGGAGGGGAAGATGTCATTATAGAGAGATTGGGAATTGGTGCCAGTTTTATGGTGAGGTCAGGCCAAAATACATGACTATTTCTCTTTCCCTCGTCAATACCTAGCCTTGAAAACAGCAGAAACAAAAACCTTGGCTTGTCCAGATTCATAACTATAGATTTAGAACTACAATGAACAGTAGGATGTGGTGGTGCATGACTGTAAACTCTGTATTTGATGAAGCATGAGAGAGTTAAGGTCATCTCAGCCATATGACAAGTTCCAACTCAGGTTACATGAGGCCTGTAAATAGTAACAACAACAATAATGAATACATACAATACTTTTTCTTTTTAATAAGTAAATTAGCTTTTTTGTCATTTTACTGTCTGAATATAACTCAAAAGTAGCACATCTTATTGTCTACAGTAAGAAACTGTAAAGTGTGTTTATTTTGTTTTGTTGGTTGGTTAGTTGTTGGCTAGTTGGTTGTTCTGGTTGGTTAGTTGTTTTTGATGTTGGTTAGTTAGTTGTTGTTGATTAGTTTGTCTTCATTCTGTAACACTGCTTGTCCCCAACCTCTCTATCTCTGCAGCCCAATTTGACCACAAGCTCATGACAATTCTCCTGCCTCTACCTTCTTAGTGCTAGAATTATAGCCACATGCCATGAATACTGATTCAAATGTTACTTTAACTAGGAATGGGGAAATGTGATTTAACAGAAGAAAACCTGTATGAATCAAAATTATAGAACGATGCAACAAATAACTACACCGGTGTGGACAAAGTGCATAACATAATGAATGTTAGGCAGCCACTGACTTCAGTTTTGATATATACAAGTAATATAAGCTTAAGAGCAAGCCAAGATGCCCATAAACAGATGAAGGATAAAATCTCAATGTAGCATTATTTACATTAGCTTGAATTTTGGAACAACCTAACTATTTATTAATAGGGAAATAGTTTACGAAGCTATAGTACATCTGCATGTCATGCTATAGTACAGACGTAAGCAAAGTTGTCCCTTTTTTGTGGTACCAGAGATTATAGCCAATGGAATCATTCATGGTGTGTAAGAAGTCTGCCACTTAATTGTATCTCCAGGCTGGATAAGCAAGATTTTTGTACTAATCTGAGAAAGATTTCTATAGGTGTTACTATAGTATTATACTATTTATTTAAAATTATAAATATGCATCTAGAAACTTATATATGTGCACAATAGCTATTTGAATATTTTAATAAAGGGTCAGCTTTGATTTTCTCTATGAAGGAGACTCAGATGGCTGGGAAATAGTGCTTTAAGGAAAACTGCTATAGTCTAAAATATAAAGTTTTTATATTTTTGAGCTATGTAAATGATTTGATACATTGAATAATTTATCAAATCTTAAATTTTGAAAATAGCCACTATATTACTAGCATGCTAAAATTTGATAAATATAAATGTAATATCCCATTATTAATCATTAATCTGTAACTGACTACATAATGAGTCATACTTTTATAAGACCAATTAAGACTTCATGAGATGAATA